>NC_081405.1:46992654-47359499 GCF_030272615.1 Cryptomeria japonica
CTTTATTTGGAGCAGTAATTGTGATGGACGACCCATTGACGGAAGGGCCTGAGCCCACCTCCAAATTGGTGGGCAGAGCTCAGGGTTTGTACGCCTCTGCCAGCCAAGAGGAACTTCATCTGCTAATGGCGGTCACCTATGTTTTTCAGGCCGGGAAGTTCAACGGCAGTACACTCGCCGTGGTGGGTCACAACGCCGTGTTTAAGGAGGTTAGAGAGATGGCAATTGTGGGAGGAAGCGGGAAATTCAGGCTGGCTCGAGGGTATTGTCTCGCCCACACTCACTCCTTCGATCTCCACTCTGGCAATGCAGTCGTCCATTACAATGTTACCGTAATTCATTACTAGGATAAGTTAATTACCCTCTGCCAAAGGGATTAATCTGGTTCGTTTCATCCTGTACGACAAACAGGTTGGAGATTGCATTCCTACGTTTGGTGATTTTATTGTGACAAGACGATAGACATATCACTGGTTATTGCATTCAATGTATGGTGGGCACCTTATTTGGAATATATAAATAAATGTAAATGACAGGGTATTATGATGTGTCAATTATGGATTCAATTGTGTAAGATAAGTTTTTGCATCAATATTTTGGTGATCCATCATCTTGTTATTGGATCACAAATTGTGATCCAAATGTTCATACAACAATTTATCGTATACCAAAAGTAATATGGTAGTTAATTTAAATATAATGTAAAAAATTCTATTTAAATTGTATGACAATTCAAATATATTATTTATATATGTAGTAAGAAGTATTAATATTTTAGAGTTTTATTTGTAATATTGCACATAGTCAATCTTCTTTTTATCTTCTAAGGGTCATATATGTAGTATCTTGTAGAGTGTATATTGTTCTTAGTTGAAGGTGAAAGTGTAAAAGAGAATTTTAGCTCTTGTTGAAATTCAATTGCATCAAATGAGTTGGGTTAATGAAAACAAGTAATGTTGAAATTAGAGAAATAAATAGGAGAATTGAATTAATAAAACATAAAACAAGAAATAAAAAAGAACTAGAAGATTAAACTCACGTGCTCACTAACCTAGATGTTAGCATTCTACTATGCTACATTGTCACCTAGTCTATATAATGCAGTCCAATGTATACACTATCTTTTGTGCAAGGAAGAAAACTCCATTTCTTTTCCAAAGAATATTCATTTGATAGGCAAAGAGGCCAAAGAATGTATCATAATATTATAGAAAGCTAAAATTGTTTTGGAAATTAATTTTAAGTAATTTAAATAAAATATGGAAATGAAAATGAAGTAGAAGTGAGGACAAAAAACCACCATGAATTTGAATATCTTGAGAAGGTGTATAGTTAGGACATGAAAATTGTTTGGGACTACTTGGGAGCTTGCCAAGAATGGTCAATCCCCTAGTTTGGTCTTTGATATCCATGGGTAGTCAAAATAAGAAGATAAAATTAAAGAGTGTGTGTGCTTAACCTATGGATGCCTATGAATAATAACGACAAAGAAATCTATTAGTATTAATGACTAAAGCTACAAGGATCATTATCCTAGCATGTGTAAGGATGCAAGTGTAGTTGAAAGCCTCTAAGTGCCAAGAATAAAGCTAAACACAATAAGAACTCATCTTAACAACAAAGACAATAGAAATTAAGAGAGTTTCAAGCAATGCCACCTCAAAAATTGGAGTGAATAAGAAATTTGCTAGAATCATATATAAATACCCTCAATATAAAGTAGAACCAATGCTAGAAATGTAACAGTTTGATAAATAAATTCAAAGTAATAAGTATTTTACAAAAAAAATTAAAATCTTGAAGACAAAATTTAACATTTAAGATAGTATAATAGATTGTATTGGAAGGTGAAGATGTATAATTACAAAATAGTTCACTCTCACCTTGAATTTTCTTCCTTGTCCTACATGTACAAGTTCATTTTATATTCTTCATACATTTTATATGATAGTTTGTAGAAGTATTTTGGATATTGCATTCATCTTATTGCTACTTCAACATGGTATTACAACCATGGATTACATACCATCTGCCTTGTTTATTGAATTTCATGCTAAGCTCTATCATAGTCATGTCATAGAGTCAAACAAACACCACTGTTGAGTCTAAAATACCTTTGAGCTAGGAATGCCTTTCAATTATCAATTGTTGACACAAGCAAATTTTGTATATTTTTTGGAGGCAACACCTCCAATTGTACAAAACTTATACCTCATTATTAATTGTAACCTTGTATAATTTAAACCACTTTTTGTGCCCTTTCCTTAATGTGTCCCATTTTAGCTCTCATCCAAGCCTATTTTTGGCCTTTTACCCCAAATCAATGTCATCTATCAGCATGGTGACAAAGAACCCTTTCTAGAGATGTGTGTAACCCTCCCTTAGCCTATTCACCTTGTTTTGGGTGAGAAAGGACATTTGGGTACCCTTGTCCTAAACAAGGGCATCAACAACATTCTTGTCCCCCAAAATCAGTCAAAATGGTGTCTGCCTTCTACCAGTTGGCTCTTGATTATGTTGCCTCAATTTGACCATTGGAGGTTGACCTAATTTTTGAAATACCTTGAGAAACCTATATAATCTAGCATTATTCTAATTCATTTTGTATCCACCTTCAAGTATTCACATCCATCATCAAGTATTTGTATTTAGAGTCAAGGGGAGATTTCATCCCACCATATTCTTCAAATATTCTTCAAGATTTAGACATCAAGGAGTAGAAAATTATATCAATCTTCATGCAATAATGTGTTTATGATTAGGTGATTTATGTAGTTTCATTTTATGGGCCATGTTATTGCATCAACACTTGTGATCACATTAAAAGAGCATCATGTTGGCATTTCCAACTAATTGCCTGAGGATTTCCTATGGATTAGCCATATTCAATCAATAGATCCTCAAATCAATGGCCAACAAACAAGATTTCAACCAAAGGTTGAAAGATCTCCTACACTTTAGGCTTTGCAAGACATAAGAGGTGACCCTTTGTAATATACAATGTATTTGCATCAATATTAACTAATATTGCTAAAATGCATATTGCTCTCAACGAATATTGACCAAATTTTCCTAAATTTAACCTTGAATTGGCTAGATCCAAGGTTATTTATCACTATTTGGAACAATTAAGAGTGACAACTAAATCTACACCTACTCCTACAAACAAAAAAAGAAAAGCGATCAATATAATTCCAAATGGTGTCAGAAATTCTCTCAAATTTCTAAAGATTAGTGCTTTTCCTAGGTAGCAGAGTTAGAATTGCAATGAATCTAAACACATTCATATATAATTGCAATGAATCTTAACACATTCATAAAATTTGCAAGACTCAACTACCGGTCCTTGAGCATTTGTGGATGACACAAATGTGAGACTGTAAATCAACACAATTTTTTATTTTCTTACAAATCACTATTGCACCTCCCAATTCGTTGAAATATATCCATAACATTTAATCCCTTCCTTGAAGAGAACCTGTAAACATGTTTCACATCTCCAACCCAAATTGCAAAGACAAATGTTCCTATCCTTATGAGAAACAATTCATATGAAATGAGAAGCTACAAATATGAGACAACTTGAAGTACTCTTCATTGATATTTGAAAGAAATTGGCACATTCCATGAAAGCTCTTAGATATTACAAAAGATTGACATTATCTTACGATATTGCAAAAATTTGACATTATATTACTCAGATCATAACTTTCTATCTACCTGCCCAACTTTTTTTTTTGGAATTTCAGAAACCCTTGCAAATGACCTTGAATTTCCTTTTATAGAAAATGAAGGGAGCTCGTACTAACAAGATTTAGGTCATTTGTTGATGTGTTAAAGTCTAATTTGCCTATACAAGAATATTCTAGGGTTCTTTTACAATTTTAAATAGGACAACAGATTTTTGCATTCATGAAGAGGGAAATACAAATATAACCATTTCTTCTCAAAATTCTCACTTCATTTGCTTGTTAGTATGATATATTGATGTCTGATGTCTATTGGTTGTTTCATTGAAACCAAAAATTGTTCATGCTGACTTGCTGATGTCATAGCAGTTTCACTGACTAGGCAATATTATATCACGTGCATTCATATTGGGGGGTTTAATATCCCAAAAGTGAGGGTACAATATATTTCCTATCTGTGAAAATAGGGTTTTTTTTATTTGAGCTATGAAAAAATGCAATATTTGGTGAAAATAGGGAGGCTTTTAATTCAACCCGTGTATTGGGAGGGGATGACAAAATAGGAGTTTAGGGCAATATTTTTTGAAAATAGGGGGATTATTTAGTATTCCATGAACACATGTGCTATAACCTAGGTTCACTAAGTGACACCCCCATGGCTGATGTGGATGATATCTTATTTATCCTTTAAGAGAAGCTCATTGCAACATTTCATATGTTCATTGTAAGCTGGCTTGGCAAAAATAGTGACTTTCTTGTAAAGAAGGTAAAGACTATATTCTAGCATGTACAATCCATCCAACTGCTTGCATAATTTTCCTATATTTAATCAACATCCACCCTAACACTATTCATTACATTATTAAGGAAGTCCTTTCCAAGATCTCTTTTCCATTCAACTTTGATTTTATCTTCTCCCATGTCTTTGACAAATGGGGGTGGTTGGGTACCTTGCAACTTGTTAAATTTGTTCATGACCTTCCTGACATGCTCATGATGCTTATGGCACTCATTTAATAGGGAGGCCACCTCTATCAACACATCATCTATCTCATTACTTATATCCACCAATTTTTCTCTAGTGGTTTCATCAAAATAATTCCCATGATGCTTGAAAACCTATAACAATTCCTATTTTTTCTTCAAACGCTTTTGGGTTATCTTCAACCCTAGTTCCATCTACCTCTGCCTCTTCACAATATCAATAACGGTTATGTACCTATTCCAAACTAGTTGCAAATGGGGTAGTAATTGTGAAGACTAAGTTTCAATCATCTTATGGGCCATGCTAAGTTTCTTATGTTTTAACTCCCTATTAAGTTTCTCATTCTTTACTTGTAACTTGGCCAATTTACTCTCTGCTTCAGCTCTCTTTTCATTTTCTATGGCCAAATCTATCTTTAGTTTAAAACTTTCATACTCTATAGATAGTAAGTGGCCTTATTGGGATGATGTTCTTAATCTTGCTTTCAACTCAAGATTCTTCCTCTCTAGCTCCTCATTTATAGGTGTTAACCTCTCCACTGCAACCATAGTGAATAATGCAATTCACATCCAAATTTGCTACCTCCATTACATGTGTGTCCTCCAACCTATAAATAATTAAATTTCTTAATATTTTTTATGGATCAACTATAGTAATGAGTCTCCTGCTTGGTGGAAAAAAAAGGCTCCTTATAGCTAAGCTCCTAGCATCTAGCGAGAATCTAGAACCTTGACACAACTTATCTATCCCTTCCTCTGTCAATTTCAACTCAATGTCCTCATTGTTAGATATCTCAGATAACTGGTGGACAACTGAGAAGGGGGGGGGGTGAATCAGTTGTCAACAAGTTAAATGAATTTAAACACTTAAAACCTTTTACCAGAATAGTAGATATAGAAATTAAGCATAGACACAAATCAAAGAACATTTACTAACTATCCACAACACATAATACCAAGATTTGTACATGGAAAACCCGGTAAAGGGAAGAACCATGGTGGGAAGCCTACCCACAGTCAGATGATACTTCTATAGTAAGTATGTGATTACAAAGAGAAGGGCCTGCACATGCAAGAAGGCCAACAACCTAGAGCACACTGCTCATCATAAAAGGAGTCTCACTAACTACAAAAGAAATCCAGACTACAATCTGGAAAGAAGAGTGAACTGCAAAGATAACATCTCTTATGCCTAAGTACAGTTCCGATTAAGCTCAATACCAAAGATCTTAGACCTCTTACACAAACCCAATTCGATAACCTATGATCGACCAAAACCTCTGCATATGATTACAACTTTATTCGCACACAGATAATCCCATAATCATAATTCCATCCCATGATCTACAAAGAGATCTTACATCATATATATACCAACCTGAGACCTAAACAATTAGGTCGGCCACCTAAAAGATAATACAATAAATTCATTATACAAACCCACAAACCAATGATAATCCAAGTCGGTCTGAGATTGAAACAACATAATCCAATTGATAAATCCAACTAGTAATGCATCGGGATCTATTAACAACACATTACATAAATCGGACCATAACTTAGATAGCATCGAACCCAAAATAGGTCGCCATAAGCCAATATAAGACCACCAATCAATAGGAACACAAAAAAGATAATCAACGACATCCCACGAACCATCTAGAAGTCGCACCAACTCCACTTATCAAGTGCATCAAAAGATCTTCAACAAAGTAGAACCCTTACTGGTAACCAAAAGACTTACTGGAATAAATAATAGCTTCTGAATCATCAAGTCCCAAACCAACAGACCGTGGAATGCATCAGGAACATATGAATGACCAATCCAAACCAATTCCACAAACCAGAGCATACCGGAGATGATCTGCAAATCAATATCATAAACTAACCATTCTACCGGAACCTGATAGATAACCGATGTTGCCGTCAATGAAAAACATCAATGCAGCACATAATCAATTCCTCTAAAATGCCAATAATCTCCCCTTTTGGCATTGATGACAACACTAGATTTGAAAAACATCCAAGTGCTAAGAAATGCCAAATAAGTCTCCCCCATAGGAAGATAACCAACAATCTCCCACAAAATGACACACCAATGAAGTTCTTAACCAATCAACCAATCAGAAATAAACTCCCCCTAAAATTGATATCCCTGTTTAAGCTTTGATCTCTCCCCTTTGATTGATATTTTTGTTAAGCTCTGTTTTTCACATGTATATAGCCCTTTGACACCAATGCCAAAAATATGACATAAACATCAAAGAAAAATTATGAATCCTCTGAACCACACAATTGACTACTCCCCTTGAGTAGTAGCACCATCACATCAATCCAGAATGAATAGTAGATCTGATAATGCATACTAGATTGATGCTAATCCGCATCAATCAAGTCTCTATCGGAGGGGCAGAAACTCCCAATCTGTCTCTGAAGTACTCAAATGATTCTTTGGGAGGTTTAGTGAAAATATCTGCAATCTTCTCTTTAGTGTTTACATAAACTAGTTTGACTTCATTTGCTTCCACCTTCTCCTTCAAAAAGTTATACTTGATATAAATGTGCTTCGTCTTAGAATAAAATACCAAATTCTTTGATATGTCAATAGCAATAGAGTTATCACAGTGAATAACTACCCGTTCATTATAGTCTACCCTTATATCCTTCAATATTTTCTTCATCGATAGGACTTGTGTATAGTTAGTAGCAACAACAACATACTCAGCTTCTACTATTGATAAAGAAGTACATGACTGTTTCTTGCTGATCCAAGAAACAAGTCTCTTTCCAAGAAAGAAAGCTCCACCGAATGTTCTCTTCTGGTCATCAACATCTCTAGCCCAATCTGCATCTATATGTGCACATAGTGTAAAGTCATCATCTTTAGGATACCATAAACCATACTCAGTTGTTCCTTGCAAATACTTGAAAATCCTTTTCACCGCACTCTCATGATTCTATCTAGGACCACTTTGAAATCTTGACACAATACAAACTGCATTCATTATATTCGGTCTAGTCTGAGTCAAATATAACAAACCTCCAATCATATATTTATACATTGTAGGATTTACTGGAGTTGATACATCTTTCTTTGTTGATTTCTCACTTGTAACCATAGGAGTACCAACTGGTTTAGAATTTTCCATACCAAATTTCTTTAACAACTCTCTAGAATACTTAGTTTGATAGATGAAAATACTTTTATCAGTCTGAGTAATCTGCAAACCTAGGAAATATCTCATTTCCCTGATCATAGATATTTCAAATTCATTCTTCATATTGTTAGAGAGTTCCATACATAACTTATCTTCACCTCCAAAAATGATATCATCAACAAAGACCTCAATAATTAATATGTCATCATCAGTGATTTTATAATATAAGTTACCATTAGCATTACCTTTAGTGAAACCAAACTTCAAAATATATTTATCCAATCTTGCATACCAAGCTCTAGGAGCTTGTTTCAATCCATATAAAGCTTTTCTTAACTTGCAAACCATGTTTTTGTTATCTGAAAGTGAAAATCCACCAGGATTCTCAATATAGACTTTCTCTTCAAGATCTCCATTCAGAAATGCACACTTAACATCCATCTGATAGACCTTGTAGTTCTTATGTGCAACATAGCAAGAAATAATCTCACAGCTTCAATCCTAGCCACTGGAGCAAAAGTTTAATCATAATCATTTCCTTCCTTCTGAGAATAACCTTTACAAACCAATCTAGCCTTATTTTTCACAACGTGTCCATCTTCATTCAATTTATTCCTGAAAACCCATTTAGTTCCAATAACATTCTTATTTTTAGGTTGGGGAGCTAAAGTCTATGTATTATTCTTTTCTATCTGATCTAATTCTTCTTTCATAGCTTTCATCCAACATTCATCTTTACATGCTTCAATTACTGATGCTGGTTCAACTTGGGAAATTAAACATACCTCATCACCTACCAACCTTCTTCTTGTCATCGCTCCTTTGTTCTTGTCTCCAATGATCTGATCTTTTGAATGATTCAACCTTACATACTTAGGAGTCTTTAGGTTTTCTATTCCTCTGCTCTGATCTTCAGTTACTGTTGAATTTTCTGATGTTGCCGGAGTAACTAGTTTAACATTCTGTTCTGGTGTAGGTGCTACCAGATCATTTATGATCATTTACACTTCTAGTTCTCTCTCATAAGTTCCTATTTTGACCTTTGTTCTGCTCATCCACCTTGACATTAATACTCTCCATAATTCTCTGCAATATTTTGTTATAACATCTATATGATTTTCTTTCATTAGAATAGCCAAGAAATATTCCTTCATCACATATAGGATCAAAATTTCCAATGGAATCATCTCTTTTAATATAACATTTACTACCAAAGATTCTGAAATACTTAAGTGTAGGTGTATGACCAAATGATAACTCATAAGGTGTCTTATCGGTGTCTCCTTTGATATGAACTCTGTTAAATGTGTATACCGCCGTGCTAACAACTTCTCTCCAATAGATATGCGACAAATTAGCTTTCATCATCATAGTTCTAGCTGCATCTAAGATGGTTTTGTTCTTCCTTTCCACAACTCCACGCTGTTGGGGTGTCCAAGGTGCAGACAACTATCTCCTTATGCCATGCTTCTCAGAAAAAACTGTTAAATCACTGTATGTGAATTCACCACCTTGATCTGACCTTAAGCATTTAATCTTCAATCCTGTCTTTGTCTCAACTTGAGCTTTAAATATTTTAAAATTTTCAAATGCTTCATATTTCTCCCTTAGAAAAGTAACCCACATCATTCTAGAATAGTCATCAATGATTAGCATAAAATATCTATCACCCTAAAAACTTCTAGCTCTAGCAGGACCATACAAATCAATATGAATAAGATCAAGAATATCATTAGACTTGTCTTGTATAGTCTTAAAAGAATTTCTAACTTGCTTACCCATTTGACATTCCTCGCATACTAGATTATAGAGCTTCACAATTTTAGGTAAATCTCTAACAACCTTAGTTGAACTAATCTTTACAATGCAATCAAAATTTACATGACACAACCTCTTATGCCATAGCCATCTCTTATAAATATGTGAAATTAAATTTGTCTTCTCACCGGAGTTCAAATAAAAAATGTTACCTTTAGTCTGAGTACCAGTTGCAATCTCCAATCCAGATCTGTTAATGATTTTGTATTTTCCATCCTCAAGCTGTAATTGAAAAACCTTATCCACCAACTATCCTACACTCAAAAGATTATACCTTAAACCTTCAACATAATAAACATTATCAGTGTTATGCTTACCATCCAATGATATGGTTCCTCTTCCCTTGATCATGTTAGGATAACCGGTGAACAACTCAGAGGGGGGTGGGGGTGAATCAGTTGTTAACAAATTATATGAATTAAAGCACTTAAAACCTTATACCAAAATAAATGGTTAAACATTAAAGAATAATTGAAAACCAAAGAATCAATACCATGCAACCATAACACATAACACCATGATTTGTTCATGGAAAACCCGGAAAGGGAAAAACCATAGTGGGAAACCCTACCCGTGCAGTCAGATGATACTTCTATAGAAAGTATATGATTACAATAGGGGCTTGCAAATGCAGGAAGACACACTTCCTAGAGCACACTTTTCATCACAATGGAGTCTCATTGACTACAAAGATGTCAACCACCTCAAAATGTTTGGACAATAATCCAAAGAGAAGAACTGTCGGTGATAGCATCAAACATGCTAGATTACAGTTCCAGTTAAGCTCAATACTAGAGATCTAAAACCTCTTACATAAAACCAACTCGATCACCTATGATTGACCAAATCCTTTGCACAAATGATTATTACATTATTCGCTCCTTGCCCATACATAAATACATCCAACCATGATCTACAATGAGATCTTACATATATTTATACAACCCAGGACCTAACCAATTAGGTCAGCCACCTAAATGATAATTCAATAGATCCATTACATAATCCTCAAATAAAATCATAACTCATGTTGACCTAAGGCCAAACAAACATCATCCAACCAATAAAACATCCCAGAAGTGCATTAGAGGATCCACCAATACGTTACATGAAAACCGGTCCATAAACTAGATAGCACCAGACCTAAATTAGATCCATACACACCAAAGAAATGACACCAATCAGTCAAGGCATGAACACAATCACCATCAAAATCCAAAATCCCTTCTAGAAGCTACACCACCACCACTTATGCATTATATAAAAGATCTTCAATAAAGATCTGCCGGTGAAACCCTTACCGAACCTACAAAGAAAGCTTACTAGAACATAAGATAACATTCTATCATCAAGTCAATACCAACTGTCTGGAACATACTTTGGAAGCATATGAATCATCCATGCAAACTTGTTCCGTCATCTAGATCATACTGGTGACAATCAACTGATAATATTCCCAATCCAATCCTTCTACGAGAAGCTGATAAACAACCATAACAAATCATGTTGACATCAATGACAAAACATCAATGCAACACACAATCAATTCCATCATATTTCCAACAATCTCCCCCTTTGGCATTGATGGCAACACTAGATGTGAAAAATATCCAAGTGCAAGGAAATGCCAAACAAGTATCCTCCTATGGAAGACAACCAACAATCTCCCATAAAATGATATAGCAATGAAGCTCTAAACCAAATCAGAATCAAAATACCAAATACCGCCAAACCCCCCCTAAGGAGTGCAATCAATCTGAAAAAATGAATAGCAATGATTTTTCACATATATTCCTCCCCCTTTCACAACAATGCCAAAGAATCAAACAAAGTATGAAAATTTTAAATCTCAAGGCTCACTACTCCCCCTTAGTAGTAGCATATTTCATCAATCCAGAGAAAAAGATAGCTCTGATAATGCATACTAGACTGATGCACATCTGCATCATTTAAGTCTCTACCGGAGGGGTATAAACCCCCAATTTGTCTCTCAAATATTCAAATGATTCTCGGGACAAAGTTTTAGTGAAGATGTCTGCTATCTGGTTTTTTGTGTTCATATAAACCAATTTGACTTCTTTTGCTTCCACCTTTTCCTTCAAAAAGTTAGACTTGATTGATATGTGTTTAGTCTTGGAGTGAAATACCGGATTGTTGGATATGTCAATAGCTGCAGAGTTATCACAATGGATAACAACTGGAACATGACAACTCACTTGTATATCCTTCAACATCTACTTCATCCATAGAACTTGAATGCAATTGGTTGTGGCTGCAACATATTCAGCTTCACCAGGAGATAGAGAAATGCATGACTGCTTCTTGCTGATCCATGAAACCAACTTCTTCCCAATGAAGAATTCTCCACCAGATGTTCTCTTCCGGTCATCAACATTACCTACCCAATATGCATCTTTTATAAAATCAAGCTTCAAAAGATACTTATCCATCCTTGCATACCAAGCTCTAGGAGCCTGTTTTAATCCATATAGGGCTATCCTTAATCTGCAAACCATATTTTTATCATTTGTTAGTAAAAATCCATTAGGTTGCTCAATAAAGACTTCCTCTTCAAGTTATCCATTCATAAATGCACACTTAACATCCATTTGATAGACCTTGTAGTTCTTATAGGCTACATAAATAAGAAATAATCTAACAACTTCAATTCTAGCTACCAGTGTAAAAGTTTCACCATAATCAATTTATTCCTTCTAAGAGTATCCTTTACAGACCAATCTAGCCTTGTTTCTTACAACTTGTCCATCCTAATTCAGTTTGTTTCTAAGAACCCATTTAGTTCCAATAACATTCTTATTTTTAGGCCTGGGAACTAAAGTCCAAGTATTGTTCTTTTTCTATCTGATCTAATTCATCTTCCATAGCTTTCATCTAACATTCATCTTTGCAAGATTCAATTAATGATGCTAGTTCAATCTGAGAAATGAAACATACCTCTTGATTTGCCAATCTTCTCCTTGTCATAACTCCCATGTTTTTATCTCCAATGATCTATTTTTTAGAATGATTTAGCCTTACATACCTTGATGTTTTCTGATTTTCAGGTTCTCTGTGTTGCTCTTTAGTTACAATTGAGTTTTCTGATCATGCTGGGGTAACTAGTTTAGTATTTTGTTCTGGTATAGGCACTACCAGATCAGTTATGATCATTTCCACTGCTAGTTCACTATCATAGGATTTAGCTTGGTCTTTGTACTTCTCATCCACTTTTACATTAACGCTCTCCACAAGTCTCTGCAATCTTTTGTTATAACATCTATAGGCTTTTCTTTTAGTTGAATAACCAAGAAATATTCCTTCATCACATCTAGGGTCAAAATTTCCAATGGAATAATCTCTTTTGATATAACACTTACTTCCAAAGATTCTGAAATACTTAAGAGTAGGAGAATGACCAAACCATAATTCATAAGGTGTCTTACCAGTATCTCCTTTGATATGAACTCTGTTGAATGTAATAACCGTTGTACTTACTGATTCTCTCCATATATATGAAATTACCTTCCATCATCATGCTTCTGGTTGCATCCAAAATGATTCTGTTCTTTCTTTCCACTATGCCATTCCACTGAGGTGTCCAAGGTGCAGATAACTATCTCCTAATGCCATTTTTCTCACAATAACTATTGAATTCACTGGATGTGAATTCACCACCTTGATCTGATCTTAGACATTGATTTTCATCCCCATCTTTGTCTCAACCATAGCTTTAAAGATCTTGAATTTCTCAAAAGCTTTAGATTTCTCCCTTAGAAAAGCAAGCCACATCATTCTAGAATAGTCATCAATGATTAACATGAAATATGTATCTCCTTGAAAGCTTCTTGTATTAGCAGGACCACATAGGTCAGTATGAATCAAATCAAGAACATCATTAGATTTATCAGGTATGCTCTTAAAAGAAGTTTTGATTTGCTTACCCATTTGACATTCCTTACATACCGGATTATGAGGCTTCACAATCTTAGGTAAATCTCTAATTGCCTTAGTTGAACTGATCTTTACAATGCTATCAAAATTTACATGACACAACCTCTTATGCCATGGCCAACTTTCATCAATATGTGCAATCAAACATGTCTTTTCATCAGAGTTCGAATGAAAGATGTTACCTTTTGTCTGTGTACCGGTTGCAATTTCCAATCATGATTTGCCAATGATTTTGCACTTTCTATCCTTGAATTGTAATTGAAATCCTTTGTCTACCAACTTTCCTACACTCAAAATATTATGCTTCAAACCTTCAACATAATAGACATTATCAGTGTTATGCTTACCATCCAATGAAATGGTTCCTCTTCCTTTTATCATGCATGCCTTGTTATTACCAAATCTGACTTGACCACCATGAAATTCTTGCAGGGTTAGAAACTTTCTTTTGTCTACTGTCTATTACCCATTCATCTTTATCTTCAACTTTTGCTGCAAAGTCCTTTTCTTGATTTATGATAACTGGTTCTAGATCATTTTCCTTCATAGAATACAATACCCAATATTTTCCATTACTGGATCCACTAGCTGAATCTCCTACTGGTTCTTCTTCTGAGTCATCAGTTACTCCTTCCTCATCAGCATAGTAGCATGATTTATTTTTGTTTCTGCTATACTTATGTTTGATCTGATATTCAGGGTTAGGCTTAAAAGATCTTCTTGCTCTTTCTTCCAATTTTGAATTCCTTTCAGGACATCTAGATGCAAAATGACCTATCTTATTACATGCAAAACATTGGAAAGGATATTTTCCTTCATACTTATTTCCTAATGGAGCTCTAGGTATCCTTCTATAAAATAGGGCTTCAAGTTTCTCAAGCTCTTCATCTTCTTTCCTAATATCTTCCAATTCCTTTTCATGCAAAACTTTCCAATCTTGCTTGTCGGTTGATGATGTAGATGTCTTAAATGCAGTATCAATATTTGTAGCTCCTGGAGGACCAAATTCTTCAAGCTCAAAAGTAGATATCTTCCTAACAAGAGTATCTCTATTGACAGAAGAATTAGGCATGGTTCTTAGCTCATTAATTGTAGTTACCTTCATCTTATATGCCGGTGGCAAAACCCTTAATAATTTTGAAACAATCTCTTCCTTGCTCAGAGATCTACCACAACACTGAATTCCTAATACAATTTCATTTACCCTTTCCATGAATGCAAAAATTATTTCATCTTCAAGATTTCATATCTTACCCGATAACATTCAAGTTTTGCAATTTTAATAGTAGGATCACCTTCATTCAGAGTCTCCAACTTGTCCCATATAGCTTTTGCTGATGATTTATCTAATAGTCCCGTGATTTGCTGATCTGATAAGGTGCTTAAGAGGGCTTCTCTAGATCTACAATCATTCTCAATATTCTTTTCCAAGTTTGTCGGTGCAGGATTGCAAGATCCCAGATCATGAGGAGTGTAACCATCCTGAGTTATTTCCCAAATTTCCTTTCCAATGCACCTTAAATGTCTCTCCATTTGAATCTTCCATACTACATAGTTAGTTCCATCAAGCCTAGGGTTGTCCTTCTAGAAAATAATAGTTGAACTATTAGTTTCCGTAGGATCTTCCTCAAGCAGTTAAGCTTCTGCAAAAAGAGGACCAGGCTCTGATACCAATTGTTAGGATATCCGGTGAACAACTAAGAGGGGGGGTGTATGAGTTGTTAACATATTATGTGAATTAAACCACTTAAAACCTTATACCAAAATAACTGATTAAGCATTAAAGTATAATTGAAAACCAAAGAATAAATACCATGCAACCATAACACATAACACCATGATTTGTACATTGAAAACCTAGAAATGGAAAAACCACTGTAGGAAACCCTACCCACAGTCAAATGATACTTCTACAGAAAGTATATGATTACAATAGGGGCCCACACATGTAGGAAGGCACACTGCCTAGAGCACACTGCTCATCACAATGAAGTCTCATTGACTACAGAGATGTCAACTACCTCAAAATGTTTGGACAACAATCTAGAGAGAAGAATTGTAGATGATAGCATCAAACATGCCAGATTACAGTTCTAGTTAAGCTCAATACAGGAGGTCTAAAACCTCTTACATAAAATCAACTCGATCACCTATTATAGACCAAATCCTCTACATAAATTATTATTACATTATTCGCTCCTTTCCCATACATAGATCCATCCAACCATGATCTACAATGAGATCTTACATATATTTATACCAACCCGTGACCTAACTAATTGGGTCGGCCACCCAAACGATAATTCAATAGATCCATTACATAATCTTGAAATAAAATCATAACTCATATCGGCCTAAGGCCAAACAAACATCATCCAATCAATAAAATATCCCAGAAGCACATCAGAGGATCGACCAACATGTTACATGAAAATTGGTCCATAACCTAGATAGTACTAGACCTAAATTAGATCCACACGTGCTATATAGGAGTTGAGAAAATACAACACCACAGGAGCCTGAAGATCTTCTACAAGCCGAATAACCTGTTACAAGGAGAAGCAATGAAGCAAAATCTGAAGAACATACAAAACACAGAGAATATGCTCAAAAAGAGAGAGCTCAATATTCACAAAAATATGTAATGTGATTCTTACAATGAAAAGAAAGAACTCAACCTTTAATAGGTCAAGAAACCCTAAAAAGGGAAAACCTAGGTTTGCACATAATAATTAATTAAAACAATTAATTATATGCACCTAAAGTTAGCTTAAGTGTAAAAGAGATAAAGGGAACTTAAATAATTAAACAAATAATGTTTAATTAATCAAGTAAATACCCGAATACTCTAACACCCCCCCTTAAGCTAGACTTAGGGAGAAGCTAAAACCTAGAACAACTATTGAAAGCAATAAAGATGGGTCCCGGCAACAAGGCCTGATCAGGTACCCAAATACAATGAAATCTCTATGAAACGGAGACAAAGGAGAAAACCTAGTGGGAAAAAACTCCTCTCCAAAAAGAGATAAAAGAACACCACTGAAGCATGAAGAACATGCAAACTCTGTCGAAGAATAACTGCTGATCTGAAGAACATCCACTAAACTAGAACATGACCAGGTAGAGAAGACTATAATCTGCATGAGTGCCCTCAAATGACACTACTTGAATCAGGAGGCAAACAAGGCAAAACAACTGAAATCGAAGATACAGATGGCATGAGAAACCAAAGCCTGAAGAGCTGATCAATCGAACCACGGAAGCATTAGAACCAACAGGATAAACCTCCCCATAATGCGGAAGTGAGAGAGGGACAGGAACACTAAAAAGGACAGCCAAAAACAACTACATGATGAAGAACCAAGAACATCATAAGGTGTTGAGACACATCATTATAAGGCAAATGTCGTGGAAGAAACACTCACTTGACAAAGGAAGATGGCAAACAAAGGCAAACATCAACCCCCTCATGGCACTTGATCAACAGTGCATGTACAACAAGACACAAGATATGCAAGATTCCAAGTAAACAATGCATGATGGCACTTTATCTTAGTGCGTTTGCATAATTACAAGCTACAATGATAAGATGACTGGAAATAGAAATGAGAATCAAAATAGAGACACCCTACTCAGAAAAGAGATCCCAGGACCTGAAACAACCGCGATATTCACCAGAGTGCTGAAAAGCAAAAAACTGAATAAAATATGCATGGAGCAGAATCTAAAAAAAAACTCATATTTTTGGAAAGTACACAGAACACGCTTTCCGAAAATATAAAGTTTTCAAAAAACAAAGGTCGGATGCTCATTCTACGTCTCTTGCAGTGCCAAAAAGAGACCTCACTTTGACTGTAAAAAAACATAGTCAAATAGAAAAATTGGAATAAATTACCAACACCATGAGGTCGGCCTCGGAACCATCTTTCTGACACCTATTCGTTCTCAAAAAAATGACTCCGTATGCCCAAGATAGGGCCAAAAAACCAAACCCTCCCTGAAAAAGCCAAAAAAGGGAGTCTGGTGGCCTGTTGGTGGTCTGGTGGCCAGTGGGTGGCGCATCGGTGGTGGCCAGGCGGTGCTTCGATGGCTGGGCAGCGGCCCAGTGGTGGAGCGGTGGCCGGCCAGAAAAAAACCAGGGAGCCAGAGTGGTGGCCGTGAACTGAGCGGCGGGCTGTGGCCGCAGGCAGGTGGGGGCTGCAGGCGGTGGCAGAAGGCAGCGGACGCAGGGAGAGGCAGCAGCCGGGGAGAGGAGCAGCGGGTAGTGGCCGGTGGGGAGAAGCGGCGGCCGGTGAGTGGAGCGGACAGTGACCGACGGGGAGAAGCGACCGGCGGGAGCGGAAGCCGAGGCTGGCGGGAGCGGATAGCGGCCGGTAGGGAGAAGCGACCGACGGGAGCGGAAGCCAAGGCCGGCAAGGGAAGCGGCGGCGGGGACTGGAGATGGGGCCGGTGGCAGCCGGAGAAACAACAATGGCGGCCAGAGGGGGCCGCAAGGGCCGGACTGACAGGCCTGTCAGTCTGGTACCCTGCGGTACCCACAAAAAATGTGCCAAAATTTTTTTTTTTTTCTTAAAAAGAAACAAACCCCTCCTTTTTTTTTTTGTCGCCTTTTTTTTTTTTAAAAGAAAATTTCGGCCTGCATGCCGTAAAAAGGCAAATTTTTTATTTTTTTTGAATTTCTTTCTCGATCTGCATGCCAAGGCCGTATGGCCTGGATTTGAGAAAAAAATTGCTCCTAGAGGCTTAGGAACCAAAATAAGTTGAATTTTATATGACCATAGGGGTTTTCGGGCCTTCTGAGCATGATGGTGAGGTTTGTTTAGGCCCAAAGTGCTCAGGAAAAAATCTCAAACCCTAGGTACATAAAAAATTCCTGAAACCCCAGATCTACTTCCAAAGCAAAAAATTCTCAAAACAAGAACAGGTAGCTGCAGATCCGGAGCTCTGATACCATATAGGAGTTGAGAAAATACAACACCACAGGAGCCTGAAGATCTTTTGCAAGCCGAATAACCTGTTACAAGGAGAAGCAATGAAGCAAAATCTGAAGAACATACAAAACATAGAGAATATGCTCAAAAAGAGAGCTCAATATTCACAAAAATATGTAATGTGATTCTTACAATGAAAAGAAAGAACTCAACCTTTAATAGGTCAAGAAACCCTAAAAAGGGAAAACCTAGGTTTGCACATAATAATTAATTAAAACAATTAATTATATGCACCTAAAGTTAGCTTAAGTGTAAAAGAGATAAAGGGAACTTAAATAATTAAACAAATAATGTTTAATTAATCAAGTAAATACCCGAATACTCTAACATGCTAAAGCAATGACACCAATCAGTCGGGGAATGAGCACAATCACCATCAACATCCTGAATCCCTTCTAGTAACTGTACCAATACCACTTATGCATTACATAAAAGATTTTCAATAAAGCTCTTCCAGTGAAACCCTTACCAGACCTACAAAGAAAGCTTACTAGAACATAAGATAACATTCAATCATCAAGTTAATACCAATTGACTGAAACATACTTTAGAAGCATATGAACCATCCATACAAACTTGTTCTATCATCCAAATCATACCGGTGACAATCAACTGATAATATTCCCAATCCAATCCTTCTACCAGAAGCCAGTAAACAACAGTAACAGCTAATGTTGACATCAATGAAAAAACATCAATGCAACACATAATCAATTTTATCATATTGCCAACAGGTCATGCATGCTTTGTCATCTCCAAATCTAACTAGGCCACCATCAAATTTTTGTAAAGATAGAAACTTCCTTTTATCTCCAGTCATATGATGTAAGAATCTACTGTCTATTACCCATTCATCCTTGTCTTCAAATTTAGCAGCAAGGGCCTTCTCTTTAGGTACCTGAGCATCTTCCTTGATAGCTAAGAATACCCATTCCTTTCCTTTGCTGGAATCATTAGCTAATTCTTGTGCCGGTTCATCATTAGAATCAGTCACACCTTTCTCATTCGCATAGTAGCATGATTTATCTTTTTTTCTCCTGTATTTATGCTTGTTATAATATTCATGGTTAGGCCTAAAAAATATTCTATCTTTCTCCTCAAATCTTGAATTCCTCTCAAAACATCTATATGCAAAACATTTGAAAGGTAATTTACCTTCATACTTACTTCCTGCTAGACCTTTGGGTACTCTTCTAGCAAATAAGGCTTCAAGTTGCTCAAATTCTTCATCTTCTTTCTTCATGTTCTCTAGTGCCTTTGCACATAAAACTTTCAATCACTTTTGTCAGTTGATGATGTAGATGCATGAAAAGTAGGTTCAATCTTTGTAATTCAAGAAGGTCCGAATTCCTCAAGCTTAAAAGAAGATAACTTCCCAACAGAATGTCCCTATTAACAAAATTATTAGACATTGTTCTCAGCTCATTGAGTGCAGTAGTGTTCATCATGTAAGTCGGTGGCAAATCTCTCAATACTTTAGAAATAATCTGTTAATCTTATGAGGCTCCAGTTAATACTGAGAGGGAGGGGGGTGAATCAGTATTAAGACCAATTGTTAAATTTAAACCCAAAACCAAACTAATCTCAGATCTGAAACCTTTTAACAGATATCTCAACTTCTTTAATTAGATTTTCTTAACACATTAATCAAATCATTTACCTCAACAATCAATACTTTTACCACTAACGCAATCATATCAACTTGATCATTTATAGTCTCATTAACCTTATCAATAAGATCAAATACTTTCTCAAACAACTTCTTTTCAGTACCCGTAACCTCTGATAAAACATCATAACCGATGTCTCATAAATAATGCATGAAATGAAACTTAAACAAGAACATCACATGAAAAAAAATTTATACATGAACACAATAAGTTTTTGAAGTGGAAACCCAAATAGGGAAAAACCATGAGGAGAGTTTGTACCCACAAGTATTTGTACTCTTTTGAAGTACACCGTGTTAGGAGCTTACAATACACTAAGTTAAGAGAAGACCCTGTTAGGAGTCACTCGGTTAGGGGATTTGCCTAGTAGCTTGGTTAGGAGCTTGATGAATTGTTAGGATCCACCTTGTGAGAGGATTTAACACTCTTTTAAGAGATTCCCTGTTAGGGGACTTAAATGTTTAAGGTCTGTTAGGACCTACCTGGTTAAGGGATTTAACGTGCTACAACTGTTAGGGAACAACAGTAAGAAATGATCTGTTTGCTTACACTTATCTGCTTGCTTACACTTATTTGCTTGCTCACACTTATCTACTTGCTTGATTAGATCTAGTTATACACAACACTCTACAACTCTCAGGAAGATATCACACTTCAATTGGATGGCTTAACACTTTCTCTAAGACCATTGACACAATAAACATCAACAATGTCATCGTAAATAGCCATCTTAACTAGGTCAGCCGCAAAACCCTAATTACATCATAAATTTACAATTCAAATAATAAGAGATCATCACAGATCATTTTACAGATCATTTTACAGATCATTACAACAAATTACAATGCAATATCAACTATTGGTTGATTGTAACCCATCACAAAAATCTGATTTGTACCAAAGTCAAACCCTTAAAACATTGTACTGAGTGTTTCATTGATTCCCAAAAACTTCTTCCTTTAATAACACCAAAACAATAATTAAATCTTTCATGTGGGTTATTCCATGTTACCAACTTCATGTACACTCACCGTCGATCACCGTCAAAACATAAAATGTTACCAGTTTGATGATTTATTCACCGGTCCTTAAACGCTACTAAAACCTTAGCAAAACTTCATCAGAAATTTGATACATGTCTTTCGGTAATCATAACAAGTTCCAGTTCTGGTCAGATACACCTTTCCATGATAGAAGTTCACCATCCAAACTACAAATCACCAATCATCACCGATCTTCCGATATAATCAAAACAATTCTACTTTACTAGTTAAAGTCCTAGTTAACAGACTTTAGCTCTCTGTTAGTAAACCTTGTCATCCGATAAACCATATCACTTAAATGACAAAAAAAACATCAAGAACATCATTTTGCATCATTTTTCATCAATGCCAACACAAATAATTGATCATGTCATCTATTCATATAATATCAATCTCTTCATCACAAATAGAACTCTATCCTTTACTGGTGCAATCATCCAACTTCAACTACATCACCTCATCTCTACTAGTTATGCTAAATGCCAACAATCTCCCCCTTTTGCATTGATGGAAACACCAATCAAATGTACAATCAGAGTATCAACATCATCTGCAACTTGCTTTCCGGTATCACATCATCTGCTGGTTCTCCTCCTTTTGTCACCTCCCCTTTAACCAATGCTTCACTCAATCTGATTTTCAACTTCTCACATATCACCCATATTTGATTGCAATACAAAGGGTTGATGGATCTCTATCATTCTAGTTCTTCCTTTGTTGGGGTCTAATCCCTAGTTTACCTCTAGGAAACTCAAAGGTAGCCTACAGTAAGGGCTTAGTAAAGATATAAGCTAACTAATCTTTACTCTTCACATATTCCATCTTCACCTCCTTCTCTTGAAATCTTTCCCTTAGGAAGTGATACTTTAAATCAACGTGCTTGGTTCTAACATGAAGTACATGATCCTTAGATATGTTGATTGCACTTGTATTATCACAATAGATAGTCACCAGTTCAGACATACATATCTTTACTCCTTCTAGCATATGTCTCATCCATATGGCCTATGTGAAATTCATGGATGCAACTACATACTCTGCTTTAGTTGTAGATTGAGAAACACATATTTGTTTCTTGCTTGTCCATGCCACTAATCTTCCTCCAAGTAGAAAAGCTCCACCAATTGTGCTTTTCTGGTCATCCACATTACTTGCCCAATCAGCATCAGTAAAGACATCCAAAGTAAAATTAAATT
This sequence comes from Cryptomeria japonica, assembly GCF_030272615.1. NCBI lineage: Eukaryota > Viridiplantae > Streptophyta > Pinopsida > Cupressales > Cupressaceae > Cryptomeria > Cryptomeria japonica. The sequence continues at coordinate 47,015,155 of NC_081405.1, forward strand.
TATAGGGATACCATAAACTATAGTCTACTGTGCCTTTGAGATACTAGAAAATTCTCTTCATAGCCACCATGTGACTCTATTTAGGCTCTTTTTGAAATCTAGCCACTACTCCAACAACACGAGCAATATCCGGTCTGCTATGAACAACACAGTGTAGCTTGCCAATCATAGGCCTGTACTCTTTTTCACTAATATTAGGGGAATCATCTTCCTTTGACAACTTGCAACTAGTCATCATCGGTGTTCCTTTCGGTTTGTAGTCTTCCATGCCAAAAGTCTTCAACACCTCTTTGGTATACTTGGTTTGACAAATAAAGATACCACCATCCAATTGTTGAACCTGTAAACCAATAAAGAACTTAATTTCACCAATTACAGACATTTCAAATTCTTTTTTCATCTCAACAAAGTCCATACACATATCATCATTTCTACCAAAAATTACCTCATCAACAAATAGTTTTGCTATCAACATCTTGTCTCCATCAGTTTTTAGATAAATGTTACTATCCTCACTGGTATGTTGGAATCCAATTTTGATCAAATTTTGCATGTAATCTCTCATACCATGCTCTCAGCCTGCTTTAGACCATATAGTGATTTGTGCAATTTACACACCATGTCTTTCAAGGAAAATCCATTAGGTTGTTCAATGTATACTTCTTTTTCTAGAATCCCATTTAGAAAGGCTGTCTTGACATCCATTTGGTAAACCTTGAATTCCTTATATGCAGCAAATGCCAGCAGCATCCTTACACCTTCTAATCTAGCAACAGGTACAAATGTTTCACCATAATCCTCACCTTCCTCTTGAGCATACCCTTTGCAGAATAACCTTGCCTTGTTTCTCACAATCTTTCCTTCTTCATCCAATTTATTCCCGAAGACCCATTTTGTTCCAATTACATTCTTATCCTCTAGTCTAGGAACAAGTGACCATGTCTGATTCTTGTCAATATGATCTAATTCTTCATTCATTGCATTAATCCAATCATCATCTTTTAGTGCCTCCTTTCCTGTCTTGGGTTCGATTGTAGATATCAAACATGAGTTCTCTCGGATCTTTCTCTTGGTTTGGACACCTACATTCTTATCATCAAATATCTGCTCTTATGAATGATTCAATTTGACATATCTAGGTATTGCCTCTGCTAGTTCTGCATCTTCTTCATCAGGTTCTTCATCTTCTTCCTCACTGTCATCGCTTACCAGTTGAGAATCTAATTCTACATTTGTCAGTTCTTCATTAAATTCTTTGCCTCTGGTTCAATGTTCACAGACTTTTCCTCATTATTATTCTCTTCAGGTTCTGATCTTCTTGTACCTTTGGGCTTATCAGATAGAACATCAACTTTTACGTTAGCACTTTCAATAATTTTTTTAGTTCTCTTATTGTAATATTTATATGCTTTACTCTTAGAAGAGTAACCAAGAAAAATTCCTTCATTAGATTTTGCATCAAACTTCTCAATTTAGTTATCTCTCTTAATAAAACATGGACTTCAATTTTTTTTGAAATAACTAACACAAGGATTTTTTCCATACCATATCTCATAGGGTGTCTTATTGTTACCTCTCTTTACCAGTACCCAGTTTAGAGTGTATACAACAACACTGGCCACTTCTCTCCAAAACATTTTGGATACATTGCCCTGTAATAACATGGTTCTTGCAACTTCAACTATTGTTCCATTCATCCTTTCTGCTATGCCATTCTGTTGTGGTGTTCTTAGAGGAGACATCTATTTCTTTATACCCTTTTCATCACAATAATTAACAAATTCATCAAATGTGAATTTACCTCGGTCAGATCTTAAACACTTTAAGTTCTTAATGGTTTCCTTCTCAACCAAAGCTTTAAATTATTTGAATTTATTAAATGCTTCTGATTTCTCTCTCAAAAATGTCACCCACATCATTTTAGAATAGTCATCAGTGAAGATCATGAAATACCTATCACCATAATAACTATTTTCTCTCATAGGGCCATAGAGACCAGTATGTACCAAATCTAAAACATTCTCAGAAATACAATTATTGCTCTTAAAAGAAATAGAGGTCGTCTTACCGATTTGACAATGTTTGCATAAGACACTATAGAGGTCGTCTTACATATTCTCTCCTTCAAGCATTCTCATGTCATTGAACTTTCCTCCCAAGATTTCTTCTTTGGCTCTTTAAACATGTTCATCTCCTCCATAGGTTGTCTCTAAGTTTTCCCAAACATCACCTGTAGTTTCCAATCCTTTAATATGAATATATTCTGAATCAGATAAAGTACTTACAATAGATTCTAGGTTTTTCTTGTTATCTTGCTGCTCTCTATGTTCATTTGGTGTGAAGGGAGTAGTGAGAGGAGCAACATATGTTGTTTCAACTTGCTTCCAATATTATGCACGAAGACCTTTGATGTAAATATTTATTCTATTTTTCCAAATCTTGTAGTTATCCTTGTTGAACTTAGGACTCTCTTTCTTCATCATCTTGACTTCCTCAGAATATTTTCCTCAAGTGGTTGGGCTTTTTGCATGCAGAGGACCAAGACTCTGATACCAATTGTTAATCCTATGAGGATCTAGTTAATACTGAGAGGGGGGTGAATTAGTATTAACACCAATTGTTAAATTTAAACCCAAAATCAATCTAGTTTCAGATCTAAAACCTTTTAACGGACATCTAAACTACTTTAATCAGATTTACTTAACACATTAATCAAATCATTTATCTCAACAATCAATACTTTCACCACTAAGGCAATCATATCAACTTGATCATTTACCAGCTCATTAAACTTATCAATAAGATCAAATACTTTCTCAAATACCAGTAACCTTTGATAAACTTTAGATAAAACATCATAGCTGATGTCTTAGAAATAATGCATGAAATGAAACTTAAACTGTCACATGAGAAACGTTCCACAAACGAACACCATACATTTTTGACGTGGAAACCCAACTAGGGAAAAACCATGGTGGGAGTTGGTACCCAGAAGTATTTGTACTCTTTTGAAGTACACCCTGTTAGGAGCTTAGAATATGCCCAGTTAAGAGCATAACCTATTAGGAATCACTCAGCTAGGGGATTTTCCTAGTAGCCCAATTAGGAGCTTGATGACCTGTTAGGATCCACCTCGTGAGAGGATTTAACACTCCTTTTAGAGCTTCCCTATTAAGGGACTTAAATGTTTAAGGCCTGTTAGGACCTACCCGGTTAAGGGATTTAACCTGTTGCAATTGTTAGGGAACAACAATAAGAAATGATCTGTTTACTTGCACTTCTCTTCTTCCTTGATCAGATCCAGTTATGCACAAAACTCTATAACTCTCAGGAGGATTTCACACTTCAGTTGGATGGCTTAACACTTTCTCTAAGACCACGGACACAATAAACATCAACTATGTCATCCTAAATAGCCATCTCAACTAGGTTGGCCACAAAACCCTAATTACATCATAAATTTATAATTCAAATCATAAGAGAACATTATAGATCGTTATATATATCATTACAAAAAATTACAATGTAATATCAACCGTTGGTTGATCGTAACCCATCACAAAAATATGATCTGTACCAAGCTCAAACTCTCAAAACACTCTACTAAGTGTTTCGCTGATTCTCAAAAAATTCTTCCTTGAATTGTGCCAAAAAAACAATAAAATCTTTCACGCGTGTTGTGCCATGTTACCAACTTCATGTAGACTCACCGTCGATCACCGTCAAAACATAAATCATTACTAGTTTGATGATTTCTTCACTGGTCCTTAAACCCTACTAAAACCTTAGCAAATATTCCTCAGAAATTTGAAACATGTCTTCCAATAATCATCACAAGTTTTGGTCAGATACACCTTTTCATGATACAAGTTCACCATCCAAACCGCAAATCACCAATCATCACCAATCCTCTAATACAATAAAAATAATTCTGCTTTACCGGTTAAAGTCCTATTTGACAGACTTTAGCTCTCTGCCGGTAAACCATGTCATCCGGTAAACCATATCACTTAAATGATAAAACAAAACATCAAGAATATCATTTTACATCAGTTGCCATCAATGCCAACATAAATAATTGATCATGTCATGTATTCATATAATCTTAATCTCTTCATCACAAATAGAACTCTATCCTTTACTATTGCAGTCATCCAACTTCAACTGCATCACCTCATCTATATCAGTTATGATAAATGCCAACAATCTCCCCCTTTGGGATTGATGGCAACACCAATCAAATATACAATCAGAGTATCATCATCATCTGCAACTTGCTTTCCGATATCACATCATCTGCCAATTCTCCTCCTTTTGTCATCTCCCCCTTAACCAATGCTTCACTTAATCCGATTATTGACTTGTCACATATCACCCATATCTGATTGCAATTCTACTCTCCCTTTGAAAACAATGCCAAAGATGTAAATGCATCACTTGTCCTCAATTCTACTACTGCCTCTTCCATTATCTCTGCTATTCAAATCAGAAAAATTATAATAGAGCATCAAATCAGAACTTTACATAAGAATTGCTCCCACAAAGGAGTAGCCTGAACCTTCATCAATCCTTAGTGAAAAATAAACATGAAATACATAGGATTGATGGATCTCCATCATTCTATTTCTTCCTTTTGTAGGGTTCTAACCCCTAGTTTACCTCTAAGAAACTCAAAGGTAACCTTCAGTAAGGGCTTAGTAAAGATTTCAGCTAACTGATCTTTACTCTTCACATATTCCACCTTCACCTCCTTCTCTTGAACTCTTTCCCTTAGGAAGTGATACTTCAATTGAATGTGCTTTGTTCTAGCATGAAGTACATGATTCTTAGAAATGTTGATTGCATTTGTATTATTACAATAGATAGTCATCGGTTCAAACATATCTATCTTGACTCCTTCTAGCACATGTCTCATCCATATGGCCCATGTGCAATTCATGGATGTAGCTACATACTCTACTTCAGCTGTAGATTGAGAAACACATGTTTGTTTCTTGCTTGTCCATGCCACTAATCTTCCTCCAAGTAGAAATGCTCCACCAGTTCTTCTTTTCCAGTCATCCAAATTACCTGCCCAATCAACATCAGTAAAGACATCCAAAGTAAAATTACCTTTATAGGGATACCATAAACTATAGTCTACTGTGCCTTTGAGATACCGGAAAATTATCTTCATAGCCACCATGTGACTATCTTTAGGCTTTTTTTGAAATCTAGCCACTATCCAACAACATGAGCAGTGTCCGGTTTGCTATGAACAACATAGTGTATCTTGCCTATAATAGACCTGTACTCTTTTTCACTAACATCAGGGGAATCATCTTCCTTTGACAACTTGCAACCAGTCACCATCGATGTTTCTACCAGTTTGCAGTCTTCCATGCCGAAAGTCTTTAACACCTCTTTGGTATACTTGGTTTGACAAATAAATATACCACCATCCAGTTGTTGAACCTGTAAACCAATAAAGAACTTAATTTCACCGATTAGAGACATTTCAAATTCTTTTTTCATCTCATCAACAAAGTCCATACACATATCATCATTTCCACAAAAAATTACATCATCAGCAAATACTTTTGCTATCAACATCTTGTCTCCATCTTTTTTTAGATAAATGTTACTGTCCTCACTGGTATGTTGGAATCCAATTTTTATCAAATGTGCATGTGATCTCTCATACCATGCTCCAGGTGCTTTCTTTAGACCATATAGTGCTTTGTGTAGTTTACACACCATGTCTTTATAATCGGTCAAGGAAAATCCATTTGACTATTCAATATATACTTCTTCTTCTAGAATCCCATTTAGAAAGGATGACTTTACATCCATTTGGTAAACCTTGAATCCCTTATATGCAACAAATGCCAGTACTATCCTTACACCTTCTAATCTAGCAACAGGTGCAAATATTTCACCATAATACTCACCTTCTTATTGAGCATACCCTTTGCAGACTAACCTCGCCTTGTTTCTCACAATCTTTTCTTCTTCATCCAATTTATTCCTAAAGACCATTTTATTCCAATTACATTCTTATTCTCCGGTCTAGGAACAAGTGACCATGTGTGATTCTTCTCAATTTGATATCATATTTAGATTAGGGTATGGACATTCATCAAAGCATAAAGGATAGAGGAATTTCATCAGATGTTGTAGTTGCAACTGCTCTAGTAGACATGTATGCAGAATGTGGAGGCATAGACAATGCGCATGAACTATTTGACAGAATACCTCAGAAATGTCATTTCATGAAATGCAATGGATGCAAATATAGAACATAAGACATGGTAAGTGAACTATTTGGCAAGGTCCCTCAATGTACCAAATTTGCGGCCTCAGGAGGATATACAATTCAGTTGTTTCGTTTGACAGAATTCCTCATGGAGGAATCATCTCATGAGATGTATGGTTATAAGATATGCAGCACATAGATTTGTTTAAAGAACTACATTAATCAAAGTATAATGCAAATGTTGTGACTTTGAGACAAAAATTCTCAAAGAAATGTGATCTCATGGAATGCCATGGTTGCAGTATATGTACAAAATGGATTTGTTGAAGAGGCTTTAGAAACTTTCAAGATAATACAATTAGCAGGTGTAAAGCCCCAATTCTACATCATCCTCTATGCTCGTGCAAGAATGCGAGACTTAGAACAAGTTAAGAACATCCTTGAAAGCATAATGATTAATAGATTTTCATTGGATATTAAAGATGGCAATGCTCTGCTAGAAATGCATGTAAAAGGTGGTATCATGAACTATTTAACATTGTTTCCTCAAAGAGATGCCATCTAATGGACTACAACATTGTTGGAAAAGAATGAAATAAGTTTGTTGAAAAGGATTCAAAAACTTTCATTTAAATACAATTTGCAAGCATAAGCCAAAATCTACCACATATGCCAACATCTTTTTGGCCTTGCTAATATAGAAGCTTATGAACATCATATGGTCATCGATTGAAGTATAAAAGATAAAGTGAATTTTTGTCAGATATTTAACTTACAAATGCTTTGGTAGATACAAATGAAAATATGGTCGCATAGACAAGGAACATGAAAGCTTTTCAAACGCACAAAAGGATGCCATCTCAAGAAATGGAATGACATGATTGTAGAATATGCATAGAATTGGGTTAGTTGACAGAAAAACTTGAAAAGACATTACCTCATGGACCACAATGAGTGCAGTGAGTGCACAAAATGGATTTTGCAAAGGAAGCTCTCCAAATCATTGAATTAATGTAGCTCGAGACATTATAATCTTTGTTTGTGTTCTAAGCAGTGGATGAGAGTTGTAGATGTTTTAATCACATACATTATAACATTTATGTAATTGATCAGTGAAATCATAAGCAATTCTTTGACAAAATGAATCAAAAAGATGTTAAGTCTGAAAATGCTAGGCTCTGTGACTCCAAGGAAGTGTAGGCGCTGACCATGAAGGATATCTAGCTAATGCAGTTGGAATGTGTGTCTTTGGAGGATAAATGACTACTTTATTTCGATGAGCAATGCACTAATGTATGGGCATGTTGTGATCTCAAATGGTTAGATGGTGAGATGATGACAACTTCAGATGAAGTGGATGAAGATGGAGAAATGCCTCAACATAACTCATGACTTGGTTCTTCATCGATATTACAAGTTTGAACTAGTATTTTCATAAAAGTGTCTTATGTTACTTATTGTAACTAAAGGTTCGAAAGTGGATCTTATTCACGCAAAAGTGGACTAGTTTCTAAGTAAGCTCTTTTTGCACAAAAATGAGTTAGTTATTAACCTTTGCAAAGTTAGTTACTAAGGTAGTTATCCTACAAAGCCTATAATTACAAAGCTTTAGCATTATACAGAGGGAATTTTTACAGAGGGAAAAACTCTGTAAAATTTTGTAGAGGAACTAAGTGAGAACTTTTGATGTTCATACCTTTGTACTAAGGGGTTTTTGAACTTGTATATTTTCAAAAAGAATAATGAAGAATGCATTGAGTTTTTGTTTCTTGAATGTATTCATGAGTTATTGTTACTAATTTCTTGTATGTTGAATTAGTAATCTCTTTATGTATTGGTGAAATCTATTGATGAAACACATCATTTCATGGTATCTTGACTTGTATGTGCTAGTACAACCTATCTCTTCGTATGTCAAGGTTTATTGTACTTATTTCATCATCGTTGCATTACTATTTGGTGGTAACTCCTTTTGTAATTGTTATCATTTATGGAATCCTACTTGGTATTCGTATGTCTTCTAGTAGGGCTTCTGTTATTAATCTTGTTTAAGTTCTATGTTTTCTCCTTTATGATTTCTATAGTGGCTCGAAGAATTTACCACGCGAGGTCGTTGCCAAGAGTGATGTGTCTCTTGACAGGCCTCTCTTAAAAAGATAAAATTTTGAGTGTTACTAACACTTTTCTCTTGCACCTAGGATCACGAAAGCCAAGGGAGAGGATAGTGTGTGTTAGAAGTAGGACCACTCGACAAAATTTTTGCACAAGTTTGCCAATCACCAAAAACACTTGTTCTTTTTAACTGATTTTCATTGCAATGTGATCTAACTATTTGGAGATGTTTCTCCAACAATCATGGTGTTCTTTTTAACTTCAATGGCAAAATGTTTTGTAACCTAGGAACTTGAAATCTTGGTCAACTGAATTGAAAACACGTCTGCTTGAAGTAAAATCATTTTTGAACTTGAAGAAAAAATGGCTTGTTCTTTTTAGTTTGCCCAAAATGAAGTGTTGATTGTGAATTTCTTTAAGTTGATGCAAGAAATGAAATTTGTGTTGTCTTGTTTTAAAACCTGAAATAAAATGAATCCTAACTTCCAAAAATCAAATTTGTTGGGTTTGAGTTTGTGGTTCTTTTTACCTTTGACCAATGAAATTCTTTTTAGGAGCCCAAACAAATATGTGATTCTTTTTAAGAGCCCAAATTGAAATGTGAAGTTTATTTAAATTAAAATAAAAAGTGAATTCATTTTTAAAACCAACTTTGAAAAAAAAGTTAGTAAAACAAATAAATCTAATTCCTAATCTAATTTAAACCTGCACAAAAGAGATAAATAGTTAATAAAATCCACCTATTTGGTGGGCTTCTACAAGCCTAATTTTTTTGTTTTTCGATTACAAGGTATTTTTTTACAACTCTCTGTTACAATAGCGCTACTCTGCGTGAAAACAAAAGTGCTATTTAACACAAAAGTGCTAAATAACAATCAACCACACCAAAAGAAAAGCAAACGCGCTACAAAAAGAGACAAAAGCGCTAAAAGAACTCTGTTAGACATAATTAATTTTGTCAAACAGAGAGCCAAAAGCGCTAAAAGAAGATACGTTAGCACTATTTAAGGGTCAATAGCACTAAAAGATGGACAATAGATCCAGTTGAGAAACAATAGCGCTATTATTATGAACAATAGTACTAAAGTGCCCAGTTTCGAAGGCACTAAAGCGTGAACAAAAGCACTAAAGCATGACCTGTGTGTCAATTCAAATCATGAAAAATTGTTAGTAGTTTAAAAAAAAATCAAAATCAGAAGGTTGCGTGTTCGATTCACGTCAGGTTCACCAAATGATGCTTTGCAAAAAGGAGGATTGTTAGGATAAACAAACACAAACAACAAACAAGAAACCAATTGTTAGTGTTAGTGTTAGAAATCAAAAATTAAAAACTATCCTAAGCAAGCACATCAAGAGAGACACTAAAAGCAAAATTGAGCATTTAACAAAGAAAACAAATGCAACAAGGCATATCCAAATGCCTTCCACCATGCTTGTAGCTTTTCCTCCCTTGTACCTCTCCTCTCCAAGTTCCCAAATGAGTGTAGCCCTCGGTAGCTTTTTGCACTATTTTTTGGATGTCTTATGGAGATTCAAGAGTATAAACTGAATGATCATAAAAATGCAAATGTGAACAAGCTAAAATGATATATTAGGAAATGAACTAAGATTAATTTTAGTCCAAAATGACAATATGAGTGATTATGCTAAAATGCTCTCTAAAATTGACTATAGGTTAAATGCATACAAGTTTTCAGGATCTGGATTATGAAGAAATGAGCTCTATTTATAGGTAAAATGGAACAATGGATGGTTGAGATTGAGTAATCTCAACAAGGGTCAGGATTGAAGGGTTTAAGATCCATGTGAGGACTTTCAATCCAATCCTAGGATGACAAATGTCAACAAGAGATGGGTTGATAGGAGAGGGAATAAGCATTAAATGCTTGGCATGACCTGAGGGTTAACTTGGGAGGTAGGGTTAATATTGAGTTGAGTGAATAAATTCATTATTCAAAGAATAATGCCTTTATCCAATGGATAAACTCTTGTGCAAGAGTTAGTGAGGATAACCATGGTCAAAATAATAAATGCTTGAGGAGACAAATGCTTGAGGAGACAAATGGGTTGGATGAGGGTTGAGTTAGAGGTAAAGTCGCTAACCATGGGAGCAAGTGGATTTAACCATAAGTGGTTATGTAAGAGCCATTAATGGTCATGTAAGAGCCATTAGTGGTTTGGAAGACTTTAGGGGTTAGCTTGTTGAACACATAGAGCATTAAATACTTTTCCAAGACTTTGAAGGCTTTGAGAAGTGACCCCAAGTTGCTTAGGAATGTGACAATATTCAGGGGATGGATTAGGCTAATTAGGAATGGCTAGAAAGTGATTAGAAGGATCTAGAAGGGGATTTAGGATTGCAAGTGGATTTGATGGGTGAGGGAAAATAGGATTTTAATTAAAATAAAATTAATTTATTTCAACTTGTGGTTGCAACTTGCATTTGTAGGAGAATGCAAGTGGGGAGATTTAATGATTTAAATAAATATTTTATTTATTTATTTAAAAGAGGAAAGAGGATTTAATTAAATAAATAGGATTTATTCATTTAATTGATTATGAATTTGGTGTAATGAATGAATTAAAATAAATTGAGTAATTTATTTAATTAATAGGAGAATGTTTGAGAATGAATTAATTAAGTGTTAATTTAATTAACTGTTGGCTAGTGGGTTTATTAATCAAATAAATAGTAAATATTCATCATCACCTTCCTTACTTGTTATCTATATGATGACAATTAGAATCTCGTTACCAGTGATGCCATCACGCAAGAGTTTCTCTCCTTAATGGATCACTGCATGGGACAAGATTTCTCACTAAGTGCATTCGACAAGTTACTGGAGATCCAAGTCAGTTTTGAAGTCCTTACTTCCATGTTGAAAGATGGAAAAAAAGAAATATGTGAAGGCAGAAGATGCAATTTCCCGTGTTCGTGTAATCACAAATTCTACCCCAATGCCGAACCAAGAAGAGATGGAGGCCATCCTGACTAAGTTCGAAGAATTCCACAAATCAAACGAGGAGAAATATGAATAAAGTGTCCCTTTTTGACATTTTCTTTTCATGTAGTTGCATTGTTAGATGCTGCAAGTTTTCTCGCAGCTGTATAATTTCTTTTTGTTATAGTTGTAGTCAAGTGGGGAATGTGCAGTTGAATTAGTCAACTATACCCACATTTTTCTCCACTCTTCTTATATATAAGGAGGACCCTCATTTGTCTATTTTATCTTTTATTATGCTAAGTAAAACTCTGTTGAATTTTTGTCTCAACTAAGACTTTGAGTTTTTATTGTGAAGATTTGATCAAGAAAATAAAGAAAGCAATTTTATTTGATCCCAAACTTTGTGTTGTGTCAAAAATTGTTTATATGAGTTGATGTTCTTATGCTCATGACTTATATATGTTCTTGAATTTATTGATATAGGAAGTATTGTTAAGTGCATAAAAGAGCTCTTGAATTATGAAAGTAGACTTTGTGCTCCTTGAATATTTGGGAAATTTTCTATTGTTAAGTGATTAGTAGTAGACTTTGTATCGCTACTATTACTTGTAGTTTTAAGGATTAAGGAATTATACTTGAAGACTTTGAGCTGCAAGTTGAATTCAAGAAAGAATTTGTACTTCTTGCTTATAAAATCTTGGTATAGTTTGTTGGATTAATTCATTCATTTTTTTAAGTATCAAAGTGATAGGGAAATTGTAACAAAGTGGAGAGAGAATACATTAACTCTGAAAAAGGAGAGTTATATGCCTAAAACTAACCCACATATTTTAATTTCTTATTAATTAGAGAAGAAATTTCAAAGGGAACCTCCCCTTGATGAGAGGAGAGATTAATTTCTCAACATAGCTGTGTGTGAATCATATATTTTATCATTGGTAGGCTAGTGACAAAATATTCACCCAACAATGCTGGAAAAGAATGCTTGATTGCTTATGCAACTTTAACTTATCCAAATTTGAACTATCTAACTTATGAAAATGAGAGGACGAATGCCCACTTAAATGCATGTTAGTGGATCTGATTTTCATCATGGGCCGACATCGGGGGAGTTTCTCGCTCGATGCACAACCAACAATGCAACCCTAGGAAGGGTCCTGCCCTAAAATAGGGTAGGGACAGGTGTGCCACACCCTTGTCTTGGGAGGACAAGGGCACCACACCCCTGTCCAAGTGGGGACAAAGGCACAATGCCCATATCCTACCCCTTTCTCTAGGGCAGAGTGCGGACGGGGTGATGTAGAGGCCAAGGAAGAAGCTATTTCTGCAGGCTGAGCAATCTCCGATCTTCGATCAGGCTAGAGGATTTGAATTCGCATGCGTGAGGACCCTAATGCAGTCAAAAATTTCTAGGGCCGCAATTTTATGACACTACATTTAGCCCCCACTTTAGCAGGTGTATAAGCATACACCAATACTATAGTTAAAGTTCAAGGAAACAAGATTGAAATACTTTTACCATGTCAAGGAGGCAAGATGCGCCAAGCCCCCAGTGGACTTAGGATCTTACGACTTCAATTGAAAAAGTAAAAGGGAAGATCGAGAAGGGGAGAATCATGATTGCAAGTAGTAAAGTTCCCTTCACTATGAGTCATGAAAGCAAGGATACCAAATATTGCAAAGCAAAACAAAGTTCACTAAGTAATTCTAAGTATCAAAAGAAGGAAAGTATGAGTGGAGTATATGCCCTTGTGTTAAAGTGATCACACATGCCTTATTGGGAGTGATTGATTTAAGGTAGGAGACACCAAAGATAGAGAAAGAAGGGAGCATGTTATCGCAAGGATTTAGCCCCCATTTGAGGTATAAACCCAAGGATAATGAACACAAAACATGAGGTAGTGTGGCTTTCCTTAGGGTTATTATGTTTTATGATAACTCATGTATATCATGTATGTATATGCATATAATAATCTCCATTCCCCAAAGACGGACACTACCTTAGAAGAAAAGGGAAGAGAGGATGTCTTTTGAGTCAACATGAAAGAGACCAAGAAAAGATCTCAATGATTTGCATCATCCCCAAGTAGACATTAAGGGAATAATAGAAGAATAAGGATACACATAGAAGAATGGTCACAAAAAGAGAAAGAAAGAAGAGCGAGAAAGATCTGCAGTGCTAATATTGCTAGTCTAGCATGACATCTGCCTCCCGATCTTGCTGATCACTATTTCGGGAAGACTAGAAACATGCCAGAGGAGTGACATTAAGCATAAAAGATGGAGCTATCACAAGATCCAAACAAGGACTATGCTTATGTTGTAAGTCACTTTGTTCGATTCTAGGAGCTAGGATTAGAGTTTGTGAAAACTCATCTGATAAATGCTTGTCCACATCAACATACTTATACTCACTGTCAGAAGCATTAGGAGTTTTATTACCATTATGAATGACATTTTCACCCATTTCTTCATCAAAGTTTAGAGAAAGAGGAGCAAGAACACGAATAGGAGTAAAACCATCACATGTTTTGTGTAACTTATGATTTGGAGATGTAGGTTGAACATTTTTCTTAGGAGAAAAGGGAATCATGTCAATTATCAGAGTCTGAGGAGATTGAATATTTTGAGGGATAGCTTAATGAGCTTGAACATGGCGTCTCTGTCGGCGTTCTCTCGCACAACGATTCCATCGAGTCTTAGTGGAAGGTTGAGAAGGAGGAGGAACATTTGGACAAGTAGGAATATTTATCTCCTTGACAGTTGAAGGTTTAGGTTGAGGTCTTTTTGGTTGAACAATAGGAGAAGAATGCCTTTGTTGGCATTTGTGCAGATTTTGATGACATGATGATATTGTATGTTGTCATTGATGTCAATATGTTGAAGGATGAACCGATATATTGAAGTAACCGAACTAGCAAGTGAACTGGTATGATGATTCAAGTGAAGCGGTAAGTTGAAGTGTGAACCAGTATGATGGTATGAACCAGTATATGCAGAAAGTGAAGCGGTATATTGGAATGTGAACTGGTATATGCAAAGCTTGTATCGGGGTTTCATTTGAAGTGACTACCGGTTGGTAGTCTCAGCTTTAGGGTTTCCGGTTGATGCATTTCAAGTCTATGTGATTTGACCAACGACATCTTGTGATGAGTTCGCATGGGAATGAAGATTAGATCATGTTGCCACATTAGCCTTGTGTGTGTGAAGAATCTTCTTGAGGATCTTGCATGAAGAAGATTGATTCTATCCACCTTGAGAATGTGCAAAATCTCAGTAAACGGTGGAGAGCATGTGATGGGTTATCAGCTTCCTGAAGTGGTGAAGAGTGGACGATGTAAAACATCTTGAGATTTGTTCAAGATTGTTTTATCCTATGTGATGTGATTAAACGGTCAGGATTGGACTGATTGTATTGATAACCTAGATGCTTAGGGTTTAGGGTTTATGCTACCGACCTAATTGTTGTCTATAAGGTCGATGATGTTTGTTATTGAAAAGTTGTTGGCAAATGTTATGTGTGTATTCAAGTGTAGAGATACTTGATTCTTGCTAGACTAGAGAAGTGAGTAGATACATGCAGAGTGTGATTGCAGAGGTATAGGAACTGAAGTGGATCTGCCTTAGCATTGAGTGCTGTTATCAAATCAGTGTATTACCTGTTGATTTCTAACCATTTCAGCAGTTAGAAAATCCCTTAACCAAGTAGCTTTAACAAGCTTTCTATAAATCCTTTAACAGGGTGACTCAAAATCATTGAGTTCTTAAAATCCTCTTGCAAGGTAACCTTTAACTGGGTATTTAGCCATCCCTTAACCAGGTGATCCCTAGCAGGATTGGTTCCTAGCAAAACTTGTTGTAAAAGTCTTTAACCGGACTAGGCTCCTAACAGAGTGGACTTCAAAAGAGTTCAAGAACAACTTGTGGGTATTCATCCCCACTGTGGTTTTTCCCAGTTGGGCTTCCATGTGAAAAATCAGTGTGTTATATGTGATGCTTTTTCATGTGATGTTTTAGTGTTTTCAGTTAAGTGGTAATGCAAGCTGATCCAATGGTCATTGTATTTTTGATGCATTACTTGTTTAAGCATATGGGTGAAGTTGAGATGAGATGTTAAGTCTGAAGATGATCTAGATGAACCGGTTTATGTCTTTCACAATCATACTAGGTTTTACCGGTAGTGTCTTATTTTAGATCGGTGATACTATTTGCTGGTTAGTGCAGTCTTTGCAGATTAAGTTGTTTAAGAAGTTTTTGTCCATACTAATTCACCCCCCCCCTCTCAGTATCTGTTGAGTATTTACTGTTCATCATTATTCATCAGCCTCTTCTCTTGATAAGAGGAAGGAGATGGAATTGGGCCATATGATGGAGGAGTATTAGGTATAGGAAGGAGACCAGGTCCATCATGAGGAGGAGGTATAGGTCTAACCTTAGGAAGAATATTGGTGTTATCCTTAAGAGAAGGTAAAGTCACATTCATAGGTATAGGTGGAAGATCTTCCTTAAGAGGGAGATTAGTTCTATCTGAGAGAGGAAGAACCTCATCTTGAAGAATAATAGGAATGTCAAGTGTTGGGGATCTAGGTTGACTTAAGGATAAAACCATATCATTCTTTCATTTTTGATAAGATTGAAAAAGAGCATCGCTCCTTGATGGAAGAGATTGAAATTGTTTAGGCCAAAAAAGATCAATAGGAACACCAGGGCTTCTTTCAGATGGACGAAATAATCTATGGTTCATAATTTTTATTTCTCCATTGTGAGTAAATTTAAGATACTTGTGGATTGGAGAAGCAATAGCCTTCATGGAAGATAGCCAAGGATAGCCCAACTTTACACAGAATTGCTCAGAAGAAGGTATGATAACAAAGTCAACATCCATGGATTTCGCATGAACTTCAACAGGAAGGGTGATAGAACCAATGGTAGGACAAGAAAAACCATCAAATAAATTTACAAGCACATTAGAAGCATCATATATTGGTTTATGCAATCGTAAAGTGAAAAGATACTCTTTAGTTATGACATTAACCATGCAAGAGGGATCAATTAAGGCACCACGACAATGGATATCCTTAACCTTTACAACTATGTATAAAGGGACATCGGGTGCTCTAATGGTCTTGCTAGGGTCAAATGTAATATAAGGATCCTTAGGCATATCCTATGTTTCTACCATATTAACCAAGTTTGGAGCCATAGAGGTGAATTCTTCAGAAGAGAGAGAATTAGGCACAATCTCTATGATGTTAGAGGTATGAGATGGCAAGGGATCAGTGAAAATCTTAAGATTTTGATTAGGAGGAGCTACTAATTTATTCCCTTTATAATTCACACCTACCACAGATATAGTATGATTATCAATCAAGTCTTGAATCTTATTTTTCAATGCAAAACATTTTTTAGTATCATGAACAGGTTGACGATGAAATTAACAAAAGAAATTGTTATCAAAATAAGGAGATGCAAGTTTGGAAGGATCAATTTGTTTTATAGGAGGAAGTTTGATAACATCTATGTGCAACAACTTAGACATTAAACTACGTAAAGATTCATTCAAACGAGTAAATTGTCTTTCTCTTTGGAAAAATTTAGAAATAGAAGGCACGCCTATTGTAGCATTCACATGGTTATTGTTGATTGGATCATTGAATTTGATGAAGCTTTTTGTTGGTTTGAAATTTGCAAACGGTTGTTTAACACTCTCCCCCTTATCACTCAGAGCCATAGGAGTGGATTACTCCATTTGACTCACAACCAGTTGATAATTATGGAGTGTTGTGCACAACTGCGGAAAGGAAGTAAACACAGATAAAAGAAGCTTTTCCTTGATATCTTTTTGCAAATTAGAAATGGAAATTCTTTGAATATCATTATCAGGTACATGAAAAGAAATTTGAGCACACAAATTATTATATCTACCAATGAAATCAATCACTTTTTATTTAACACCTTGTTTATAATGCATTAAATCAGTCAAAGTGATTTTAGGACCAATGTTGTTTTGAAATTGTTGGATGAAAGCATTTTCTAGTTGTTGAAAAGAAGTGATAGAATAAGAA
Source organism: Cryptomeria japonica (assembly GCF_030272615.1). Taxonomy (NCBI): domain Eukaryota; kingdom Viridiplantae; phylum Streptophyta; class Pinopsida; order Cupressales; family Cupressaceae; genus Cryptomeria; species Cryptomeria japonica. The sequence continues at coordinate 47,032,512 of NC_081405.1, forward strand.
GGTAGAGAGAAATACCATTGTAAAGCCTTATCTCTAGAGTTCTTGTAAACAGTTTTTTAAGCAATCTTTGATTATAAGCAAAATCAATACACAAGGTTTGAAATGTTTTGACATGCATAAGAGGATCACCTTTTCCATTATAGAGTTCCAATTGAGGGATATCCACATGTTTAGGTGGCACGACTTTAACAATATCAAGAGTAAGTGGGCTCGCAACATCAAATGTGGGCACACTAAACTTGGATTGACTCATGTAAGCAATTTGTTGTTTTGAGAAAGACATGGTTTGAGCAAGATTGTTAATTGTCATTTTGGTGGAAGAATTGATGTTAGACGTGATGTTATTGAAAGAAGGCATGGAATGAGAATAAGGTAGTGGGACATTATGATAAGTAGGCATGGGTGATGTTTGGGTATGAAAAGGGACACTTAAAGGAGGAATAAAGTTGTTGAAGGAATTGCCCCCTTGTGTCACACTGATTGGTTGAGGAATAGTAGGAACACTCATGGAAAACATAAGTAAAGATGAAGGATTAAATGAAGAAGAGGGATTGCCCCCAATGACTAATTGTTGTAGGGATGACATTTTGAGTTGAAGTGGCCATGATGTTAGATGTGAAAGTAGGAATACTAGTCATAGGAGCAGTCAAAGGAATAGAAGAATTGACTTGTGTTGAAGGCTGTGAATAACCTAGGGTTTTGGAACAACTCTTGATAGGTATGGCATTAGAATCAACAATATGTGCAATGCCACACAATTTATCAATTCCATTCTTATCACTTTAAAGAATGCATTTAAGACCTTCAATTAATGGAAGAGCTTCACTATTAGGGTATTCTTGGGACATCCATTGTTTAAAGCTATCAAATTGATTCTCCAATGTGGAAAGTTGATCTAAAGAAACCCTAGTTAAAGCTTCTTCTTCATCATGGGATCTATCAATGGGGTGAATAGGCACATGATTAGGATGGAAAGAATTAGCATGATCCTCATTAAAGAAGTCACCAAAATTAGGCTCCACCTCCTCAGTAATTAAACCTTGGGAAGACTTAATTCTAACGCTTCGTCTAATGGGGATAGGATGGGTAGGAATAATAGTGGTAAAACTCATGCACTAGAGAAGCTTACAAAATTGAGTAATGCGAAATTTAAGAAAATAATGATTACTCAATTTGAACTTTGTTGGAAGAAGGGAATGACACAATTTCCAAAAATGAAAGGAAATTGGAATTTTAAAATTAGGGTCAAGGGAATACCACTTAATTTTAAAATCAAAATTTTTAAAATCAAGGTAGACTATAATTAACCTCTTAATTTTAAAAATTTTCTTCAAACTTGAAATGTTGAATTTGGGAGGTATTTCTGATTCTAGAGGGATAAAAAATCAATAAAATCAACCAAACTTCTAGATTTAGGCTATTAAATTAAGTCACAACAGTCTCCCAAAATTTAGGGAAAAAAGTTGAGGACCGTGGAGGGAACGCACATGGTCTGACCAACTTTTTTCAAAATTTTCAGGGATGGATATTACGATGATTTTAAAGCTAACCCCTAAAATTGGCAAATTTTACGATCTCTAGATGGGTGAAATGAATGCACAAATGTGAAAATAGGACCCTATTAGGGTTTTGAAGAAAAAGAGGAATTCAATTGCAATTTTGAAAAGGGTCAAACCTAATGGATAGGCACACCTTGGAAAATGTTTAGAAATCTGAATGTATATGAAATTGATTTGAAATTCACACAAAATCCAATTGATTTTAAAAATTAGGGTTTGATGACCTAACCACTTAATTTTAAATTTTGAATTTTGGGAAAAAGGGGGGAAAATGAAAATTTGAATTGTAGGATTACAGACAAATCTGAGAACAATCAAAAAATTGAAAATTAAATGGAAATCCATTTTTTGCACAAGTTCAAGATGATTTTTGAAAATTAGGGTTTTCACAAGTAACCTCTTAATTTTGTAAATTTTATTTGCAAATTGAACAAGACAATGAGGAAATTGAATTTGAAAATCAAAACAATTTTTAGAGCTAAGATAACCACAAGCAATTTTTACATATCACAAGCTCAATTTTAATTAAAAACTAGGGTTTTGAATGATTTAACCGCTAAGTTTGCAGAAATCTGAAACTTGTAAATGAAAAATATGCAATGTTGTTCCAAGGAAAGCATGCAAGACGTCGGGTTCACCAAAGATGTGTAGGGGAAAAAGTGACACTAAGTGCAAAAACCCTAATCCCACTCTCATACACACTCATGGAATACGAAAGAGCCTAGGGATTCATGGATTACCTCTTAGGTTTTCTATTACTTTGTTGTAATTGAGAGAGAGGAATGATGAACAATGCAATCTAACCTAGAAAGCAAGTAAGCAAGAAAACCCTAATTTGAGAATGTAGATCAAAGAATAACTGATAAACTACTGAAAAGTACAGATCGAAAGGAAAAATTAGAGGTACACCTATGTCTAAAATCTGAGCAGAAATGTCTGGGACCTGGGTGCCACGCCACTGTCCTAATTCTACAATTTTGGAGCTAAAATTGATAGGAGGGATTCTGAGACCTGCAAAGTGTTGTTCTGCCAAGTCCTATTGACAGAGGGCAGGACCATGGTGCCACGCCACTATCTTAGGAAGGACCAGGGTGCCACACCCCTGTCCTTGGGATTTTTGCTGAGATCTACAACCCAAAACTATCCTTGTGTGCTCTTCTGGTCCTGAAACTTCCAGCGACATCCGGATCCGAACTTGTACCTGAAGCTAAAAAAAAGGGTTTGGGGTGGCTATATAGGATTTTACCTTAGTCAAACCTCCATGTTGGTGATTTCCTCCTCCATGAATAACCAATTCTGTATTGAAATTGTGTGTGCAAGAACCTTGTGTGTGTGCAAGATCCTAAGAATGAAAGTAAACAACCTAGAGCAACCCTAAAGAGTAAAACCTAATTGCTTATAATTGACAAAGTAAATGCTCTAAATCCAAGATGCAAAGTGATCTAAAGAATGAATATGAATCAAAATGAAGCTTATGCAAAGACATGAAAACAACATGAAACCATACCCAACCCCAAGGGAGAGGTACAAGCTAATCGTGAGTCGGTGATCTCATATTGTTCTTCTACATCTTCCAAAGCCCCTAATTGATAAAATGATTCTTGATGAATGTTTGATGGATGAATGTTGAATGTTGTTGAAGACTTCAAAGATCTACTCTTTCTTTGCAAAGAAGTCTCTAATGCTCCTAAAAACCTGGTCTTAGATTCTTAGAAAATTGACCCTTTCAAATGAAGAAAGACAACTCTTAAGTATGAAACCCTAGATCTTAATTTCATGTTTACACCAACCTAGGATTTTAATATCCCACTGATATTTTAAGGTTAAGTATTATTATATCAAAGGATCGTGCTACCAAAATTTTGGGGAAAAATCTGTGGACCATGTGCATTCCTGCCACGATCTGACCACACTCCGCTCATAGTTTCCTTCTTATGATACTTAGAATTACTTCGTGAACTTTGTCTTTCTTTGTAATATTTGGTATCCTTGCTTTCATGACTCATAGTGAAGGGAACTTTTCTACTTGTAGTCATGATTCTCCCCTTCTCGATCTTCCCTTTTACTTTTTCAATCGAAGTCGTAAGATCCTAAGTCCACCGGGGGCTTGGTGCATCTTGCCTCTTGATGTGGTAAAAGTCTTTCAATCTTGTTTCCTTTAACTTTACTGATAGTATTGGCATACACTTATACTCCTGATAAAGTGGGGGCTAAATGTAGTGTCATAAAATTATGACCCTAGCAATTTTCGACTGCATTAAGGTCCTCACGCATGCGAGTTAGAATCCTCTAGCCTAATTAGAGATCGAAGATTGCTCAACCTGCAGAAACAACTTCTTCCTTGGCCTCTGCATCACCTCATCTGCACTCTGCTCTGGAGAAAGGGGTAGGATAGGGGAGTGGTGCCATTGTCCTCCTAGGACAAGGATGTGGTGCCCCTGTCCCTGCCCTATTTTGGAGCAGGACCCTTCCTAGGGTTGCATTGTTGGTTGTGCATCAAGTGGGAAACTCCCCTGATGTCGGCCCGTGACGAAAATCAGATCCACTAACATGTATTTAAGGGGGAATTCATCCTCTCATTTGCATAAGTTGGATAGGTTGAAGTTGGATAAGTTCAAGTTGCATAAGTAATCAAACATTCAAGCATTCTTTTCTAGCATTGAGCATTCTCAAGTCTCCCTTCAAGGCTAGGTGTTGCATTCAATTCAAGGATTCAACCATTGAAGAGGAGATTGATTTCAACATTCAATTCCACACAAGCACTTCTATCAACATTGCTACTACAACCTCCCTTGAGGTGATTTACAATCCAATCTTTCATTTATAGCTACTTGCAAGTACTTTGTTTCAGTACTTGGTTAATTTCAAAACTAAGGTTTGACCTAAAGGAAAACCCCCAATCCCAACCCATTTTACTCTCTTTTCTATGGGTTGTAGGGGCCCAATTGTACTTTCATATTTGGGCTTCATTTGCAGAGATAGAAAAGCCCTTTTCATTTTGTGGATTTTTCGGAGGATCGTGTACATTCTCGCCATGGTCCAGGCAACTTTTCCTCAAATTCATAGGGTGACTTCATCTGGACATATTACTACCAGATCTAGGTGCACAACTTCATCCCATATTTTGATCTCAAGTTATAATCAATTCTTTGTCACTTTTGCATTACATAATTCAATCAATTTCCTTTCCATTTCAAACAAGGAAGAGGGGATCAACTTAACATTCCCAATTCATTTAGAATTCAATCTACCATCTTAATGTGGAGAGATTGAATCTAGTGAATTATCCTCTCCTCTTCCTAATGTAACATGGTGAAAAGTGTTTGAAGGGTAATAAATAGAAAAACTCTCATCTCTCTTTGAGGGAAAGGGTAGTTTCCTTCTTGATCTATCATTCACCATTTTTCCACCATTACAGTATATGTGTGTGTGTGTGTGTGTGTGTATTTATACATATACATATATATATATATATATACATACATATATATATATATATATATACATATACATATATATACATATACATATATATATATATACATATATATATATATACATATATATATATATATTTATACATATATATATTTATTTATACATATATATATTTATACATATATATATATTTATATATTTATACATATATATATTTATACATATATATATATATTTATATACATATGTGTGTGTGTGTGTGTATACCCCCCCCCCCCCCCCCCCCCCCACCCACACACACACACACAAAGAGAGAGAGAGATCAATTTCAGAAAGGGAAAAAAATGATTATATATAGATTTTGCAGTTACACATTTTGGGTAATATAGAATACCTAGGAAGATAATATATTTTAAAACTTTAAATAGTCACAAATTTTGCATACAAAGTCTCTCTTTTTTCCTATCACTCCTTTATCTATCACTTTTCTATCTATAGTTTTATAAATATCTTTTATCTATCTTGTCCTTCTCTACTTATCTCACTACTTTTCTCATCCCATCTAGATATTTTCCCAAGTTACATGTATCTCTACATATATCTCCCTCTTTCTATTCCTATTTCTCCCTTTCCCACTATATCCTTATCACTCCTTATTTCTATATCTCTCTAATAATCTCTCTTCTCTCTTTTTATCTCCCCCATCTACCTTATCTTGCCTATACTTATTTATTACTTGTCTCTATCACCTTATTTATCTCCCAATGTTGTCCCCTCTATCTCCATCTCCCTATAGATCTATCTTCATGTATGATTATATCTCATTATCTCTAAATTTATCTTATTCACTCCATACCTCCCTCCATTTTTCCTACTCTCTCTATCACTTTCTTTCCACATCAATCTATACAGGTCCATCTTCACATCTCTATCTCTTTCCCTATCCATCTCTCTTTCTATATGTCCCTCTATCTTTATATCTCTTCCTCTATAAATTATTAATCTTCCTCTCCCTCTCTTCCTCTATCGCCCTCTCTATGTATCTCTTCCTTTCTCTACCTTTATCTCTTTATTTAATCCCTCTCTCTATATCTCTGGCTCTCTCCCTCCATCCTTCACTATAACCCCTACATATATCTCTCTATATCTCCCTCTCTATCTATCCCTATCTATAATACCTATTTATCTCTTTATCACTCCCTTGCACTACCTACATCTCTCTATCTATCCATATTCCTCTCCCTTTATATCTCTTTATCTCTTCCTTTTTGTATCTCACTCTATGTAGACCTCTATATCCCTACTTATCTATCTTTCTATATATTTATCTTTGTCTTTACCTCTCTCTTTCTCTATATCTATTCATCTCCCTCTCCCTTTATCTTCATTTTTATCTATATCTTCCTCTCTCCTTTTCAATCTCTAGATATGTCTCCCTCTTTCTATCCATCCTTGTCTTTCAATATTTCTCCCTCCCTCTTCACAGTCCTTAATATCTATATCTCTAGATTTATGTCTTTATCTCTTTTCTAGGTAATGGATCTTTATTATCTTTCTAATTTAGATGTTTTTGTGTTAGCTATATTTGGATCTTAGTTCTTGATGAGGTCTGTGGGGTATCTTTCCCCTATGACTTTTGTTTCTAGGGAGGGAGGGGGAGAGGGGGAGAGAGGCATGTGTGAGAGAGATAGAGATCAAGAGAGGGAGAGATGGGGAGAGAAGTGGAGAGAGAGATAGGGATAGACAAACAGAGAGAGGATAATTAAGAGGAGGGGTTAAGGGAAAGATGGAAGTATCGACAAAGGGAGAGGCAAAGAGAGGTTAGAGAAAGAGATGGTTATTGGGTGGAAGAGAGAATGAGAGAGAGAGAAAGTTAAGAGTAATTAGGGGGTAGGAGGAGAGGGGAGAGGGGAAAGTATCAATAAAGGGAGAGAAGGAGAGACAAGGAGAGAGGTGAAGAGAGAGACAAAGAGTAATTGGGGGAGGGGGAGAGGGGAGAAAGGTGTAAGAGAGAGAGGATAATTATGGGTAAAGATAATGAGAGAGAGAGAGAGGGAGGGAGAGAGAGAGAGAGTAATTAGAGGGAGGGGTAGAGCAGGGTGATGGAAGTATCAATAAAGGGAGAGGGGGAGAGATGTTAGAGAGAGAGAGAGAAAGGGTAATTGGGGGGAGGAGATAATGAGTGATAGAGAGCTGGGGAAATTAGGGGGTAGGAGGAGAGGGGAAGAGGAGCAAGTATCAATAGAGGGAGGGAAGGATAAATGGGGAGAGAAGTGAAGAGAGATATATCGAGAGGGTAATTATGGGGAGGGGGAAAGGGGGGAGAGGGAAGTATTGAGACAGAGAGAGAGAAGGGGTGGGGAGTAATTAAGGGGGAGAAGAAGAGGGGGAGAGTGGGAGAGAGAAGTATCAACAAAGGGAGAGGGGGAGAAAGTTGTGTGAGATAGATGGTAATTGGGGAGAAGACAGAATGAGAGAGAGTTTGGGTAAAGTTAGAGGGGGAGATAGGTGAGAGAGAGAGGGTAATTGGGGAAGAGAGAAATAAAGAGAAAGTTTGGGGTAATTATGGGGTAGGAGGAGAAGGGGAGAGGGAAATGTATCAACAAAGGGAGAGAGGGAGAGATGGGGAGAGAGGTTCAAAGAGAGAGGTCCAGAGAGAAGGTAATTAGGGGGAGGGGGAGAGGGAAGTATCAATAGAGGGAGGGAGAGGGAAGTATCAACAAAGGGAGGGAGAGAGAGAGAGAGAGAGAGAGAGAGAGAGAGAGAGAGAGAGAGAGAGAGAGAGAGAGAGAGAGAGATAGAGAGAGAGAGAGATAGAGAGAGATAGAGAGAGTATTAAAAAAGGAAGAGAGGGGAAAGATGGAGAGAGGGTGACCCCCTAATTACCCTCTCTCTCTATCTCTTTGTTGATACTTCCCTCTCCCCTCTCCCCCTCCCCTTCCCCTACTTATCATCTCTCTGTCTCTATGTTCACCTCTCTCCATATCTCTCCCTCTCTCCCTTTGTTGACACTTACCCCTCTCCCTTTCCTCTTATACACTAATTACGCCCAACTCTCTCTCTCTCCCTCTCTCTCTCTCTCACATTCTTTCTTCCCCTCAATTAACCTCTCTCTCTCTCTCTCTCACCTCTCCCCCTATTCCTTTATATAGAATTCCTTCTTCCCCCTCTCGCCCACCACCTAATTGCTCTCTCTATCTCTCTTCACCTCCCCCCCCTCTCCTCCTACCCCCTGATTATCCCCAAATCTCCCTCTCATTCTCTCTTCACCACAATCACCCTCTCTCTAACCTCTCTCCCTCTCTCCCTTTGTTGATATCCCCCCCCTCTCTCTCTCCCTCTCTCCCTTTGTTGATACTTGCTTCTCTCACCCTCTTCTCCTACCACCTAATTACCTCTAGCTCTCTCTCTCACTCTCTCTTCCCCTCCATTTACCCTCTCCTTCTCACCTCTCTCCCTCTCTCCCTTTTTTGATACTTTCCTCTACCCCTCTCCTCCTTCCCTCTAACTTTTGTTGCTAGAGATGGAAAGGAGATGTAGAGAGACTAGTCTAGATCTTAGGAGAGAGAAAGTGAGATAGAGGAGGAAGTGATGAAGAGGTAGAAATATAAGTGTATAGCTTGAGAGAGAGAGAATGAATGAGGGACTCAATGAGAGTTAGAGAGATAGGTCTAGAGAGAGATGTATAAATATGGACAAAAGGGAGGGAGGGAGCAACAAACAAGTGGTGTGATAGGTTTAGATCTTAAGAGAGAGAGGTAGAGAAAGGAACAAAGAGAGATAATATAGTTTACCAAAATTTATTAAATTTAGTAAAATTCCTAAATTCTCTATTATGAATTACTTATTTAATGTTTCAATTATTTTGAGATGATTGTTGCAAGAAATTCATGAATGAGGGAACTCATATGAAAAATTTGTGAGCTTTTGATGTTTAAAAAATGAAAGATTAATTTAAATTAATTATAATTATTTTTTAATACAAAATATAGAAACACTACCTATTATATAGTGGAGATCTCTGAGTCACCTTTCCAATGCCTATTAAAAATCAAAATTTCAATAAGAAACATTAAATTTATGCCCATTTTACTAAAATGTGTTTTTCTAAATTTTTTCAACACAGATATCCAATTTGGTTTCCAAAACAGATATCCATTTTGAATGGACATCTATTTTGGAAAACATGACATCACAACAATGATGCCAAGAAACGAATATTCGTTATGAACGGATATTCATTTTTTATGACATAATTTTTTCCCTCCATTTTTCACTCGAGATTGTTTTGGGATTTGGCTAAGACATGCCAAACCTGGAAAGTCAATACAAAAAACATGTTTAGGAGTTTTCCTTGCTTTTCTGGACTTTGCCCTAGTGGCTAATGACTTTTTTTTAACCCAAAATTGAAGAAACAAAAAGGGTTATTAAAGGAGATTCTCATCTTTCCAATAATATAAATTATGCCTTATTTTGAATTTAATAAATAATTTATTAATTTTCTATTTGAATTATGACTAAAGTCCTGATTGATAGGCTGACTGAAAAACATCTATAACTTTCAAATGATATCACATTTTTTTAATCTAAAACATGCTTCACTTTTAAAATCTGAGAAATAGATTACAACTCAGAATTGAATTGAAAGAGATAGATCAAATAAATTGTAAATGCAAATGAAATAAATAGCATAACAATGATACTGAGAGAAAATTGATGTGAAGTGCTCCAAGGAAAAATAGCATCAGATTGCTATCTCCAACTATATGAAAATACAAGCAAGGTGGCATGTTTATATAGACTCAAGTGAGGGCTGGAGGTGGCAATACCAGTCAATGAGGAGAGACCACCATGATGGTCTAAACATAGTAAATGCACCTCCTCACAGCATAGTGACACCTCAATACCCATTTGTCTTAAGTAAACATTCTTTATTAACCTAAGCAAGCTTAATTAAAGTGTAGGAAAAACCTAGGACTATAGGAAAATAAATAACCTATCTAGGAAAGTAAAAACCTACACTAACACCCCCCTTAAGCATAGCTTGGGTGGTTGAAAATATGGGTCCCAACAAATGAAGCCTGATGAGGTACCCATGTACATAGTATTCCCCCCAATAAAAAAGAGTACGCACCCTACCAAAATAGAGAGAGAAAGAAAGAAGGAACTAAGAAGTCCCCCCAAAAGAGGACACCTACCACACCCCAAGCAAAGCTCGCAAATGAATGAACTTGCTCTTAGTGAAGGGTTTGGTGAAGATGTTTGTAGTCTGATATGATGTTTGACAGTACTGAAGATCAAGAACATTCTCATGAATCAACTCTTGAATGTAGTGCACATGAATCTCAATGTGCTTGATATGCTGATGATGGACCAAATTGTGAGAAATCTTAATATCACTCTAGTTGTCACAAAAGATGATTGTAGGCTTTCAAAAGGAAATGCCAAACTTAGTGAGAATTTTTCGAAGCCAAATGGCCTCAGTAGCAGCATTAACAACTCCTCGATACTTAGCCTCAGTAGATGAAAGAGCAATAGCAGATTGCATCTTGCTCGACCAAGAAAATGGACCAAAACCAAGAGAGAAGCAATACCCTGAAGTAGACTTGTGATCCTGAGAATCTCCTACCCAATCTGAATCTGTATATCCCACCAAGTCAATATCCACACCCACTGCATAGTGAATCCCATTACTATGAGTGCCTTGTACATAGTAAAGAATCTTCTTAGCTACCTTCCAATGCAACTCATGTGGCTCCTACATGAACCTAAAGACCAGGCCCACAACATAGGAAATAGCAGGCCTCGTGTGAGTCAAATATATGAGGCTTCCAACCAACTGGTGATATAAGGTAGCATCCACCAAGGGTAAAGAACAAGAAGCCTCAAGTTTGACTCTTGACATAAATGGAGTTGGTGCATGCTTATAGTCAACCACACAAAATATCGAGAGCATATCAAGAGCGTACTTAGGTTGTCCAATGAAGATACTAGAAGGTGACTTAGTGATCTCAATCCCTAAGAAGTAGTGGAGTAGGCCTAAGTTAGACATCAAGAAATGATCATGAAGTGCAGTTTTGAGTGCCTTGATATGGGATGAGCGAATCCCTTTGATCAACAAGTCATCAACATAGAGAACAAGGAAAGTGAGAGTATCATCCTATTGCAAAATATAGACATTCGAATAAAAATGACACTGAGTGAACCCGAATGATAGAAGGAAGGAGTCCATCTTGGCATACCAGGCTCGAGGGGCCTATTTAAGGCAATAGAGAGACTTTCGAAGGTGGAAAACAAGTGAAGGATCCTAGATGAACCCCTATGGCTGCTCCATATATATCTCCTCTTGAAGGTCACTGTGAAGAAAAGAACTCTTCACATCCATCTGATGAACTTCCCAATGATGGGATGCAATAATAGAAAGAACAAGTTGGATGGAATTCATCTTGGCAAATGGTGCAAAAGTCTCAAAATAGTCAATCCCAAGAACCTAGGAGAATCCTTTGGCAACCAGGTGAGCCTTATGCTTATCAATTGACTCATCTACAAAAAAATTTGTTTGATAGATCCACTTGCACCGAAGAAGTTTCCTTCCCTTAGGAAGAGGGACTAAATCCCAAGTATGGTTCCTATCCAAGGAATTGAACTCCTCCTACATAGTAGCATCCCACTCGGGGACACCTAAAGCTTCCCAAAAGGTCTGTGGAATGGAAGCTGTACCAAAGAAGAGATGTGGAGCATTCTTGAATTGTGAACTTGTTCTTCTCTCATCTAAAGGATCACCAACCCAGTCACCTACAAACTCTAGTGTCCGATGAACCCAAAGAGGTCATGTAGCTATAGAATGAGGAGAATCTGGAGGAGAATCATCACCCTTTGAATGATGACTAAGAGAGGAGGAAGATGAATCCTCATCAACATCATCTAAAGTGGAGGAAGAAGACTCCTCGAAAGAATCAGGATGATTAAAATCCTCAGAAGAACTATCATCATGAAGTCGCAATGTCTCCATAGAGATGAAAGATTGAGAAGTGATAGAAGAAGAAGTGGAAGTATCCTCCTCAAAATGAACACTCCTCTCAATGAAAAGCTCATGTGTTGTAGGATGGAGAAGCTTTTAGACTTTGACACCATCTGGATACCCAACAAATATGCAAGGCTTTCTCTATGGATCCACAACCTTGTGTTTCTCTCCTGGAATGTGGACCCATGCAGGAGACCCAAATGTTACTACTTATCAGATTACCATTAGTTTTATGTCAAAGTTATACTATATACTCTAGTTGGCTATCTATTACCGAGATATTCAGTCAGTATGCACAGTCTAGTCGGTTACAGAAGAAAAGCAATCATAGAACACAGTATACACCGAGTTGTCTACCGAGTATCTTTACATGTCTACCGAGCAACAAAGATGACACACCAAGTGAAACATGTTAACAGATTCATTGAACCTAGATATGCATATGAAAACGTGTTACAAGATCGAGGCACATCTAACCATTATCACATTAGAAATTGCACTTAAAGATTGTGTATGATTTCGAGGTCATCTAACCAATGAAATAATTTGCATGGTTATTCATTCAATAAATCATGTTTGTAAGATCGAAGCAATGAATGGATCACCATCATAAGAGATCTATTTATACAGCATGAGTTAAGAGTTAAACAGGTGTCTGCATGAGTGTAAGAAGACTGTTATAGAGACACAGAGGTCACCGAGAAGGTTTTCAGAGAACAGTCGAAGAACAAAGTAAACAAAAGGGTTTACCGAGTTACTATATGGGTTACCAAGGTATGCTATAAGCAAGGTAATCTTATTCTGAGCACATAAAATCTTCTATAACATTCTAGATGTAAAGTTGCAGATATTTGTAATAATTTTATTGTAATATTTTGAAGTTGAAAGAAACCTTTAATAGGGTAAAAGACTCTAATCAAGTCTATAAATTGTAAAGCCTCTAACCAGGTGCAACATTTAGTTTAAGTGTTGTGAAATCCTTTAGCAAGGTAGATCTAATAGATCTTGATACTCCTAATAGGGTAAGCTATCAGAAATAGCTAAACATGTAGCTCTAACCGACCACTCTTTATTATTGCAATAGTGAAGTTGTGGGTGCCGTCCCCACCGCAGTTTTTCTCTCTAACCAAGAGTTTCTGCGTAACCAGAATATATGTTTTATGGAGTGAATCATGTATGATTGTTATCTATTTGTTTTAGCTTTATATTATGTTATTGCACTATTTGGTTTATGCATAACAGTAAAGTTATTATTCAAGAAAAGTTTTGGAGTACTAATTCACCCCTCCCCTCTCAATACATTAGCCTTCTAGATTGGGCCTAATAATTGGTATCAAAGCTTGAATCTTGGAAAAGGGTTTAACTACCTAAAGATAAAGATCTTATCAATGGAAGGATATAAACAATCTCGGAGGATTGTGTATTTGCAAGAAGAGCTAGATCATGCTAATCAAGTGATTGTAGACATGCAAAGGCAAATGCAAAAATCTCTGAAAGTGAGAAGAAGATTATCTGATGATTTGTAGGACTCTCAAGAGTTAGTGGAACAAATTGAGACATCATCTGAGAACAACATATCTGAAGAAACTGAAGAAATGATTGGAGTATTGAAAGATAAGAACAAAGCACTGGTTGATCAACTCAAAGCAATGAAAAGAGAACATGAACATTTCAACACACAAATGACTGAAAATCTTGATGCATTGAGGACAACTGAGGATAAAGAAAGAGATCTATAGAGAGAGAAACAACAACTTGAAGTCTTAGTATCTGATAAGAATGATGAAATCACAAGGTTAACTAGAATTCAACAAAACCTATCAAATCAACTAGGTTATGCACATCATGAAGCAATTCTGAAGAATGATGAGAATCAAGCATTGAAACTTGAAGTATCAAAGTTAACCGATGAACTTGAAACAGAGAAGAAATCCAAAGAAACACTGAAGAAGAGTTATGAAGCATCAAAGATGTTGGATGAGCAACTGAATACAAGACGACCCAACAAAGATGTAGGACTCAGTTACAAAGGAAAAGTCTCTACCGAGAAAGGAATTCTTACTACCGAGAGAGGAGAATCATCAAAGCAAGCTGGAAACAAGAATAACATCAAAAGAAAGAAGCCTATTTGCAACTACTATGGAAATCAAGGTCACACTGCCAACATATGCCAAATCAGAAAAGGTAAGCAACCGAATGTCACTAAGTCCAATGGTTATTGTTACAATTGCAATAAATATGGTCACACATCTAATCAATGTAGGACAAAGTTTGTAACAATTATCAGAAGGCAAAATTCAAAGGGTTTTGTAAAAACTGCAATAGATATGGACATAATATCGAGAAGTGTTGGTTCAAGCAAATGAACTATATGTGGTATGCACACCGAGCAAATGCTAGAGGTTACCGAACTCACACAAATCCTTACCGACAGTATTATGTAGTACCATGGGATTACAATACAAGGATATGGTGTGAATGTTGTGGAAGATATGGACATATAAGTGCCAACTGTTTTATAAGGTTTGAGATGTACAACCGAAGATCATGGAGAAATCCTGGTATGGCATGTTTTCATTGTCACAAAGTAGGACACTTAGCTGGAGATTGCAGAGATCAACCTAGAAAAGACACTGAAGAAATAAAAGAAAAATTAAAAAAGATTTGGAAAAAGGAAACTGCGTCAAATGAAGAAAGCACCTTACCTACCAAGTTAGGTGCACCTATTCCAAATTAATCGGTAAAGGTATGAAGGGACTGCATTCTCTGAAGGTTAAAATCTTAATAGTTCCTATTCTATTATGTACTTAATTCAAAATCTACATAATTAAGATGTATTAGTAAGTTTGAAATTCTATCAAAGTCTTTTGAAGCACTTTACAGGAAGTCTGTTAAGTCGGTGAATATAGGAAACTTGTCTAGTGGGTGAATGAAGGAAGTTTGGTTACTCGGTCAAAATGGAAAAAGGTGAGTAAATCGGTTAAAGAGGAACTGAGTGCATTTAATGTTTTTGACCTAACCCACACAAAGCCCGATAAGGTATTTTGTGTACTTAAAAGCATTTTCGTGGTCATTTTCACTTACCAAGTTTGTGAGAAAGCAGAGCAAGTGAATCTAAGGCGATCAAACCTCCTACAAAGAAAATTCAAGGTACTTACATCAATCTCAACACATCATTAAGCTGGTTTACCAATCTTATCTAGTTTCCATTATCTGCTAAGCATAAAGTGTCAGTTGTTTGAAATCCTGAAACCCTAAGGATCTTTTGTTATCTTTTATCTGAAATCTTCAATGGTACCCAAGATCCAAGATCCCATAGTTGTCAAGAATGTAGAAAAGCCCTCACTAAAATACTCTTTGACTCCCAAAGTCACTTCTGAACCGGATGACAAAATTGCGTTTTCACTCATCCCGGATAGAGTGTTACTAGTCGAGGATGTGAGATTCTTCACCAAATGTCGTGTTGAAGAACTCGGTCATGTTGAAATCAAAGACACCTATGATGAGCTGTGTACCGATGGTAAATTGAACAGCAAGTATGAGCACATCAAAATCAAAGGATTAACTGAAGCCCTAACCTATCCCCTATGTTCAAACCCTAGTAGGTCAAGTTTGTTCTGAGTAGAGTTCATGATGATTTCATGTGGCTAAAAGAGAAACCATTTAAGATTACTAAGGAAATCATTCATCTGATTACTGATTACCCTATCTATGATCATGCCCGAGCCCAGAAGATGATATCACAGAAGGAATTGATCAGTTTAACCAGAGTAGAATCTGATTATAGAGGATTGAAATTGAATAATGTCACAGATGAAGAATTAAAATTTGCCATTAGAGTAATGGGTTACTATTTCTTCCAATCGGCAAGGGAAAACCATGTTCCATGTGCAGCAGTAGACTTGGCATACAAAATTGTGAAAAAGGGAATGAAAATTGACCTATGTGAGGTGTTGCTAAAGAACCTATTTGAAAATCTGAACACCATCAGGAAGCCGAAGAAGAACAACTCGGCTAATACTCTAAAGTTTCGATCATTACTTGTATGCATGTTTTTCTATTTTGAAAAATTCTTTCCATCAGTTGGTAAAGTTGTTTGGGAACTACACCGACCAATCACCCATCAGATAAATGACTTCATCAAGAAGTTAGGTGATAATTTCAATGATATTATGGATTATTACTTCAGTAAATTTCAAGAGAAAATGCATAACAGATATAGGATTCCACCGCAACTAGTAGAGAAATACAAAAAATGATATATGTTTTGAAGTTGACACCGATTAGTGTTATGTGAATGCTATGGAACCAAGGACTCAATCTTTGTCACCGATGGGTTACATGATTGATTTTGACATCACAAAACAACAAATTGATGCATTTCTTACATTGCCTAGACATGCTACTGAGCTGAGGTATGGTACCTATGAGGAAGTAAAGGAAAAGGTAAAGATGAACATTGTAGTACCCAAAGCTACAAGAAAGGCAACAAAAATGATAAAGGCATTGTTAGAGAAATTTGGAGAAGACTCTTCCTCTACACCTGTCAAAGGCACCATTGCCATTACCGAAGAGGAATCTAAAGCGCAAGAGGTAGCTATAACACTCAGCATTGAATTGCCTAAGGGTAAAGTATTGAAGAGAAAGAAACAAGACACATCAAAGGCCTCACCGACTCCACCTCCAGTAAAGTGACCTAACACAAGAGCATCTGCAACCTCATCGAGTAAGAAAACAAAAAGTGTTACTGCTCCCAAGATAACAAAGACATACAAGAAATATACTTGGAGACTCATTTTGGCAAAAGAGTCGAGTGATACCGAATCAGAGGATGCAAGAAAATTCTAGATTGTCAAGAGAAAGAAGGTAAATATACATAGTGTTGAAAACTTCTGTGCTAATCTGAAAGAATATGGTGGATTTGGAGGATTTAGATATGTCAAGTATGAAAACAGGAACAATGATGAAAAGAGACAAATTGAAGAAGCTGTCATCTGCACACTTCTAAAGTTCCGGTTAGCTCCATTGGAACTAGCTAAGTCACTTCCAAATGAATTATATCTGCATATTGAATAGGTGGAAGTATGCAATGGACTCAGAGAAACAAATCAGATAGAGAAGTCTGGTTCATTTATTTCCTGACATATTAGTCACAAAAATAAAGGAACATTTGACAACCTACAACTCAAAGTTTCTTGTCAAACAGAGAGCCTTAAAACTGATGAATGGGCTATATATTGAAGTGGAAAATGAGACAAAAGAAAAGTGGCAGGAAATATTCAAAATCAAGGATGCCGGTGAGAAAGCTATAGTTGAAATCGTTGATGTCATCGAGCATGATCCTGATGTCACCGAGCAAGGTCCTGATGCTACCGAATGAGACCCTGCTGACACCATTCAAATAGATGAAGATGTCATGGATTCAGAGGCACCGGAATAGGAAATGATAGAAGGCATTGCATATGCAAAACTTGTATCTAGTGAATCAGTCTTGGAACAAGTTCAGCCTTATCCACCGGTCAAGCAACCTGTCTCAATCGAAACCCCTCATGACATGGATCAAGGCACTGAAGGTCACAAGTCTATAGCAGGAGAAGCTGCTACTCAAGAACAGACATCTCAAGCACCTTGTAACACTGAGACTATTGCAATTGAGACACCAAGTAACGAGACACCGAAGGACTCTATAGAGGCTAAAGGAACCGATCAAAGTGTTGCCTCTACCGAGAAACCTACCGAGGGTCATCAAGCCTCACAAGCCCTTGTCTTAGTTCCATCAGTGAAAGGTGAAGAAAAGAAAATGAAAAAGAATAGTTTTAAAGTTGGTTTGTCAAAACCAATAGTGTTGCCCAATGTAGATATATCAAAATTGAAAGGGCAAGCACTCATTGATTTCAGTCAATTATGCAAAGCAAAGGCCGAACAAGAGAAGCAAATGGCCATTCAAAAGAAAAATAAAGTACTTCAGAAGGTAAAAGAACTCCTAATAGATATGCTACTTGAAGCTACAATATCAATTGATGCAGCCATCCACATTCAACTGGATGAACTCCTAACAAAGATAGAGACATCTGGAGTAGATGCATCAGAGTATTTGAGCAAGATGAAAGACAAAGAGCTCACTGCAAAAATGATAGAAGAGGTACAGAAAGCTATAGCTATTGGCAAAGTTAAACTTGTCAAATTTATTGCTGAGTTGACCCCTCAACTCAAGCACATTCAT
This sequence comes from Cryptomeria japonica, assembly GCF_030272615.1. Lineage (NCBI taxonomy): Eukaryota > Viridiplantae > Streptophyta > Pinopsida > Cupressales > Cupressaceae > Cryptomeria > Cryptomeria japonica. The sequence goes on from NC_081405.1 coordinate 47,050,756, forward strand.
TATTTATTTTAGAAACTTTGCACATTTTCTTTATTCATTAAAGACATTAAGAATAAAATAGAGGCAATTGAGAAAGAGATCACCGATCTCTCAAGCAAGTTGATCACACAGCCAAATTCAGTTCATAATTTTTATACAAGGTTACAACAGCTCATGGCTCAACAATTGGACTTAAGAAATGAAGAACACAAGATTAGGATGGACATAATGACCCTTCAGACATTATTCCTTCCTCATCTTTCATCCATCCAAGAACAGATCAACTGAGCCACATACTTATCTACTACTCAAGAGGGAAGCACTCTAGATGGATTAATATCATTATTGGCTGATATTCAAGCGCATAATTCTTTAATGGACAGTGTAAAGGATGCACTCTCTGTCACTCTCACCGAAGCCCAAACCAAGTACAAATCCATTTTTGATTAGTTACCACCCCCAAATGGTAATTAAGTTTTGATTTTTGTTAAAAAGGGGGAGTAATATGTTACAGTACTAAGGGAATGATACAGTAATATGATACAGTCTTGGGGGAGTAATACGGAGTGATATAGTATTGAGAGAATGGTATAGTATTCAGAGTATAGTATACAGCGGGAGTACACCGAGTAGTAAATAGAACAGTAAGAAAAGTACAGAACAGATCACCGAGCATGCAAAATCAAAGTTTTGTACAGTATATCGATAAGGGGAGTATATCTGATATATTATATTATTGACTATTGTATATACTGTCAGTATAGTCAAATTTTGCAAGTATATAGATTTTTGAGTTATAACTTTGAAAGTAGTTTTTGTCAAACATCTCAACTAATGTCAAAAGGGGAGATTGTTACTACTTATCGGATTGCCATTAGTTTTATGTCAAAGTTATACTATATACTCTAGTTGGTTATCTATTACCGAGATATTCAGTTGGTATGCACAGTCTAGTCGGTTACAGAAGAAAAGCAGTCACAAAATGCAGTATACACTGTGCTGTCTACCGAGTATCTTTACATGTCTATCAAGCAACAAAGATGACACACTGAGTTGATATACACTGAGTGAAACGTGTTACCAGATTCATTGAACCTGGACATGCATATGAAAACGTGTTATAAGATCGAGGCACATCTAACTGTTATCACATTAGAAATTGCACTTAAAGATTGTGTATGATTTTGAGGTCATCTAACCAATGAAATAATTTGCATGGTTATTCATTCAATAAATCATGTTTGTAAGATCGAAGCAATTAAAGGATCACTGTCATAAGAGATCTATTTATATAGCATGAGTTAAGAGTTAAACAGGTATGTGCATGAGTGTAAGAAGACTGTTACAGAGACACAAAGGTCACTGAGAAGGTTTTTAGAGAACAGTCAAAGAACAGAGTAAACAAAAGGGTTTACCAAGTTACTATATGGGTTACCAAGGTGTGCTATAAGCAAGGTAATCTTATTCTGAGCACATAGAATCTGCTATAACATTCTAGATGTAAAGTTGCAGATATTTGTAATAATTTTATTGTAATATTTTGAATTTGTAAAAGAAACCTTTAACAAGGTAAAAGACTCTAATCAAGTCTATAAATTGTAAAGCCTCTAACTAGGTGCAACATTTAGTTTAAGTGTTGTGAAATCCTTTAGCAAGGTAGATCTAATAGATCTTGATACTCCTAACAAGGTAAGCTATCAGAAATAGCTAAACATGTAGCTCTAACTGAGCACTCTTTATTATTGCAGTAGTGAAGTTGTGGGTGCCATCCCCACCGTAGTTTTTCTCTCTAACCAAGAGTTTCTACGTAACCAAAATATATGTGTTATGGAGTGAATCATGTATGATTGTTATCTATTTGTTTTTGCTTTATATTATGTTATTGCACTATTCAGTTTATGCATAACAGTAAAGTTATTATTCAAGAAAAGTTTTGGAGTACTGATTCACCCCTCCCCTCTTAGTACATTAGCCTTCCATGTTGGGCCTAACACCAAACACTCGAAAGTGTTTGACTGTGGGTTTTCGACCAGTCCAAGCTCGAAAAGGAGTTACCCCTTCACAACTCGATGAGGAATATGATCCTGGATATAACATGCTTAGTTCATGGCCTTTGCCCAATACTGAGGTACCAATGATCTTGTGTGAATCATACAATTAGCCCTTTCTTTCAAGGATAGGTTCTTATGTTCATCAACTCCTTTTTACTATAGAGTGTAGGGAACTGTGTGTTGAAAATCAATGCCTTCCAAGATACAAAACTTCTCAAATCTTTGGTTGACATATTCCCCCTCATTATCGGTGCATAGAACCTTGATGGTTTTCCCTGATTGTTTCTTTGCAAAAGATTTGAATTCTTGAAAAGACTCAATGGCCTCAAACTTTTGTTTGAGAAAATATACAAAGGTGTATCGGGAAAAATCATCAATGAATGTCAAGACATATTTGGCCCTGCTGAAAGAAGGGTGTGGAAATGGTCCTGCCAAATCATTGTGTACTAGCTCCAAAAGCCAAGTGGCTCTCCATGCTTTATCTTTATCAAATTTATCTTCAAGATGCTTGCCAAGAATGCATCCTTGACAAACTCCATCAGAAAATCTAATAGAAGGCAACCCTATAACCATGTCATTTTGACTGAGCTATTGCAAATAGCGGTAGTTAAAGTGGCCAAACCACTGATGCCACAAATGACTCACCTCATCCAAGTGAGTAAACAATGCAAGTGAAGGAGAATCAAGGAAAAAGTGAGAAAAGTGATACATTCTGGACTGATGATCTGCCTTTCCCACTACAATTGTAGACCCATTGTGCATCTCACTGATTACAACTGTGTCTGGAGTGAACTCAACCCGCTTGCCAAAGCCAGTGTGAGTGATCTGATAGACAAATAAGAGATTTGTCGACAAAGATGGAACACGAAGGACATCCTGAAATGTTCCTTCACCCACATCAATAGACCCTCTCCCATGCACTTCAGCAGGAGTGTCATCACCCAATAGAATAGATGACATAGAACATGACTCCAAGAAGGAAAAACTCTTTTGATGAAGCCATGTGGTGCGAAGTACTCGAGTTGATGATCCATGAATTAGGTTGTGAAGCAACAACAACTAGGGCCTTTCCCTTTGATTTCCCCTTACTAGTATCCTTTGAAGATTCCTGAGATGAACTTGGCTTGATAGAATCAAGGACCTTGATGTTGTTCTTTTCAAGAAGATGAGACAAATGATCAATTTGCTTGTTCAAACATTTATGTTCATCATGACCATTTTTCTTACAATAGGAACACTTAGTTTTCTCCTTCTTGGGCTTATCACCTTTTGAAGAAGATGCATCATTAGCTACTTTTGGTGCAACTGGTTTATGTTCTTGCTTCTTTTCTCCTTGGTTCTTTTGTTTCTTTTCTTGCTTAGAAGGCCCTTTTTGATCTTTTGTGTCCTAATTTGCAGCAAAGACACTAGATTTAGAGGACTTAATTGTGCCCATTTGAATCAACTTATCTTGTTCTTTTGTGAGTTCATTTGCAAAATCATCAAGAGAAGACATTTTATAGCTAGTTCCTAAGGCACTTTTTGTGGCATATAATGTAGAAACAAAAACTGAATAGCTTGGACCAAGTTTGGAAAGAATGTCTAGAATAAATCGTGAATCTTTCTTGTCTAGCCCACATGCCTTCAATTGAAATCTTATAGCCTTTAGTTTTGTGAAGAAGTCCTGAATTGTATCAAAATTACATGGATTCAATCCTATTAGCTCATTCTCCAATTGGTGTCCTCTTAATTCATCTTATTTACCAAACAACCCTTCTAAAGTTGTCCATACATCATTTGGAGTTGTAGCAGATTCAACATGAAAAAGAAGATCATGAGATACAGACATGCATAGAGTACAATAAGATTCATCACATTTGTTAAACCATTTTAGCTTTTCTAAAAGTAGTGATGGTTCAGTTTCAAGACCCATAGTTACTCTAAACAACCCCAACTTCTTAAGATAGATTGTCATTTTTGACTTCCACTCATAGTAGTTAGAGGGTGTAAGTATTGGACTATAGTTTGATCTGTTTTAATGTAGAAATTAAGATTGTTTGTTGTGCAGAAAAAGAGAGAGCAAAGATTGACGCAACACACTAGACACCCCCCTTTTTTTACTCAATCAAAAAGACCCCCCCCCAAAAAAAATAAAAAATAAAAATTGACACTTTATAATTTAGTGTGTTTACAATTAAAAATAGGACCATTAGATGGAAAATAAAAAAATATGCACTTTTGTAAAAAAAATACACTCAATTCTGAGCTACCGATCGATCAAAAGTTATAGCTAAAAAAAATCCCGTTAAATGGCCTATTTTAATATATCAGCACTTTAAATGATAAAAGATGCACTTTGCCAATAACAAAGATGGCCTTCCAACCACTCATTAGAATCGGGGTGAAATATAGAATCCAATGATATGATTTGCAAGGGGAAATTGGCCTCCTGCCAACTTGAGCCTCAATCTATGTCTTTGACAGGTGAAAAAAGGAAAAATAAAACCTCTAGTATTCATGCCTAAACAAAAAACAATAGATTTTGGTGCCTTATATTTGCCAAAACGATCAAAAAACTTGGCAAAATGATCCCTGGGAGATAGTAGGGTTATGGGGAAACCATTTAAGGCTGCAAACAACAATAATAGACCACAAAATTGATGAAAAATAATGTTGTGAAAAGAAAAATGCCCCTCTAAAAAAGAAACTTTTGCCAGAGACTCTGATGTCCAAATATGGGCAATCCTTATATGAAAATGGGGTTTTTTGGGTCTTCCATACACAATGGAAAGGTTTATTTGGCCTCAAAATACCTCATTTGAAAGTGGTCTTCCAAATTTGAGCTGCAAACCCTCGTTTCATAGCTGCAACAAATGATCTCCAATTTTGGTGAAACAAAAATCAAACTTTACTTTCTTGAGCCTCGCAGATGCAATGGAATAGAAAGAAATCCTCCCAGAATCCTCTAGGATGTTGCAATCACCTAGATCAAGAGAAATACAAACATACAATAACAAAGATTATTAGATCTTCATAAACCCTTACTGTTCTCTAGATCGTACGTGATGCAAGAGAAAAAACAACAGATTTTTACAAGATCACTACAAAGATCCAATCTTCCAAAACAGGCTCTGATATCGTGTTATAATCTGAGAAACAAATTACAAAAAAGAATTGATTTGAAAGAGATAGATCAAATAAACTATAAATGCAAATGAAATAAATAGCATAACAGTGATACCGATAGAAAACTGATGTGAAGTGCTCCAAGGCAAAATAACATCAGATTACTATCTCCAATTATACGAAAATACAAGCAAGGTAGCATGTTTATATAGACTCAAGTGAGAGGTGGAGGTGGCAATACTGGCCAATGAGGAGAGACCACCATGATGGTCTAAACATAGTAAATGCACCTCCTCATAGCATGGTGACACCTCAATACTCACTTGTCTTAAGTAAACATGCTTTATTAACCTAAGCAAGATTAATTAAAGTGTAGGAAAAACCTAGGACTCTAGGAAAATAAATAACCTATCTAGGAAACAAAAAACCTACACTAACATTCGCATATATAGGATTAAAAAAAAATGAATTTTATAAATTTTTGACCAAGTTATGGTGGTTAGACATATAAGTTTTTATATTTTTTAAAAGTTGTAATAGGAAAATAATAATTAATTATTTACTTTGAAAAAAATTACAAAAAAATATGTGTCACTTCTGGACATGAGCCTTCTACTTATTTCTAAAATCTTATAAAAAATATTATGATTTGATTGTGGCTATGGTGGTCAGACAGACACCTACTTCTTATCTTTTTCCTAAAATTTTATTACTATTGCATTGAAATTTCAATTTTTTGCCAAATCGATTTTTTTTTGTTTTTAGAAAACAACTAGTAGCTTAGAAACTGTATTCAATTTTATATAGATTCTATTCTTACATATTTTTGAAATGATGTTGATAGCTTATTCAATTTTTTACGTCAAGTTTCCTAAATATTTTTTTGAATTTTCATTGCCACTTAAAGACCTGTTTGGCTCACAATGATCATGCACATACCCTCTTACCATTTACATACATTCACAATAAGGGAAAAAAAAGGAATTTGTAAAAAGAAACATCATAATTGAAGAAGAAGCGTGGAATGCATATGATCCTCAATTAAGACAATCACATTAATTGAACTTGCATGTTAGACAATCATATTATTAGTTGTTTAACCATATATAATGAAAAAACTAATTGAGCTAACCTGTTAAACAATTCTAACTCTTACTATTTTCATACATTCGCAATAACTAAAATTTGTCACATGTATTGCACAAAACTCATCACTCATAATGGAATATGTATATGTATGTATGTATGTATGTATGTGTAGTGTCCTAAATTGTGCCCAGTGCATTTATGACACTTACACATAGCACCTGCTCATGATCAAAATTTTATTATTTTGGAATCATGAGCCTCGAAGACAAAGTGCCTCCATTTTCCCTAACACCCCATTTGGGCCTATCTTTGGTAGGACGGAAGCATGACACACTGACATCTACATGCCGTGCTAATGTCCGGATAAGTTCATGGAATCTCGAATCTTGTAGTGAGTCGGTCGCTCGTCAATGCATGTCCTTTGGCTTTCCTTCAGCCATAACGACTCTTCATGCCCCTTTCGAGTTTAAAAAATATTCCTTGCTCATTTGGGGATGTTCCCTTTTTGGGTTCTATGTGCTATGTTCTCATTTGGCTCACACAACTTTTATCTCACTCAATATTTTAATGCTCTCTTGAAGGCTCTACCAACACTACCAAGTGATAACAATCTTGTGATTATCTTGCAACGATCTCACCAATAAGCACAAATCTCAAGCTTCATCACACTCATATCTCTAAGAGGGGGGTTTGGCTGCATGCCTTGTCTTCTCTTTATCATTTACCTTTCTATTTTATCATTGCATGCAATATATCTTTTGCATCTTTGGGTGTATCTATTATCTAGGTGCATTCAAATTACCAATTTATCATTTTATCTTCTTGAAATAGGGGTTTGCTTCCATTAAGCAGAGTATAGTTTCTATTTGCAGTTTTTCTAATTATCATATTCCAATTTATCTATCTGGCTATCCGTGGTAGTGGAAACACCTAAACGGGGGTCTGACTAAGGCATGCCCCTATACAACCCCAACATTTTCCCCCATCTCCATGTGTGTAGGAGACAAATAGGTTATGCACAGTGGAAAGGAGCCACTATAGGCTTTTGGGGAGATTCTATGATTTTTGGTTGTGCAGACATTCATGCACCGCTCTAGCATCCAAAACTCGAGAGCTCCCTGACCCAGTGGTATGATCTATTTCAAGTTTTGTGTAATTCTATCAATTTAGATTTTTGTATTTTGTTATTCTAGTACTTTAAGTTGTTAGTTATTTCTGCTTTAACATAAGTTTTAGTTTTGTTAGCCCCTGGCTCATCTTAGCACCAATTTGAGCGAGGTAGTGGTGGATTGGTTTGTCCTCTGGGATTCATCATCTTGGAGGTGACAAATGTCGTCTCCTATAGTATGTATGTATATAGATATACCTACCTACATACATACACGTAGACATATACATGGACATGTGCATGTACATGTACACATAATGTATATACATATACATATAAATATTATGTATATGTCATTTACATATGTACATTCATACATGTATGTATGTGACATATGAATATATGTGTGTGTGTGCGTGCGTGTACACACACACACACATATGTATACATATGTATACATATATGTATATATATATATGTATATATATACATATGTATACATATATGTATGTACATATGTATATGTATACATATGTATATGTATACATATGTATACATATGTACATATGTATATGTATACATATGTATATGTATACATATGTATACATATGTACATATGTATATGTATACATATGTATATACACATATACATATATATATATATACACATATATATACATATATATACATATATATATACATACATACATATATATATATACATACATACACACACACACACACACACACACACACACACACACACACACACACACACACACACACACACACACACACATATATATATATATATATATATATATAAGTGCACAAAGATGGTGTGCAAAAAGGGGTATCAGTGGACACTTTTTTTTGAAATCAGGTGAACTTGAACTTGGAGGTGAAATTTGAAAGTCATCCACTCAAGATATGAAGATAATCAAAGAATAAATATTATAGTACTATGAATATAGTTTCCAAACTACTAAACTTTTTTAAAATTGGATAATATTAAGGGGGTCAAATCCTTCATGCACGAAAAATAGACCTTGATTTTTTCTGAGGAACAGAACATAGTGTCTGACGTGTGCATCAAAAAAGTCATAGTTAGATTTAGTATTTTGACAAATCCTTTGGCAGAAAGATAGTTAAGAGTGAGCACTAGAAGTTGAGTATTTTTTTGTAATTTTTTGTTTGAGTATTTTTTTTATGATTTTTCCAATCGAGCACATCCTGAAAATCAGGTACTTATTTGTGCGTGAAGCATAACTTGCACCAAAACAATTGAAAATACAATTTTATTTTTTTAAATTGTAAAGAATCAAGTGCACTACAATAATATATAAAGTTTTTAAAATTTGGATAAGTAGATCAAAAGTTATTAAAAAAATGGTACACGTATGTCTCTGAGCACTATGGAGACATTGGTAAAAGAAATTCAATAATAATGTTTTGCTGTTCAAAATTAAAAAAAATTATATGGTTAGAAAGCTTAGAAGATGGGTGAAAATATGGTGGAAAGTTTAGAAATACCCAATTGATGAAGTGTAACCCTGATGATGATGAATTCGAGAAACCAAGTTGATAAAACAAAACATGTCAAAAAGGAGGGAAATGGAGGGAAATCAAACTTCCAACCTAGAGCTTTGTCATCCAGGCCTATTCACAAGCCTGAATAGTCAAAAGCGCGTATGGGCTCCTTGTACTATAAACAACACGTATGGGGTATTTTTAAAACAAAAGCACGTATGTGGTGTCTTTACAATAAGCAGCGCGTATGCGATGTTAAAGCTAAAACAACGCATATGCACTTCTGCCTATGTTTAAAATGTGGGTGTGTGCATACATATATGTATATGTATAATATGTAAAATATGATATTTCATGTATATATATAATATTATATAATAATATATAATATATTATGTATATATACACACATGTGTGTATGTATGTGTATGTACGTATATTGATATATATTATCTTTTGATATCTTATTGTACTATATTGTATTCCTCTCTCTCTCTCTCTTTCTCACTCTCTCAGGAACCCACATAACACCTGATGACCTCTTTAGACCATGTATGATATCTCAAGGGGTCAAATGGTGTCTTAAGGGGTCATATGGTGTTGTAACACATGTGTGGCTCAACTAGGACCCCACGTGACCCCTAATGAAATCATGTCACATGTCTTCCTCTCTGCCCATCTCCTTCCCTCCCTTCCTCCCCCATCTCTCTCTCTCTCTCTCTCTCTCTCTCTCTCTCTCTCTCTCTCTCTCTCTCCTTCTCCCCCCTCCCTCCCTCCCTCCAGACCCCACATAACACAACATGACCCTTTAGGAGCATATGATGTCCTAAGGGGTCATATGATGTCCTGAGGTGGCAAGATGAACCATTATTACAATATAAAAAGAAATGCCAATACTGCTTACAAAATTTGACACCTAAGGGGTCATATGGTGTCCTAAGGGGTCATAGAGCACCATACGACCCATAATGACACCATATGGTGTCTTAAAAGGTCATATGGTGTCTTAAAGCATGGTAGGACACAATATGACCCCTAAGGACACATTACATGACCCATAAAGACACCTAAGGGGTCATAGGACACTACATGGACCGCCACATAACACCACGTGACCCTTTAGGAGCATATGACATCCTAAGGGGTCATACAGTATCCTAAGGTGGCAATATAAACCATTATTACAATATAAAAAGTAGTATCAATACTGCTTAAAAGAATATCAAACTCTCCCCCCTCCCTTCCTCCATACCCCATCCCTCTCTCTCTTATACTCTCCCTCCCCACTCTTCCTCTCTCCCTAGCCCCTTTATTTCCCTTACTTTATATTTTTGTATTTAAATTAGGTCTTCCATATAGTGGTCACTATTTGGATGAATAATAGACCTAATAATCCCAAGGTCCACAATTTGAGCAACAAAGTTTATGCTTTCCTTGATATTCTTAGCATTTGAATTAGTGTACAGAACCCATTGTGAATCATCCCTCAACCACACTCCTCCTGTTGTTGGGATTTGGGTAATCTTTGGTAATGTACATTTTTTCCATCCTCTCTCTCTCTCTTCCATTCTCTCTCCATCTCTGTCTCTATCTCTATCTCTCTATCTCTGTCTCTCTCTGTCTCTCTCTGTCTCTGTCTCTGTCTCTGTCTCTGTCTCTCTCTCTCTCCCTCCCCCTACCCCCTTTATCTCCCTTACTTTATATTGTTGTAGTGTAATTAGGTCTACCATGTAGTGATCACCATTTGGATAATAATCCCAAGGTCCATAGTTTGAGCAACAAAGGCTATGTTTTACTTGATATTCTTAGCATTTGAATCAGTGTACAAAACCCATTGTGCATCATCCCTCAACCACACTCCTCTTGTTGTTGGGATTTGGGAAATCTTTGGTAATGCACATTTTTTCTTTCCAATTTGTTCCCCTGCAATTCTTAGAATACTAAGAGCCTCACGATGAATTTGTTTCCAAGCTGATGATCTAGCTAACGGTCTCAAATAAATATTCTCACATTTTTGCAGTCACGTCAAATAAATATTCTCACATTTTGTAGTCATGTAAAATAAACAAGGGTTCTTTAAAAGATGTGTGTATAGATATTTTATTAATGATAATTAAACTTTAATCTCTCTCTCTCTCTCTCTCTTCCATTCTCTCTCCCTCCCTCCATTTTCCACCCTCTCCCCCTCTCCCTCCCTCCCTTTTCCACCCTCTCTCCCTTTTCCATTCTCTTTCCCTCCCTCTCCCTCTCTCTCTCTCCCTCCCTCCCTCTCCCTCTCCCTCTCTCTCCCTCTCTCTCCCTCTCTCTCCCTCCCTTTTCTACCCTCTCTCTCTCCCCCTCTCCCTCCCTCCCTTTTCCACCCTCTCTCTCTCTCTCTCTCTCTCTCTCTCTCCCTGCCCCTATCCTTGTCCCTATCCCTCCCTCCCTTTTCCTTCACATTTTCTTTACTACAAAAAGCACGTATGGGGTACTGGGACTATTAGTTCATTGGTCTGCTAAACATTTTTAAGGCCTAACAATGAGTACGAGGTCTTTATACATTAAAAGAACGTACGAGATATCAAGAATATTAATGTTGGTCTTCAAACATTGTTAGGGCCTAAAAGCATGTACGAAGTCATTAAAAAGATCATGTATGCAATACTGGGACATATACTTTTAGTTGCCCAACCACCTCAACGACCTGAAAATAAATTTTTGAGGTCATTGAAGGCCCAATTGCAACTGTGTCTGGGCTTCTGTGACTATTTTATACATAGAAGTAAGTGAATTTTTTGTTTTTGCATGATTTCAAATGATTGAATTGTTGTTCTTAATAGTTTTGTCAATGTTATTGTTTAATAGTTTTGATTCAAAAAAATAATGATAATTCTCAAATTTATGGTTATTTGATTGTTTATGAACTTTTTTTTAACATATATATGTAATATGATTCTATTTAGGACAACCGATATCAACCATGGGAAAGAACAAGTGAGGAACAATGGAACAATGAGAGTCTGAAAAGAAAAGACAAAGGAAATGTATGAAGAAATTACGTGACATAAGAATAATAGGACAAGAAGGTATATCATCCTCGACATCTCAATTCAATTTACCAAACAAACATAACACACCTAATGAAATTGAAGAAGAGACATTTGATTTACCGTATGAACCTAATGCAATTGAATAAGAGACCACATTGAATAATCAATTAAATGATGAATATACACCTGCTCTATTTGATGAATTGAATGTACCCAACGCACGCAATGCACTGATGTTAACACCTTTTAGAATCATTCATAGGAAACCAAAGTATCTAATTGACATTGATGAGAATATATTGAAGCCAATGCCCGATAAAATGAATGAATAAACTTGTAGGAGAATGGTTAAAAGAATATAGCAACACTATTTTGAAAACTTAAATCAAATCGCAAGATGTCAATTAATTGTTCAAATGATTAAAAATTTGAATTTTAGAGAGACAATGAAAATTCTAGGCCTAAGATCATCTGAAAGTAACAACGAAAGAACTATTGTGAGAAATCTATTTGATGCATATCAAGCTATTGGTTCAAAATCATGCACTAAATATTCTAATGTTACTTGACATGTCATTACATCAACTATAATGAGCAAGAAAATAAAAAAAGATCATTTGATAAGAAAAACAAGTAAGTCATTAAATGTTAGTAGAACAACATTAAGTAAAGCATTACAAAGGCGGGAAAAAATAGAGGAATCTAACAATAATTCTCTTTGGTCATTCTCAGGTAGACTACGACACAAAGACAAGGTTGTTGTTGATGCACTAAGAACATTAATTGAAATTTTTTGGCATGCGCCCAACTAAAGAGATGTTGTTGGAAGGCAAATCGGGTCTACAAATCATGAGCCACATGCCAAACACTATTTGGATATGACTCAAACAAAATTTTATGAAATATTCCTTGAAAAGTTTCCTCAAATAAAAATTTGTCAAAGATTTTTTGAAATGGAAAAACCTTTTTATATTAAGATTAATCATGTACACACCACATGTTGTTGTAGGATGCATATTGAATTTTCCATGCACTATGATATTTTTTCATCATATTTGTTCTACTTTGCACACTAACGATGTTTTGTAGGAATGCAATATACAAGCACCTCCTAGGTTGACAAGAGAATTTATTTCAAGTGTGCTATGTAATAGATATTATGGTTGTATTTATTATAAGATGTCTTGTTTGGAAGGTTCTTGTGCTATATGTGGTGGTTTACAACGTTTACCAAGATGTGTACATTTGAAGAGCATACATGAAATTGGTAGAAGTTAGTTTCTTTTGGAAAATACAAGACAATCACATATGGAGTTAAAGATGGAAAAGATTTAAAGAGATGTGAGTTAGTGAAAAATGATATACGTGTAGCTGAATTTATGAAAATATTTCAAGAGAAACTAGTTTATGAGTACATAATTCATACACATAGAGCTTGATGGTTAGATGAGAAATTCAAGTTATGTAAGGACACATTTCCTCTTGGCACCATTGTCTCTATCATTGATTTTGCTGAAAATAATACTCTACAACCTCAAAATGAAGTGCAATCTATGTATTATCATTCTACACAAGTTTTTATTTTTGTACACATAACATTCATGCATACAAATGATAGCACAAAGGAGGATATAAAGGTTGTAAGAAAGTACCACTTCTACATAATTGATGATTGTACTCATTCATTGGAATTTGTACAAGGATTCTTTACAAATTTTTATGATAATTTAAAGAAAATAAACATACAATACAACCGACACTTAATATGGTCAAACAATTGCACCACATAATTCAAGAATGCAAGGATGTTTTATTGGTTGACAAGGATGCATATATGACAAGAGGTGTACAACATTTTTGGAATTTCACTGAGGATGGACATGGTCAGGGAGAGCATGATGATGCAGGAGCATGTGTAAAAAGAGCCCTAACTAGAGAAGAATTGAAGTACGAAGGTGGTGCTAAGTTGATAGATGTAGAAACAATTGTGAGATGGTGTAACTCTACGATTGGTCTAGGTAATCCAGGTACGTCAATGGTTCATAGATATTTATTGTTGATCAATGAATCTAACATTGAAAACTATCTAGATTGTTGTACAGTTGCAGGATCGAGTGACATGCACTCATTTATGAGTTCAAATGCAAGTTCACTAGTAATTTATACGAGATAGATAGTATGTTTTTTCTCTTCATGCATGTATTTTTTGTGGAAAGAATGTGAATCACAAGAGTGGGTTGACAAATTGTCTTGTAGACTGTTGGTTCCCATTGATAATATCAAATTCCCAAAGCACTACAATTGAGCCAGATGGAGACATCGGTGGATTTTGACCATGTATCATACCTAGTGGATTTGGGTGATTTTTTGAGATCATTTTTCTGTAAGTGTTCTTTTTGGTTCATTTTGTTGTACATCACACTTTATTTTTGGTATTAATTGTCACTTTATAAAAAGCAAGTCATGTGTATGCAGTTGTTGCAGAAGAGAACAATGAAGAAGGAACAAATTACTTATTGTGTCATTGTGTTGAGCCTAAAAGAAAATTGACAACCACAATCATTGATAGAGAGGGTATTGAGTACCTAATAGGGTTTTTTGTCATGATAGGAACATGGATTAGGAGATACCCTATCAAGAATTCTGATGTTTGGTTGTTCAAGGACTTTGAAACACACATACATATTCTTCATTTCTCTAATCTTGTTGTTGCAACAAATATTCATTTGATGAAGTATCGTGGTAGACCACATAACATGATTTTATGGAAAGTTCATGAATCTGACCATGAGGCAACACTTGACACAATACAGGTTAGAGCCGATCCTGAAGGCTCACTTGATTGATTCTATGGTTCAGAGTAGAATGATTTTAAAAATTTTGTATATATCATCGATGAATTGTTCTATATTTGTTTTTTGTATATATAAATACCTATGAGCTTATTTGTACATGTTTAGGGGCATAAATTTGTATATTTAAATGGCCATGAGCTGATTTGCACATATTTAAATGCCCAATTTTGTATATTAAAATGACGATGAGCTGAATTGTACATATTTAAATGCCAAAGTTTGTATAAAAGCCCATGAGATGATTTGTAACACATTTTTTTGTATATTTAAATAGCCAAGAGCTGATTTGTCCATATTTAGAGGCAAATTTTTGAATAATATGTGACAATGTTTTGTGACTAGTTTTGAGTTTATGTGATGTGATAAGGTCAATCATGATCATTCTTGATAAGGTCAATCATGAACATTCTCGATTCTTGTATAATCATAGAGAATTATTTGAGTCATTATTGGGTCATGGGAGTCATAGATTGAGTCTAGATACAATTTGAGCAAAAAATGTCATTATTGTCAAGTTGTCAAGCAACTTCTACATTGCACCAGTAGGGTATGACTCTCGACATTCCGGTGCTTTTGGAGGCATGACATGAGAATTCCTAGCATAAAGCTACCCACCTGGATGCGCTCGTGATGTTGGTTTGTGTACATGATGAACCAAATCAATTCTAGCCTATCTTGCAACTTTGCATTGCATGCAACTGACGATTTTTGTAGCAAGCGAAAAAATGCTACCAATTGAAAACGGCTTTGAGTCATTGGAAACTAAGATAGGCCATTGTAGATGAGTCTCATATGACACTACAAGGTCAAACAAATCAATCATATGTATCTTGGATTGGGAGAAATAGTTCATCAAAGTTTGATAATTTTTTGGACTCAGGGCACTTGAGAGTTCGCACCGGTAGGGTATGGCTCTCGACGTTCTGATGCTTTGGAAGGCACGATAGGATCATGCCTAGTAAAACTTACCACCCAAATGGGCTTGTGATGTTGGTTTGTGCACATGATGAATGAAATCAATTATAGCCTATCTTGCAACTTTGCATTGCATGCAATTGACGGTTTTGCAGTAGGCGAAAGAATGCTACCAATTGAAAATGGCTTTGAGTTATCATAAACTAAGATAGGCCATTGTAGACAAGGCTCATGTGACCCTACAACTTAAAATAGATCAAACATATGTGTCCTGGATTGGGAGAAACAGTCCGTCAAAGTTTCACAATTTTTTGGACTCAGGGCACTTGAGAGATCGCACCAATAGGGTATGGCTCTCGATGTTCTAACACTTTGGGAGGCACGACAGGAGCATGCCTAGTATAAACCTACCCATCCAAATGCACTCATGACATTGGTTTGTGCACACGATGAACAAAATCAATTCTAGCCTATCTTGCAACTTTGACAACAACTGAGCAACTTTGACAACAAGTGAGCAACTTTGACAACAATTGAGCAACTTTTACATCTTTTATCCAAATGAGCCCAAACTTTGACAACTTTGACAATAATTGAGAAACTTTTAAATCTTTTATCCAAATTACCCCAAACTTTCACAAATGGCTTCAAATGATTATTAATGGTCTCAAATCAAACCTTATTTAGATAAACCAATGGTAAAAAAAGACGAGAACCAAAATTTGACCATTGCAAGCATGAGGGTGCTCTCGCACCACACACATTGACAAATATAAATGAAAGGAATCAAAAGCATCCATTGATCATTACCATGGATCAAATCTAACCATTACCATTGAATTTCATTTTCATTGAAACAAATAGTTTTTAAGGGTTAATTCAACATTTTAGAAAGTTTATCAAATCATATTCCACGATTGCAATGTTTTATATCATAGATTTTTGTTGTTTATATTCATATTTTGATTACATAGGAAAATATTCATTTAACTTTATAAAAGGGTAGCCACCAAATACAACGAATACACGATAATGAACTCAATACAAGGAGTTTTGTAGGGTTAATTCAACATTTTAGAAAGTCAATCAAATCATATTCCATGATTGCAATGTTTTATATCATATATTTTTGTTGTTTATATTGATATTATTGATTAAATAGGAAAATAATCATTTAACTTTATAAAAGGGAAGCCAACAAATACAACGAATACACAATAATAAACTCAATACACATTTATTGGATCAAATATCAACATTTATATATATCAAAAAATGCATGCATGCCAAGTAAATACAAGTATTACAAAAATGTGGCATATGCCATGTCCAAATCGATATACAATAAAAATGTAGAATATATCTATATGTATTGGTCATTCAATGACCACAACTAACACTATATGATCCTATACTTATGGTGGATCATCAAAATCAAGCCTCTTCGATGCAGTATGCGACTCTATAGATAGTTGCAAAACCACAATTCAAAAGCAAAGTTAGAATCCTTTTGTAGAAAATAGTTCACAATTATCAACATGACTTTGCATTTAACTATAATTTATTTGCAATTAAAATTTAGATTACCTCATCAGCCGATCTTGGATTGTCAGTCTTCGCTCTCTTCTCCTTGTCAGTCTTAGGAGTTTTCTTGAACACAAACTTCAAAGGCTCCAAGTTATAGCCGAACCGCGAAGGGGGATATTGTAGATTAAATGTACAATTAATACAATATACTAACATATATACATCAAAAAAACTAAAAATCTATAATATAGAGAACAAAATTATACCAGAGCTTGAGATGCTTCTCCAATAGACTAAGGAGGGCTCACCATTAATGGAGCAACTATCTCTATTACCTGTATAAAAAATGATAAAAGATTAAATACAATTAATATAATGATAATTATTGTAGGTTAAAAACAATTAAGTTAATATATCAAACAAAAGTGTATCAGAGCTTGAGATGCTTCTCCAGTACACAAAGGAGGGTTCGCCATTGATGAAGCAGCTATGGATATTTCTTGTATAAAAAAATGATAAGATTATAATTTATCACAAGTTCACATGTACATATGGATATAATCATCAAATCAAGAAAATAAAGTAGAGATATATACCTCTGCCCTCTCTTGATCCTCGAGCATATCAGGTGCTGATGGGGATTGCCTAGCTTGCTCACACTTCACCTAGTTGGTGTTGCTCAATTCCACCAACCTCTCCAGGTATAACTATGCTCCAAGATCTCCAAGTCCTTCTCAATCTCTTCTAGGGATTTCTTCTTGCCAATCTCAAGGTGTTAGCAACAACTGTTTAACTAGGAACCCTACCAATTCAAAGTGTTTCCCATAGGCTCATTCTTATTGTCTTGCCTTCAACTTGTCAATTTCACCTCCTGCTATCATGAGTTGTTGCAGAAGTGTGGAGGTGGCTTTTAACATGAAATGAATTCCATTTGGGTCCATTTTTGGTTTGCATCCATTATCCTTCCTACCGATTTCACCATTTTGCCTAGAAAAGGGCTACAAGGAATGAGCCCCTATTAGGTCTCCAAAATCCGGTTTTCAAGGGTTTATAAAAAAATGATCCAAAAGAACCTATAACAGGGTTTGATTTTCTTCATTTATTCACCTATCCCCAAGTTATTTTGGTGGTTTTGGTTTCCCAACTTGCTATACAATGCCCTAACCCAAAAATGAGGGTTTTGAAGGGTTTCTAGGCCTCCTAATTGGCAGTGATTCATCTAATTAGTGAAATGGGCATCTAAAAGTCTTTTCAAGGCTTCTCCTTGCAATGGAAACCCTATATGGACTTCATGGACCCCTCCAGATGATTTGGTTGTGGTTTTGTGTTCACCTCTGCACTAAGCACTCAAATTTCACCCTATCTTCTCTAGTCGGGTTGCTCCTGGACTTGCCTAGAACAAGGTGGTATCCATATCAAACACCACTTATAGAAATTATCCCTACATATATACACCATAAATGTGGTTGCCTTCCATGTCCCAACAGGTCGTGATGGAAGCACAGAGGGATTTTATGGGGCTACCATTTTACAAGAAATTGCTATATACAAGCCAAAACTGGCTGATTGAAAACAAAACTATGAAAAAACCAACACACACTAACTAAAAAGATTGAAATGAAACAAATGACTCTAAAACACACAAAATAAACTCAATCCATAACTGGATCAATGGATTGAATCCATTTGTATTCACATTGTAAGCAAATTAAGCCAAAAACAATGATAACAGTCCGAAAATGAGTAATTTCAGAATGTTGATCATACAAAAACAAAATCCCAACCTTGGTAACCATGAAAGAGGAGGTTTTTATAGTCTTCCCCACATGTGGAGGCATTCTATGGTGTTGTGCTATCCCTAACTCCATTGCTAATCACTTTTAGGACAAAAGTTGTCATGACAACTTTTACAACTTTTCACTTTTTGCTTTGTCAACCTATGAAACCTATTTCAAGTCATTTCTCATGAATTTTTAAGCATTCATAAGACCATACTAAACCTCCCTAATTCTCATACCAAGTTATGCCACTTTTGACCCTCAAGAAGGTCAATTTCCTACTCAAACTACTACCTATGCACAAAATGCAAACCTAGGAAGAAAAATAAATCAACTAGGCCTACACTTGACTCAAAACAAACATCACACTCACTCTTTGGACCTTCCTGGAGTCCTTATTAGGAACCTGACTTATCTAAGGTCAATACAAGCCAAAATTGTGAAAATACTATAAGCCTAAGTCCTAGGTGCTCCTGCACCAGGTGCATTCAATATATCTACATAGCTTAATGGTCGTTGTACATATAAAACAGACCAAAAACACTAATCAATCTACAAATCCAAACTAAGACAATTTCAACCTTTTCAAACAATTGTATAGCTAAAAATGTGTTCAATTACCTTCTTCCCACGTTTTGGCATCCTTGAGGATTTCTTTTGTACTGAGGATGAGGCCTAGACACAGAGGGGGTACCCTAAAAAAACAAAATTAACATGATATATTAGTACAAATAATATTAAATATAATTTAACAAATCTAAAATGAAATGACTTGCATATTCCATCAAAAGAATACATAGAATAAGTTGTACAAAATATGATACTGTATAGCCTTGTAGGCCAAAATCGATCGCTGAGAGCATAGCATCATCAATCTGGGACATTTGGTCCTTTGACAATGCCTACAAACAAAAAATTGTCAAGCATTAAAGAGAGCTAGTATATCTTGTAATTTTTTTGAATTCCAAGTGTACTATTCTATTTTAACATGTTAAAAAATTTATACCTCACCCGTCGAAGTTGTCACTACAGTAACTGTGGGAGGAATATCAGATACCACTACTGCATCCTGAAATGCATATTATTTGTATCAATTTAAATTGATCTATAAATGAAAATTCATTTACAATTACAAATTTTAAGTGACTGATAAATAAAATGCTATGAGTTGAAATCAACACACTTGTGTTTGCGGCTGACTGCCAAACAACATGTCCATCAACTCATCTGTTAGTACCACATCCTTAGTCATGCGGGTTTGACATCTACTCTTTCAAATCATGCACAAATAGGATGTAGATCCATCTACAGTGGTCTCATCATCCATCCTTGTGCATATCCCTAAGCAAGTGGCATACACATGCTAAATGGGCTCACTAGCGCCACCTGCAACAACTAATGGCTCATCATCTAGTACAAGAGGGTGTGCTAATTGTGTCCAATGCTGGATGATTGCATCAGTCAATTTTGTGGCTGCCTAAAGAGTTTGTAGCTCCATCGACTCTTTCAAGACTACTGGGATAGTCAAATGCACCTTGGGTTTGGGTGCTAGGGGGTGATGACTCTTTTGGGCTACTCGTCTACGGGCTCCGGGTCTATCTTGGGAAGAGCCACCACCTCTACCATGGAACTCTCTCATGTCAAAATAATTAGGTAGCTCATTGAGGACAAACTCACAGTATACTTTCTTCAAAAAATACAATGGCACCTCAAAATTATTACATGTTGGTTTGTCAAAGACCATCCACCACCTATACCAAAAATGATTCTTCATTTGCACATTGGCACACCAATGTATGGGAAACCTCTTTGCATTAAGAGGTAATGACTCACCAATTCTAGGATCAACAAAAAAGGCACATATTTTTTGTTTACTAATGTTTTTGTTTTTCACTCCCTCATATGATAACCAACTAGCATAACATTGACAACACCTATCCCTAGAGTTTCCCCATTTTGTAATTTGAGTGGAAACTGTAGTGGCACCACTAGCTAATGTTTCTATACTAGTGGCGAGGAATTTATGATGCTCAAGCTCAGATATTTTTAATTTATTAATCAGTCTATATATTTTAGCTGTGTTTTGCCCTAACTGATTAAGCAATTGCTTCTGTGTATTAGGTGTATAGTCAAAAGGAGGAGCTGGAGGTGTATTCTATGGTTTTTGTTCGGGGTTTTGAGGAGGTGCATCTTGTTGTTGTTGTTGTTGTTGTGGATTTTCAGAATCTAGCTTGTGTAACAAAAAATAAAAAAACCTAATCAAAATAAACAAATTTAATTTCAAAACGTAAAAAAAATTGAACAAAAGAGAAAGAAAAACAAAAATAAAGCAAAACCAACCTTGATCTATGGCATTTGGGTGAGAAAAGAGGGAGCTCATGCATGGTTTAGTGAAAAAAAACCCAAATTCTCAACTTGCACCTGCGTGGAAAATAAGACACAATCGGCCAAAAAAAAAAATATTGGCAGGTACCGCATACGTGGTGCTTTAGGACTTAAAACCGCGTACGAGGTCCTAAGTCCTAAAGAACTACGTATGCGGTCATTTTTCTAAAGGAAGCCCATACGTGCTTTTGTCCCTTTAGGCTTGGGGACAACAAACCTTAACGCGTACAAGGTGATTTGAATTTTCAGTATTGTGAACGCGGTGCTTGTATTTTCATGTTTTTTAAGGTGTGTGTCCACTTTTCTACACACCATCTTTGTGCACTTACCCATACATATATATAGATAAATATATGAAAACTCTTAATGTGATGATGTTCATAATTTACCATGGAATCACTCAACATGGTGAAATCAAGATAAACACCGATTCATCACGGATTCACTCAACATGATGTTCATCATGAAATCACCCAACATGACGTTATGCACAAGTGCCCAATTGCCAAATCACTCAATGCAGTGTGTTAGCCAAGGAATCTCTCAACAAGGCTTGTCATGGACTCTCTCAACATGACCTTAATTATGACAAGTCATGGACTCTCTCAACATGACATTTTTGCAAACAGGGTTGTCATGGAATCTCTCAACATGACAAATCATGGACTCTCTCTGAACCTGATATCAATCTTCTATCCTCCTCGTCCAAGGTTGTATCTAATGAAATGTCAGGCTCCCTCTAAAACTGAAATGTCAGGTTCCACATTATGAGTAACACTGCACCTTATAGGTTGGTCCCCACTTGCATGAAGTTCTTTATGCAATCATCATCTTACTCACCATGCTATGTACTTGTGCTTCAAAAAAAAAAAAAACTCAAACTTGGTTGTAAGCTGATCTAAAAGCTTACAGAATCATGACATTAGGGATATATATATATATATATATATATATATATATATATATATATATATATATATATATATATATATATATATATATTATATATATATATATATATATGTATACATATATACATATATACATATACATAAACATATACATATACATCTATATATATATGTATGTATACACACACACACACACACATATATATGTATGTATGTATTTATATGTATGTATGTATATGTATGTATATATATACATACATACATACATACATACATACATACATACATACATACATACATACATACATATGTGTGTGTGTGTGTGTGCGCGTGCACTCGCGCGTGTGTGTATGTGTAGACACATAAATCTGTCCACTAAATTAAATAATATTTGGCTTTGCTTTCTTGAATTTTAAAATCTAGAAAAAGGATCTTTGTAAAAAAAAAAGAAAATCTTATTTTCCATATGTAATTATCTCCATGTGAATAAACTTATCTTTCTGTGAATATATGTTGATCATCTGTGTATAAATCTTTATTTATTTATTTATTTTTTTACTTTCATGTGTATAAACTTATTTCTGTGAGCATATGATTACCTCTATATAAATCTTACTTCTCTTATTTATTATTTTTCCGTGAATAAATATTCTCTCTGTGAATATAAATTTATTCATCTGTGTATAGATCTTGTTTTACTCTTTTTGTGAGCATAAAGCATAAAATTGTTCCTCTGTGTAAACATCTGTGAATATAATCTTTCCTTCCCTGTAAATAAATTTTACTCTCTCTGTGAATTAATTTAATTATTTTTCTGTGAACATATACTTGTTCATCTATTCAAGAAAATTTTAATCTCCCTGGGAACATGTGTTTTTCTTTCTTCCTGAATAATATCACTTCTCTGAGAATATGAATTAATTTAATTGTTTTTCTGTGAACATATACTTGATCATTTATTCAAGAAAATTTTAATCTCCCCCAGAACATTTGTTTTTCTTTCTCCCTAAATAATATCACTTCTTTGAGAAATTTAAAACAAAAATAAAAAATTATTACCCATCTCAGAATGCATCATAGATAAATTTATTTATTTACTTATTTATTTTCTTTCACTTATTGTTCTATGTGAATTAATTATATCTTTTAGTTAATATATTATTTAATTCCTAAGTCTATCTCTGTTTATTTTTTAATTTTTATAAACTCAGATCAAATCAATATATATAGATAAATACATTAAAAAAATAATATAAATACTTATATAAATCTTATAAGAATTAATGTTAATTAAGTTTCAGGCATGTAAAGTTATTATGGCATCACAACCATGTTATATCAATTGGTATAACTACTGTTATTTATACAATTTTGTTTTTAATTTAGTTATTAATAAATTATTAATATAATTGATATATTATATATATAGTTGACTATAATAAGTTTAGGATATAAAATAATATTGGCATATGTTGTCTTAAAATTGGTACTAATTGATTATAAATAACTTCTTGTTAATGTTAAATTGATTTGCATTTATTCGAGTTGAGTGAATTAAATTATAATTTATTAATTGTTGAATGAGTGAATTTTGGCTTTATTAAAAGTAAAATACAATTAGGATTTACAATTAAAATTTATTTTATGTATATATACTAAGGGGTTTATTCATTAGAATTTGGTAATTAAAATTTATTTATGTCAATATAGTTGAAATTTAATTTTATTCCTACTCTTATAAGAAGGGATTTATTCTTTAGTGTATAGTAAAGTTTGGTTATTAAAGAAAAATTTAAGAGGTGATTAATCCTTTAGGGAAAGATGATATTTCACCAACGATACACTTATTCTATAGTATTGGTTCTTTTTCTTCAAGTGTCTCTATTTAGTCTCAAATTGTACCTAGTAGTAAGTAGATTTTCCCAAGGCATTTAATACATTTCAAATATCGAAGTTCTTTATTTAATTATTTTTAATTTTTTGACTTCAAACTATCTTTTGTATATTTCAACTAGTACAAGCATCAAATGTTAAAGGAATTTACCTAACAAGTAAATGTGTTTAGATTCATAGTAACCCTTTTAGGTATTTCAGCAATATGAGTTAATGTTAGACAAAGTTTGTCTCAATTGGAAAGGTTGATTATTATTTTTTTTCCTTTATTAGATTCCAAGATATGAGTATATAAGGCATTGCGAATAGTCACTTCTTTTAATAGTTAAAATCATTTACCTTCTAGCTAAAAGAAACATAAGACTAGTAAAAGGAAATGTTACACTTAATAATACAAGTAATTAGTAAGGATAAATTTAATTAACATTAAATTTAGAGGTAAATTGCATAGTTAAATATTCATAAGGTAATAGTACTAATTAGGATGCAAAGAGAGTTTATTCAAAACCGAAATTGTTTTAGCAAATGAGTTTCAAGAAACCTACTCTGTGATCACTTAGAAAATTAAATAACAATTCTAATTGAGGGTAATTTAAGGAGAAAACATTAGCTCCCTTCGAAGTATTTGAAATTGATAAAGTTATTATTTGTAGAATGTACCCAACGATAAAGTTAACATTACTTCAAGTGGAAGGAGTAATTAGTTATCACTTTATAATCTTGCAAAGGTATTAGTTCAAAAGCAACTAGAATTTTATTGATTAGAGTTTCTTATTAGGAGACATAGTATTATTTACTTGGTTAACTAGCAAGTGTTTACACTCTTGTCTAATCTTTTTTTCAAACAATTAGTAACTAAGAATAATGTGGTTATTTTGAAGCTTATTGTTGAATAGTTGTTTCCTTTTCCTTCAACAAGTGAGTATTAAATTCATTTCTAAAATATAATTATTTGATAATTTAAATTCTATTTCAATCAGTTTAGTACCTTTCAAGTATTAGGATTCACATTTAAAGTAGTGTTATCATTTATAGATGAAATTTGTATTACTTCATATGGAAGAATTAGTTGGGATTATTATTAAGTTCTTTTCACTTCAAACAAGTAGGTGTTAAAATTCATTTCCAAATTCTTGGTATTCAATCATTTAATTTTCTTTCAAGCAAATCAGCACTAGGATTCATACTTATTGTGTAATGGTTTGTCCAAAACAATTATATCTTTCAAGTATTTCAATCATTTTCATAAGTTATCTTTGAAAGTATCATGGTTTCCAAGCAATTAGTAATTTCATGTATTTAGTTTAAGTTTTTGAATTTTTAATTATCATAACTTTCCTTCAAAGAAAATACTATTCCAAGTAGTCAATTTGTTTATGTTCCTTTCAATTACGTAAAATTCATAGTTTAGTTTCAAGCAATAATTCCTTGTATATAATAGCTTATTTTTCATAATTGTATTGGTATATTTCTTCTTTTAGGATTCATGAATTCAAAGTTAAATTCCTAGTTAGATAACTAAACAAGAGGAGTTGAAACCAAAAATTAGTAGCGCTCGGTATCTATGGTGCCTCTAGGTCACACTTACGGGTAATGTCGTCGTGTTGAACTACTACACTTAACACCTAATGAAGCTGCAATAACGGTGTCTGTGGCATTGTCCCTCTAAATTGTCGGGGAGAAATAAGGGTCATTTGGAAGTTAAAATCCAAGGGGCAGGTAATCCCCCGTAGATCGATAATCTAAAAAGATTAATTTTTAAATGAATATACATCCGCTTAATTAAACCTTAGAAAACCCCATTAGGGTTTGGCGGTGTGTGATAATTTGGAATTTATCTATCTTGATGATTTTTCAAAGTATGATAATGGATTAAGGGTGACGTATTTAATAGAAAATAGGACCTAGTTGTTTTAGGTCACAAGCATGAGGTCACCTTGAGCTTTTTTGCTGTATAGCTACCATCATGGGTAGCAACCGCAAAGAAACTGTCTGGGACATTGACTCTAGAAAGGGTTGCGTACCCACCAAACAATTTACATTAAACCAGGTTAGAAACCAGAACTACATACTTTACGCCTTGATCCTGTGCTGAAACAGGTATGTAGGCAGTCTAGGGATGAAGTTGTCCCTCGTACTCAGGCATTCGAGGATGGGGATTAGGATTTGGTTATGGGTGAGTAGTTGGTTCTTGAAGCTCCTTGGTCTTTTAATCAAATGGTGCAAATACTAATTGGAAGGTTAAAATTAATTCAACGCATACTCAGAAGGAATCTCATATGGATTCGCTTGACTTCTTGAGGCTTTAGGCCAAATTCTGAGGTAGAACTCAAGCTTGTTTATGTAATTATTTTAATACTCCTAAGGATGGCAACCTCGGTGCACTCCTAGTAGGGGAGTGTAGTCTTTAGAGAGTGGCTCAGGACCCGGATGGTCCCAATGAGTCTAAAGTCTCTGGCTAGAGCATATCCTATTCTTATGAATAGATGCCTACCCCATTTGGGTAGATGCCTATCCTGGATTGGATAGATGAAACCTCCTGTCCCGTATGGACAGATGCCTAACCCGTATGGTTAGATGCCTAACCCATATGGTTAGATGCCTAGTCCCGTATGGATAGACGCCTAACTCGTATGGTTAGATGCCCATCCCGATTGGATGGATGCCTATCTCGATTGGATAGATGTACCTGAGTATGTGATCGAATAAAAAATAAATAAGGATAAGTAAGAATAAGAAATCAATATTTGTATATATTAAAAAAAAATAAAAAATTAGTTGAGTTTTTGGATTAAGTTAAGTGGGTTATTATAGTGTATATATTATTAATAGAAATAAAGGATTGCATACTATAGCATTGTAAATTTTAACCAGTCCAATTTACACCTCATGTTTGTGCTCCTATTTTAACGTGTCTCATTTTCATCCCTCTTAGGTCCATTTTGGCCCCATTTTACTCCAACCCTAATGTCACCTATTGACACCACTAGGTGGGCCCTATCCTAGAGGTTGTGCTCCCTATTTCCTGATTGGTTGGTCCTGATTTTGGAGGAACAAGGCATGAAGTGCCTTGGTCTTGGACGTCCCAAAATGCCCTGGTCCCCCTTAATGTGGACCTAATTTGAAATGGGGTAGGCTCTTTCCCTCCCTAATGGAATTTGGTCCCTGTGACTACACGAGGTCAACCTAATTGGTAAATTACATAGGGAAACCTATATAAAGACATCCCATCAATTCATTTGAGATCTAAGAATCCACAAAGACTCTTTACCTAGCATTCATGCATTCAAACATTCTTAGAAATTCAAAGCAACATTTCATCCTTCAAGCATTGTGGAACAAAGTTACATCAATCTTCATGCAAGTATGTGTATTTGATTATGGTATTTCATGTTTATGTATTTTTCATGCCATTACATTCAACATTTGTGATTACATTCAAAGATAATTTCATCATCATCAATAATTGTAGATATGAGGTATATCTCCTTAGCATTGACTTCAATATTTGCATTATTCAATTCAAGGTTAATTCTTAAACCGGGGTTTGACTTAAGGCAAACCCCTATCCACAACCTTATTTCCTTTCTTTTTTTGTGCAGGGAACAGGCTCAAGAGATATACTCTGGGATTCCAATAAAGTCAATAATGACGAACTGGTTTAGCTTTTGACTGAGTAAAATTTAGAGGATCAGGGCAAATATATACTACCCGGTCTTGAAAAATTAGGCCAAACTTCTAGGAACAGGTTCTAAATATCTTATTTTGTCTAGATTTCAGTTTGTGGCTCAATGGGACATCTGTAGCAGTCCGTTTTCAACAATTTACTTCAATCATTCCTTGTAAACATTAACGATAATTAAATATAAAGAAGGAAATGTTGTAGTTCAAATCCCAACAACCATCATATAATAAAATTAGTTGGATCAAATTCTCTCAGGATACAAATATTTATTTACTTCACTAATAGAAGTGTTCTTGCATTTTTAGGTAAAATAATTAATTGATCATATCCTTGTTGCACATCTTATTAATGGGCCATTCTACAAATGATAAGTTCTTTCGAGATTGATGAGATGAAAGGATAGATTCATAATTTGTTCAAAAGTTACACATTTAATAATTTATGCATCATATGAAAGCTCAATTATACTTGTCAAGAATGATGAAACATGATAAACCTAAATAAATATCTATCCTTGAACAAGATGGCTATTAAGAATGAGTATCCAAATCCATTTACTAAAAGATATTTTAGACATTGGACTAAATTCACTTAGTAAAAAAGTATCTTATATTGCCTTTAACAATGGAATCATAAATAAAAACTATTATAAAAAAATATTTCTACCTTTAAATTTTGATTTTTTTTATAACCCTCACAATACATAATTTTTTTATTAAAATATTACCTCTTTTTGTCATATATCCTTGGCACCTAATTTTTAATGATACCAGTTAATATCTCTATTTATTTACACTCCTAATATTTTAATGGAACAATTAATTTCTACACTTATTATGTTGAGCTCCTAATGAAAATTGATAGGAGTTTATGAAAATAAAATTTATTAAAAATATTTTTATAATATAATAATTTTATATCAATCCCTTTCAAAAAAACATAAATAAAATTCTCTAAAGTTAATTGTTTGATTTGAATTAGTCATTCTTGAACTCCTTTACATGTTTGGACTAAGAACATAAATTAATGCTTGTACATGTGG
Organism: Cryptomeria japonica; assembly: GCF_030272615.1. Lineage (NCBI taxonomy): Eukaryota > Viridiplantae > Streptophyta > Pinopsida > Cupressales > Cupressaceae > Cryptomeria > Cryptomeria japonica. The sequence goes on from NC_081405.1 coordinate 47,079,638, forward strand.
AGAACTACACAAAATAGATATACAATTGTTCACCCATCTCATATCTACGTACCAAATTTGAATAATTCATGTCTATTATTATCATATTGAAATTATTTCAATAAGGTATCTATTAACCTCTACAAAAGAGATATTAAAACTAGTAAAGATTATTCTTATCATTTCTAAGTGACATGCTAAACTGATGTATGAGAGCCTCTAGAAAAATACCCATATGTAAGGTAACTTTCTTTCCCTATTTACATTATATATAATTGTACAAGGTATATGTATATCAAATCCTCATTTTTGAATCAAAATTGTATATCTTCTATGGTGTATAAATACCTTCATCATTACACCCATTTAGGATTGAACAAATATTATTTATATTACCCCTACATAAATAACATAATCAACTCTTCTCTGTTCCCTCGTGATTAAAAAAATGTAAATTTAGATAAGTTTTAGTTTCTATTTTGTGCTCAACTTCCTATCTTTTAAACCCAACCCCAATGCCTTCTACTATCATATCTAAAATAGCTAAGAAGAGCATTAATATAATTAGTCTATCTACTTGTAATAACTAGTAATCTACTATTCTTTTATAACATGTTATGATATTGCCTAGTTGGTGATGCCACAGGCCTTTAAAGACTATTTTAAACGAGTCAAAAAATTTACTAAGTATGATCTAAAACTAGGATACTATCAAGTCCCTATCAAATTATTTGATGTTTGAAAGAATGTATTCAAGTCCAAAGAGGGTTTGTCTGAGTAACTTTAGTGATGTCATTTATTTTGATTAATATACCAAATGCCACATTTGTCTTAATGATAAATGATGTCTTTAAAGATTTGTTTCAATTTTTACTTGGATGACATCCCTATCTTTAGCAATACATGGGAATAACACTCATAATATGTTATTTATGTTTTTTTCACCCTATTTTAGAGTAAACTCTATACCAATATAAAGAAATTATTTTTTAAAATGGAGATAGTCTAATACATTGGCTACATTATTGACAAGGATGGTGTATATGTTGGGCCATAAGATCTAAGCCATCAAACATTGGTCTACTCTTCAAAATTTCATAGGACTAAGGAGGTCGTTAATTATAGCAAACTTTTGTACAATGTTTATGTTTGGATTTTCTTACATTGTATGACCTCTAAATGAAGTAGCAAGAGGGGGGGCGAAATGAAATCCAATATAAAGAATTTATCTTTTAAAATGGAGACAATCTAACTAGACATTGGCTACATTATTGCCAAGGATGATGTATATGTTGGGTCATAAGATCTAAGCCATCAAAGATTGGTCTACTCTTCATATTTTCATAAGGTTTAGGAGGCCATTAATTCTAACAAACTTTTGTACAATGTTTATGTTTGGATTCTCTTACATTGTATGACCTCTAAATTAAGTAGCAAAAGGGGGGCCAAAATAAAATCCATCACAATGATAGGGGTTTACACCATTGAAAAAGTATTCTTCAACACTAGTTCATATGCTATGAACAATTAAATTAATACATTGACTATTGTCTTTAATGAAAATTTTTTTTTTTTTTTTTTGCATTTGCAACTCTATTATATCTCTATCCATCTATGTATGTGTATATCTACCACCATAGAAATATTATCTGTATTTGCTCAAAAAATTTCACATAACTAATATAAACACACCAATACCGATTGAAATAAATTGATATATAAAATACCATACAACTTATTAAAAAGTCCAAAGAATAAGATTGAGGAATCTAATAAATACATATTACCATAATACATAATGCAAATAAAAATATAAAACACCAAGAGATTCAATTGTGTTCAAGATTTTTGCATTAACCCATCAACCCCTCCAACCACACCCTGCAATCCATCATCTTTTATGATTCCTTTGACTCTCTTCATCACAAAGTGTGATCCAAAAATTTAATGCAAAAATCTTGAACACTGCATTCTCTTGATATTATAGATTATAGAAATCTCTTATTAATAATTAAAATCACTTCATAACAAATAAAATAAATATATAATTTAATACAAGTAATTTCAGCCCAAATATCTTTCTCATAGACTAAAGTCCTCAATAGGAACGATCTCATGTTGAGGGTTGACATCCAATTTCCTTTGAGAACCTGAACTAGACCCAAGCTCCTCTTCCATCATTTCAGAACATGCAGTGCAATCGCTACCCGCTGTTTGAGGAATTTCATCCCCTGAATGACGGATAAATGACCACTCCAACTCCTCCTCAGTCAACGAGCGCTCCAACTCCATTGGTGAAATACGGGGTTCCCTCCTGGTTTTCCTCTTGCGCAACAACACATAAGATAACGTCAAAACAAAGATCCAGCAAATTATAAGAAGACCAGCAACGGTAGTTTCACTCTCTGTAAAAAATTGGAGGAAGAAAGTCAAACAGAACAATGGCGTCTTTTCCAAAGGATGAACGAGATCTGAATTGTCTCCAAAGGATTCAACACCGTAGCAGAAATCTGCCCAACTATTCACACTGCAAATAATTTCTTCTGACATTTCAAAGGCCTTCAATGCCCGTTCTTTTCTGGGCAGGACCTCTATAGGATCACCCCCATACTTGCCTTCAAACTTTGTATGTCTGTTTTGGAGTTGGTTTATTCGAAGCTTATATTCATCCACCTTCAGACTCATCTTCAACCGATGCCAAATTTGAGGACAGATCCCAACATACCCATTTTGTTTTTCAGTCCGAAACTTCTCATCAACCACCTGGGTGATCATCTTCTCCCCATTTTGCTGCTGGGTAAAGTTTGCTTTGAGCTCATCGGCAGCCTTTTTAATTTTTTCTGCCTCTTCCTTCCATATTCTCACATCTTCTGAGGGCTTCATACCTTCTCTGCTGACTTTTTCATCAATGTCTTTCATCTGGGCCTCCAGAAGTTTTAAATCCTTTTTCATCTCTTGAATTTCTCCCTTCAAACAAAAGAATTGCTTAAAGCTGCTCAAATTTCCTGTCAGAAATGTTGTACGTGCCCCTTTACATGCATTCCAAACTCTTCTGAATCTACCTTTCCCGTTTCGAAATCTGCGCAGCTTTACGGAACGCCTCAAACAAAAGCACTTCTTTATTGCACGCCCTGTGGAACGGAGCAACTCAATAACGAATTCTCCGTCCTTGTTCGTAATGGCTTTCATGGCTGCTGGCTGAAATGAAGCACAGTACCTAGATGATCTGGTTATAAAAATGAGTGGATTACTAAATGAAAGTTATTAATAAAACTAATCTCCTACCCTAAAATGGTAACAGCTATTCTTCATAAAAGAAAATATAAATTTGCATAATATAATTGTTTTTTCAATAGATTTTTTATATTTTTAAAAATAAATTAAAAAGATCCAATTCATAAAAATACGTTATGATATGCAGATTTTGTATTTTTAATCAGATATTATTTTGTATGAAGATTTTCACCAAAAGTATATAAAAGAAAACTTACTGAAAAGTTTCAGTCGAAATAAGATTTACAACTTAATGGAAAAGCAGCAGACCAAGTATTGAGTCTCAAGTTCGATTCCTGGTACGTGAAAACTGGTCCAGAATGAATAACAAACATACCCACATCGTTGATCGATAGCCACTATTCTATTGCCATGAAATTGCAAACCCATTTGACCGAAATATTGGAAATAAAAGCCTGTTATTTTCCTAGAACCGTATCAGCATTAAATTGCAAAAATGATTTGTGTGAAATACATAAATTAGTTTCCAAATTATTCCACAGTGCAGTTGATGAACAAGACATTTTAGGAGATTTATCTCCAGAAAAATCTAGCATGCAGATGACGAGGAACACGTTTTTCCTTATGACCGATGTTGATGTTGTGTTTATCTTCTGAAAATTTTAAAAATCAATCCTGAAGACGTACCCGAATTGACAGTAAAACAGATCGATTATTGATTTAGCATACAAGGAGAGGGTTAGATGGGTAGTAATGAATTGCGTCATAGATTAGGTAGTGACCAAGGAATTGCGTGAGATGTGATGCGTCATGCATGACTTTACTTTTGCCAATCGTACCGTATAAATAATGATTGACATTAATGTCCTCCAGCTTTTAGATAGAAACGTGAAAAGTATTGGGCTTCTGCCTGTTCAAATGTGCTACGTCTTCACGAGCCAACATTTTTTCTGGGTGTTGGGTGTTCAAATCTGTTACGTGCTTTATGCGTTCGACTTTGTAAGTCAACACTTATTCTAGGCGTTCAAATGTGCTGTTTCGATTTTATAAGTCAACATTTCCTTTTTTCAATGTCTAGCAGGTATGTCTAGGAGGTATCTGTTTTTCAAAATGAGTTTGTTTTGCAACTTGATATGGGAGGACAAGTGTATGTTGATTATTTTTTGACGAAAGATGAAAGATTTTATATACGAGCATGTTTTGTTAATTGATATCAGAGTACAAATATGTTTTGATATCTTTTCTAATGAGAGCCAAAGATTAAAGGATAATTATTTCATCAAAGTCAGTTTGGGTACAATCCCAACCTTGATCCTTATATCATACTATTGGAAGTTTGAACCTTAATGGATGGTGTGATGAAGGAGCATACCATCACCCTCATCAATTGTGTTTAATCGATTGAACAACAATCCTTTGATCTCTAATTGTATTTCAAATGTGAGGTGGTGTATATATTTGATTAGTTCTAATATTAATTAACATCTCCATATCAAGCTTCTAGGTGTTTGAATGTGTTGTACATGGTTTGTATTGTGTTTGTCCTTCTAAGTCAATGTTTATGTGGTATATGCATATATAGAGTTATTCTAGTAAGTGCTTTAATTCCATAGAATTGTAGGGACTTAACTTGTGCTAAAATAATTCTAGATTCGAGCTAGAATAAGGGTGGGAAGGGCAGGAGTGCATAGGCAGTAGTCGATTTAACCCCACTATTGCCCCAACTATCTCCTTGTGCGCGAATGCTAATAGTAGAGCAATATCATTACATCTGATCATAATAGCTAGAGTAAAGGTGGGTGGAATAGAACTGCAGGGGGGTGTATTAATTTATCAGCCTACTAGAGTAAAGGAGGGTGGAATAGTTAGAACTATAACCCCCCCCCCCCCCCACTCGACTCAGGTGGGTGGAATAAAAAGCAACAGGGAGGGAGGGAATCTTTGTTCTAATTAATCAATCCCATAGCCTCCTCCTCCTACCCACCCCTAGGGCGGGAAGCCCGCTTCCCAAGTTGGGTGGGGCTCGATAGTGGTGGGTGGGAGGCCACCCTTATTGCCACCTAGGCATTGCCACTTCCTTTGTCTAGTTCTGGCCATATATATTATTGAACCTCGATTCATACAAATTAGCGTGGTTGGATTCTATGAGACTAACTAATAACTCTATGACGTGGAGTATGCTTGCAATGACTTAATTTCTTCCCACAAAGATCAATTCTCACCCCATCCCATAGAATAGTAGGGGCCCACGCTACCATATGGAGGAATTGTAACTGGAAAGGAAGCTTCTTGGTCTACCCATGATGGAATTAGAATGGGGAATAGGAACCTAGGGTGACTACCTTGAATAGAAGCGAGGTGGGTGATAGAGTCGAGGCCATACATAGATAGGGGACTAGGCACTCTCATTTTTTTTAGCCATGCAAAACCTCCCAAGAGACCTAAACCTCCTGGCTAAGGTTGAGAACTATGGGTGGGAGGACCTCTTTAGCCCCTCGAGAGGAAGGAATAGTAGTTGTTGGGTGGGAAATATAGTGTGTTCCATCCCTAGACACACGTGAAAAAAAGATCGACATCTTAACTTTAGCCCCACCCATCCCGATGAACACATGAAGATTCATTCTCGTTGAAGAAATTTGTTCCATTCATAGGAAACCAGGAGCCCAACTATCCTAGCCGACCATTTATCTGTTCTCTATATAAGAGGATGCTTCCTTCATTACCAACCCTAATGAGCACTCTAATCGTCTAATCAACCTTATACAATCAAGCCTTATTGCGATCAAACTATCAACCACATTTCCATTCTTTGTTGAGCTCTTGTGCGTACATAAAATCTGAGAGCAACTACATCAAACAAGATCAATGGAGATAGGAAGAAATGGAGATCAAACCCTACTAGACATGTGAATGGTATATATTGTTTTATTTTGTTTATTTGCATGATCTTAGGTATCTTCATTTGTTTATGATGGATGATCTTCATTGTTAGGCTACAGTTTTGTGGTTAATCCTTGTTAGTCTTTCAATATTGTTGTTTTCACTATCCATTTTCACCATATACATATATTATATTTTATATAATTTTAATTATTAAATTTATTTTTATAATAATATTATAAGTTTTATAATTCAATTGATTCAAAATAACTCTTTTAAATATCATTGGGTTTTGTACAAGAATTTTTTACCCGGCTTTCATCAATGGTCACCATTAGACATAATAGGCCTTGTATTAATAATATCATACTATATTTGTTAATATATAATATTTTTAATAATAATTAAAATATATTCTGTGTGTGTGTATGTGTGTGTGTGTGTACACACACACACACATATATATGTATGTATATGTATATATATACATATAAATATATATATACATACATACACACATATATATGTATGTATGTATATATATGTATATATACATATATAAACATACATGTATATATACATACATATATATACATACATATACATATATATGTGTATGTATGTATGTATATATATGTATATATACATATATATGTGTATGTATGTATATATATGTATATATATGTACACACACACACACACACACATATATATATTTTGATCGATAAAAGGCTGAGGCCAAAGAATTTTATTAATTTTAAAAAATAGATAGAATTACATTTACACCTCCATTCGGTGTGGGCATCGGTAGGAAAGAATGGAGGGAAGAAAACCTCCAGTCTAGCCTAGATCCCTCAAGGATCAGAAAAAATTAAGAATGCGATACAAAATGGAGATACAAGATCACAAAGGGAACTTGTCCAAAATAATGAAGATTGTCTGTAGAAATCCTCTGTGTAAAGTTGAGCATCAGATTGCCCATTTCTTGGGGTGTTGTTGTCATTTGTGGGCGACAGTTCTTGCTATTCCTGAAACACAAGGTTAAGCATGCTCTGCACCATATGCTGCACAAAATCTTGAGAAAATCTCTCACCAGAATGTTAGGAAAAGGAAAACCAAACAGGTCAATCTTATACAATATATCATACCTGCCTAGATGGTCACACTGTTAGGATATACAACTCAAAATATTAGTCTCAAAAAATCTCCAGAACATAATGCAAGAGTGATTACCCTTCGAAGAGCATAAAATCAATAAATATTAACGCGGCAAATTCCATAAGTATTCCTGCAAAGAGATCGCCGGGAGCTACCATCTTAAAGAATATACACAGCTTAACAAGATTACAAAGCTAAGTTAAAGCAACCTAGAGACATTAAACCCTGAAAGCTTCTTAAGAAAAAAACAAGAGACAAAACATCAAAAATATAGGGGACCGAAAAAGGTAAAATAGAGATGAGGATAGCTCGGTAAGTGTTAGTCCTAAAAGAAGGCAATATCTACATAAATAGTAATACCTATATATCTGTGATCATATATATCCAGGAGCGAGATATGCCAACATGTTTTCTACCTATGCTAATTAATGTAAGGTATTGCCTCCTTCTTGTCTTAAAGCTTACCCTAGCAGAGCGGCGATGAACTTCAAAAAAAACTCATCGAAGACAGTAATTCCATTGACAAAAGATAACGAGGAGAGAGAAGATGGTTTTCATCGACGGGAAAAGGTCTTTGAGGAGATAATATCATCGGTATAACATAAAAAGGGCTCACTAAAAGAAAAGTTCTCATCGAAAGAATGATGTCGATAAGACAAAAGGAAGCTACATCGATAAAGATATTGATGAGGAAATAGGTATAGAGGATGCTAAAAGGCATGCCTCCGATACGCATGGTTTCACTGATGCACCTTTATCGATGGGAAATGATAAAGGAGGATAAAGAAAGGCTTTGGTGAGACAATAGATCCATTCATCGACAGGGCATGATTATTTTGATGGAAGAAGTGTTTCAGTGGAAAAAAAGGTCACCGAAGCCCAGGGTTTTCTCGACATAAAAACCTAATGGATATCAGATAGGTATCGGTGAGGAAACAGCCATAGTGACCGAATACAGTATTTCGATGAAAGAAGGATTATCTGTGAAGTTAAATTCTAAAAGCCCCCTATTGTTAAAAGAAATTGTCATTTTCATTAATATCATGGTAGCCCATAAGTCATCAAGCGATTGAAATAGCATCCTACATAAGATATCCAGGTTTAAAAAATATCGATGAGACCCAACGATGTCTCATCGATATAGAAGGGCCATCGAAGAAAGGAAGCGTCGATGAACTTCAGAAAAGACTCATCAAAGACAATAATTCCATTGACAAAAGATATCGAGGAAAGCGGAGATGGTTTTTATCGACGGGAAAAGGGCTTCAAGGAGATAGTACCATCAGTGTAACATAATCACCAAAAGGAATGCTCTCATCAAAAGAATAAAGTCGATCAGACAAAAGGAAGCTATATCGATAAAAGATATCGATGAGGAAATAGGTTTCGAGGAAGCGAAAAGGCATGCCTCCGATACGCATGGTTTCAATGATGCAACTTTATCAATGAAGGATGATAAGGGAGGATGATAATATCGATGAGACCCAACGATGTATTCATCGATATAGAAGGGCCATCGAAGAAAGGAAGTGTTGATGAACTTCAAAAAAGACTCATCGAAGACAGAAAATCCATCGACAAAAGATATCGAGGAAAGCGGAGATGGTTTTCATTGACGGGAAAAGGTCTACGAGGAGATAATACCATCAGTGTAACTTCTCACCGAAAGGAATGTTCTCATCAAAAGAATAAAGTCGATCAGACAAAAGGAGGCTACCTCGATAAAAGATATCGATGAGGAAATAGGTTTCGAGGATGCTAAAAGGCATACCTTCGATACACATGGTTTCACCGATGCGACTTTATCGGTGGAAGATGATAAGGGAGGATAAAGAAAGGCTTCGGTGAGACAATAGATCCATTCACTGATAGGGAATGATGATTTCAATGGAAGACTTGTATTTCGGTGGAGAAAATAAAGGAGGTCATCAAAGCCCGTGGTTTCTTCGACATAAAAACCCACTAGATATCAGATAGGTATTGGTGAGGAAACAACCATAGTGACCGAATATAGTATTTCAATGAAAGAAGGATTATCTGTGGAGTTAAATTATAAAAGCCCCCTATTGTTAAAAGAATTATCATTTTCATTAATACTATGGTATCCCACAAGTCATCAAGTGGGATATATATGTATATATATATGTATATATATATATATGTATGTATGTACATACATACATATATGCATATATATATATATATATAAATATATATATGTATGTATATATATATGTATGTACATACATATATATATGTATGTACATACATATATATACATACATACATATATATATATACATATATATGTATGTATATATGTATATGTATATGTATAGATATATGTACACACATGCGTGCGGGCACATACACACACACACATAGACACACATACATACATATATGTACATGCATATATACATACATACACATGTGTGTGTGTGTGTGCATACATATATACATGTACACACACAGATATATATGTGTGTGTGTGTACATGTATATATACATATATGTACATGTATATATACAAATATGTATAATATATGTGTAGCGTCCTAAAATTGCGACACTTGCAATTTCAACTGCATTTAGGTTGTCACGATGGTGATGCAACACGGAACATGAATGGAGACCCCGAAACTTGGTCATGACACCAAAAACTGCATTTTCCAGCACCCTGGCCTGATCCTCCTTGCACCCTGCTATCTCAGGAGGTGGGACCAGAGCGCCCAACGCCCTGGTCCTTCAGGACCATGGCGCCTAGCGCCCTGGTCCCCCAGGACCATGGCGCCCAGTGCCCTGGTCCCTGGCCCTATTTTGGGCCCGGTCTCCTATGGGACTTCGGGTCTTTTTGTTTGCAAAATGGAAAATAACATTTCCTGGTCGGCCTAAGGTCGGGAAAATCAGTCTATCAACCCTAATTGGCAAGTATATAAACTACATTTCCTCTCCCATTTTAAGAGGAGGGACATATGTGAGCAAGGCGGAAACGATATTCAAACATTCAAGCATTCAAGCATTCCTTCAAGCAATTTATCATTCTAAGTCTCCATTCAAGGCTAAGTGTTGCATTCAAGACAAGGATTCAACCATTGAAGAGGAGATCACATACTACAACATACAACATACAACATACAACAACATCTATACCTTCGCATATAAGGATACAAACATCCTTACAACAAGGTATTAGTACTTGTTTTACATTACATTTACAACATTTCTCATTTCTTGGTTAATTCCAAAACTGGGGTTTGACCTAAAGGCAAACCCCTCATCCCTAACCCCCCAATCGTCCTCTCTTTTCTATGTGTAGGTTGCAGGTACGCAGCTATAATTGAAGATCTGGAATCCTTGTGCAGAGACGAATAGATCCCCCTTCGTTTCGCGGATTTTTCGGAGGATCGTGTGCACGCCGGGCGCCATCGTCCTGTCAACTTTCGCTCAAATTTGTAGAATAGCACCATCTCGACATTTTACTGCTAATTCCAGGTCCACAGCTTCATCCTATATCCCTATCTTAGTTTATAAGCGAATATTTCCCACTTTACATGCATTCCTAGTTCAATCTTTCTATCTACATATTTCTTTACAAAAGAGGGTATCCTTGATGTCTTAACCCTTGAAACTCATATAGAATCCAATCTTGCATTGCGTGGGATTGGATCTTGTGGGTTTCAACCCCTCTTTTGGATGTAAAGTCCCTCCTAAGTGAAAACCATCAACCCTAGTGACTCTCCCTTCTCTCTCCTCGGAGTTGGGGAGGGGAGAACGACTAGGGTTCGATTTTTCTGCTTTACATTTTGGTGAACCCAACGTGAACATCCTCATTCTGATTATTCATGGTTAGATCTGAAAAATTTGCTTCCTTAATCACATTTCCATGTTTGATCTTTTGCAAATTTTAGAGGCTAATTGCATAAAAACCCTAAAATTTTCTTTTTAGTAATTAAACTTGTGGAATGTTTAATTGTTAATGCTTGTTTCAGATCTACCCTTCTATTGCAAATTGTCAATTCATATTTGTGCTTTAATTCTGAAAATTAAGTGGTTAAGTGTCAAAACCCTAATTTTTAGAACCTTCTTGATTCAACCTTTGACTGATAATTTCACTGATCAAAACATCTCCAAATCAGGTGTAACTTTGGATTCCGCAATAAAATCACTATATCTTTCATCCTTGAAAATTTGGAAAAAAGTTGCGAGGACCGTGTGCACCCCGAGCGCCATCGTCCCCGAAATTTTTTCCGAAATTTCGGGAGCTAGATCTTACTGTATTTTTCTGCTAAAATCCAGAATTTTGGCTGATTTTATCAAATTTAACACTTTCAAAATTAAAGTCAAAATTGGTCTAGCGATTGCTTGGATTGAGGCTTCTAATCATTCAAAAATCGTTGAAATTAAAATTCCTATCAAAATTGTGTTTCTTACAGTCCTAAATCTGAAAAGTGTGTTAGCATTCATTCGAAATTTCAGTGTTTTATTCAAATTCTTGCAATTTGTGACTTTTGAAATTAAGTGTCTAATTGCGATAACTTTGATTTCCACTTTCAAATTTGAATTTTACATGAAATTGAGTCAACTTTTAAATTTCAAAGCTTGCATTGCTTACAGTATTCCCTCTAAAATCATAAAATTCAAAATTTTAGTTTCCCTCTCCTTTTCAAAATTCAAATTTTGCATTTTTTTGACAATCTTGGTAGGGTTCAATTTTGAGATTGCAACTTTAATTTGGCCTATCTATAGATCGTAAAATCACTCAATTCTTTCAGATTAGCTTTAAAATCATCATAACTTTCATCCCTAAAAATTTCGAAAAAAGTTGCGAGGACCGTGTGCACTCCGAGCACCACGGTCCCGGACATTTTTTCCGAAATTTTGGGAGATTGTCCTGATTGCATTTTACAGCTTAAATCTAGGAGATTGGCTGATTTTATTGAAATTTGCTACCTCTAAAATTCAAAATCTTCTCTCTTTCTTTAGTGCATGAGTTTTACAACAATAAGCCCTACTTACACTATTCCCGTTAGATGAAGCCTTAGAATTAAGTCCTTCCAAGGTTTTATTACCGAGGAGATGGAACCTAATTTGAATGGCCTTTTTAATGAGGACATGGGTAATTCCTCTAATCCTCCTAATGATGAAGAATCTCTCCATGAGGTTTCTGTAGAACAACTTTCGAAATTGGATAACCAGTTTGACGATTTTCGACAATGGATGTCTCAAGAATACCTCGACAGTCAAGCTCTTCCTTTAATTGAGGGTCTAAAACATATGCTTCAAAGTGATAAGAATGGAATTGATATTTTGCGTGGTATTGCACACATTGTGGATTCGAATGTGATGCCTATGAAGAGTTGTGCTGAAACTTTGGGTTATACACAACCTCCTACTCAAGACAATCATTCTATTCCTTTGATGACTTCTATTGCTAGTATACCTACTTTTACATCAAACATAATGACTACTTCAATACAAGACATTCCTCCTATGATCACTAGTCATGGGGGCAATCCTTCTTCTTCAATCAACCCTCTTCCTTCATTCAATCCAACTTCTTCATTCATTCCTTCAATGAGTGTTCCTATTATATCTCCACAAATAACATGACGCAAGGGGGCAATTCGTTTAATCATTCCATTCCTCCTTGTAGTGTTCCTCCTTTCCAATCATCTCCTATGACTAACTATCATAGTGTCCCACCACCTTACTCTCTACCTTCTTTCAATAACATAAGACCTCCATCACAATCTAACACATCTAATATGAACTCTTCAACTGAAGCGACCATTAACAATCTTGCACAAACTGTCTCTTCTTTACAGCAACAAATTGCCTCTATGAATCAATCTAAGTTTAGTGTGCCCACATTTGATGTTGTGAGCCCACTTTCTCTTGACATTGTTCGAGCTATCCCTCCTAAACATGTTGAAATCCCGCATTTGGAGCTTTATAATGGTAAAGGTGATCCTCTAACACATGTTAAGACTTTTCAAACAATATGTACCGATTTTGCTTATGACCAAAGGTTGCTTGCAAAACTGTTTACTAGAACATTAAGAGATAAAGCCCTACAATGGTATTGCTCGTTGCCTTCTTATTCTTTTACTTCTTTCGAACAACTTGCAAATGCTTTCATTCAACAATTTCAAAACAATATAAGTCCTAAAGTTACTTTGATTGATTTAATGCATTGTAAACAAGGTGTTAAAGAAAAAGTGACCGATTTCATTGGTAGATATAAGCATTTGTATGCTCAAATTTCTTTTCCAGTGCCTAACAATGATATTCAAAGAATCTTTATTTCTAATTTACAAAAAGATATTAGAGAAAAACTCCTGTTTTCTGAGTTTACTTCTTTCCAACAGTTGTGTGCAACTCTTCACAATTATCAACTGACTGTGAGTCAAATGGAACAATCACATCCTATGGCTCTGAGTGATAAGGGTGATAGCAGTCAACAACCATTTGGGAAGTTTAAACCGAACAGAGAGTCCATTAAATTCAATGAAAACATCATCAACAACAATGTGAATGCAGCATCAGGTGTGCCTCCTATTTCTAAGTTTTTCAAGAAAGAAAGAAAGTTTACTCCTTTGAATGAATCATTGCATAGTATTATGAATAAGCTATTGGAACAAAATGTGCTTACTCTTCCTCCTATAAGGCAAATAGATCTTGCAAAGATTAATTCGCCCTATTTTGATAACAAATATTTTTGTCAATTTCATCGTCATCCTGGGCATGATACTGAAAAATGTTTTGCTTTAAAGGGTAAAATTCAAGATTTGATTGATAATAATACTATCTCTGTTTCTGGTATGAATGATAAAGGCAACACATCTGTAGCTCCTCCTAATCAAAATCTTCAGATTTCTACTGATCCATTACCTTCTCATACCTCTAATGCGATTGATACTACTGATTCCTCTGTCTCACTTGATGATCTTGTGTCTATGACTCCGAATGTGATTAACTTTGTAGAGCAACAGAAAATCCCTAAAGAACCTTCCATCACATTTGATTCTAGTGAAACTATCAGGGCACCTGATGGTCCTTTATATATAGTTGCAAAAGTCAAGAATACACCTTGCCGTGGAGTGCTTATTGATCCTTCTTGTATGATTAATGTCATTACTGAAGAATTTCTTTTTACTTTGCAATTGAATCAAGTGATCTATGATGAAAAAAATGTGGTTGTGAAATTATTTGATGCATTTTCTTCTCCTGCAATTGGTTCTATTACATTACCTATTGAGGTCCATAACAAACCCCTTGATGTGGACTTTTCTATTATTCCATCATCTGAACAATTTCGTGTGAAGCTAGGCTATCCTTGGCTATCTTCCATGAAAGCTATTGCTTCTCCTATTCACAAGTGCTTAAAATTTCCCCATAATGGTGAAGTTGTTACTGTCAATCATAGTCTCTTTAAACCAGCTGAAAGAATTCCTAGCGTTCCTATTGATTACTTTTGGCCTAAGCAATTCCAATCTCTTCCTCTACGAAGCGTTCATCTTTTCAAATCTTATCAAAAGTGGAAAAAAGATATGATCCTTTCTCTAAGTGAACCTAGAACACCCAAACTTGACATTCTTATCATTCTTGAGAAGGAAGTTCTTCCTTTGAAAGATAAAACTAATGTCTTTCCTCAAGAAGATTCCCAACCCATCCCTATGGATGTGACTATGCCTATGATTAATAAACTTCCTAAAAGTAGACCTATACCTCCTCGTCATGATGGACTTGGTCTCCTTCCTAAACCAAATATTCCTCCCTTATATGGAGCAGTTCCTCCTCCTTCCTCTTATGGAGAGAAGAGACCTTTCTCTTCTCCTATTGTTCAACCTAAGAGACCACAACCTAAACACCCAAGTGATAAGGATGAGAACATTCCTCCTCCTCAATCTTCTTAACTTCCTACTAAGACTAGACGAAATCGTTCTGCACGTGAACACCGACGAAAGCGTCGTCTTAGAGCTCAGGCAGCTGCTTCTCAAACTTTACAATCCCCAAAAACACCTTCAGTCAGTATTATTCCATTTTCTCCTCAGCCGGAAATTGAGCCAACATCTCCTAAACATAAGATGCATGATGGTCTTGATCCTGTGCGAGTTAAAGATCCTATTTTTATAAATCTTGATGATGATATGGATGAAAATGTTACTCCTGTTCATTCTGATAGTGAATATGAATATGTTGATGTTGATAACCATTTGTCTAACACATTTTCTAAAGCACTTATCCTAGCTCCTAGACAAGAACAACGTGGCTCGGAACATGAACATAGCCCTTGTTTGGATCTTGTGATAGCTCCATCTGCTGTGTTGGATGTTCCTCCTCTAGCATGTTTCCTACCTTCTCGAAATATTGATCAGCAAGATCGGGGGGTAGATGACGTGCTAGACTAGTTTCATTAGCATAGCAGACTCTCTCCTCCTCTCTTGATCTCTTTTGTTACTTCTTCTATGTGTTATTCTCATTCTTCTATTTGTTGTCCTTAGTGTTGCCTACTTGAGGATGATGCAAAGCATTGAGATCTCTTTTGGTCTCTCTCATGTTGACTCAAAAGACACATGTGTTCCCTTCTTCTAGGTGACCTTCCTTGATTGGGGAATGAAGAACAATTATGCATACATACATATGATATACATGAATTATCATACAACATACTGACCCCGAGGAAAGCGAAGTCACCTTGTGCTTTGTGTCTATTATCCTTGGGCTTATCTCACACTTGGGGGCTAAATCCTTGTGATAACGTGCTCCTTTCCCTTCTCATTTGTTATATGTATCACTACCTTAAAGCAATCACCCCTAGTGAGGCATGTGCACTCGCTTTAACGTAGGGGGGCATACATCCCGTCCATATCTTTTCAAGATACTTGAAAATTTCTTGACAAATTTAGCTTTGCCTTGAAAATTTTTGATATCTTTCTTGCATGACTTATAGTGAGGGAACCTTACTATTGACAGTCATGGTTCTCCCTCGTGATCTTCCCTTTTACTCTGTCAATCGAAGTCGTAAGATCCTTAGTCCACTGGGGGCTTGGTGTATCTTGCCTCCTTGACGTGGTGAAAGTTTTTCAATGTTGTTTCCTTGTACTTTACCCGAAGTATTGGCATACGCTTATACTCCCGCTAAAGTGGGGGCTAAATGTAGCGTCCTAAAATTGTGACACTTGCAATTTTGACTGCATTTGGGTCTTCATGATGGCGATGCAACACGGAACCTGAATGGAGACCCCGAAACTTGTTCATGACACCAAAAACTGCATTTTCCAGCACCCTGGCCTGATCCTCCTTGCACCCTGCTGTCTCAGGAGGTGGGACCAGAGCACCCAGCGCCCTGGTCCTTCAGGACCATGGCGCCCAGTGCCCTGGTCCTTGGCCCTATTTTGGACCCGGTCTCCTATGGGACTTCGGGTCTTTTTGTTTGCAAAATGGAAAATAACATTTCCTGGTCGGCCTAAGGTCAGGAAAATCAGTCTATCAACCCTAATTGGCAAGTATATAAACTACATTTCCTCTCCCATTTTAAGAGGAGGGACATATGTGAGCAAGGCAGAAACGATATTCAAACATTCAAGCATTCAAGCATTCAAGCATTCCTTCAAGCAATTGATCATTCTAAGTCTCCATTCAAGGCTAAGTGTTGCATTCAAGACAAGGATTCAACCATTGAAGAGGAGATCACATACTACAACATACAACATACAACATACAACAACATCTATACCTTTGCATATAAGGATACAAACATCCTTACAACAAGATATTAGTACTTGTTTTACATTACATTTACAACATTTCTCATTTCTTGGTTAATTCCAAAACCGGGGTTTGACCTAAAGGCAAACCCCTCATCCCTAACCCCCCAATCATCCTCTCTTTTCTGTGTGTAGGTTGCAGGTACGCAGCTGTAATTGAAGATCTGGAATCCTTGTGCAGAGATGAACAGATCCCCCTTCATTTCGCGGATTTTTCGGAGGACCGTGTGCACACCGGGCGCCATCGTCCTGTCAACTTTCGCTCAAATTTGCAGAACAACACCGTCTCGACATTTTACTGCTAATTCCAGGTCCGCAGCTTCATCCTATATCCCTATCTCAGTTTATAAGCGAATATTTCCCACTTTACATGCATTCCTAGTTCAATCTTTCTATCTACATATTTCTTTACAAAAGAGGGTATCCTTGATGTCTTAACCCTTGAAACTCATATAGAATCCAATCTTGCATTGCGTGGGATTGGATCTTGTGGGTTTCAACCCCTCTTTTGAATGTAAAGTCCCTCCTAAGTGAAAACCATCAACCCTAGTGACTCTCCCTTCTCTCTCCTCGGAGTTGGGGAGGGGAGAACGACTAGGGTTCGATTTTTCTGCTTTACAATATGTACATGTATATATACATATATGTACACGCACACATGTGTCCAGTCTAATTAAATAAATATTTTATTTATTTAATTATCTAAGCCCAATTCTTCTATTAATTAAATAAATCTTTATTTATTTAATTAATTCATTTATCCTCTTCTAGCCTTATTTCTCATTTAAATAAATACATTTATTTATTTAAATTACCCTTTTCCTAAATTAAATAAATATTTTATTTATTTAATTGATCTCATTTCTTCTATTATTTAAATAAATCTTTATTTATTTAATTAATTCATTAACTTTTTCTACTCATGACACATGTCAATCATCTCTTAATTGATACACTACCTACCCCTTTCATTATTTTATTATTTCTTTTACCTACCCTCTAATCATAGCCGACCTCCTTTTACACCTCTCAATCTTATCCCTCCATTTCATATAGTGTCTTCTATATAAGGAGATGCTTCCTTCATTATCAAACCCTAATCGTTCTATGCATTCTAATCATTTTTATGCAATTGACTTCACTACGATCCTACTTGCGACCACATTCCGTTCTTTGTTGAGCTCTTGTGCACATAAAATCTGAGAGCAAATATATCAAGCAAGATCAATGGAGATAGAAAGAATGGAGATCAAAACCCTATTGGACATGTGATGGTATAATCTTTGTGATTTCGTTTGATTTCCATTGTCTTAGGTAATCTTCATATGTTATGGTGGATCTTTGTTGTTGTTAGGCTAGGGTTTTTGTGGTTGAATTCATTTAGCCTTTCAATATCGTTATTATTGTTATCCATTTTCACCAAATACATTTTGGCACGCCCGGTGGGACCCTTTTCCCTTTTGCATTTAACATCTTTGTTGCAGATTTTGTATTTTGAAGTTGCAGATCTGACGTTTTCGTCAGCATTTTGATATTCCCGCATCTGCGCACTTTCAGATCACGTTTTTGTTTTTCTGGCGCGTCTACGACATTTGGAATCACGTCTGTGTTACTGGCAATATTTTATTTTGCAGGTTCCGGGAAAGCGCGTTTATGTTATTTAGCCGCGTCTGCGGTGTTTTTAGTCGCGTCTGCATTCTGTAGCCGCGTCTGTGCATCACAGAACCGCGTCTATGTCATGAAGTCGCGTCTGTGTTGAGGGTAATCGCGTCTGTGTTCACAAGTTTCAAATTTTGGGTTTATTGATTCAGTTTTTGGATTTTGCATCTAGGGCTTCAGATCCGATTTATTTTGAGCTAACATTTTCAGGCCTAGCTAACGAAATTGGTGCAGCTTGTCTTGAAAGAAAAATCGTTTGGTTGAAGGCCCCTATTTTCACAAAGTCTTTTGGGTTTAAAATCTACCTAACTTGTGTGCTTGCAGGAAGGGGTGATTATTTGAAACAATCCAAACTACTAACAACTCTTTGTTGCAGGTCCTTGGCAAGGATTTTTGGATTTTTATTTGTGTGCCTTGTTTTCATAGACTAGCAAAACACTTCAATTGGTGCACTAAAATTGAATCATTGTCTTTTGTGTCTTGAGCAATAGGCTCCTTTTTGTTTAATCTTTAGAGGGCCTGTCTTCCCATGTGGTCATTAGGACTACTAGTGAGAAGAGAACGACCCAAGTGGTAGTGAGGAAAACCCACCTCTTCTGAACCACTATAAACAACTGTATTCATGGTGAAAACTATGAATAACATGTGCTGATTAGTTCATACCGACACTATGTCTCCCCATAAACCCATTTGATCAAATTTATTTGATCATTTGTAGGGCGTAACCCCTACCGGCTGGGAACCTTCTGTATTTACAGAGCTGAAAGTGCCGCATGTATGGCCACACAAGCGGATGCCCTTACTAGCACCCTTTTGTTTTAGAAGCCCAAATCCTTCTAGTTGTTGGGGCAGGAGGTCGGACCTCTGGTAGTGGCCCACACACATACGGTTCTTAGTTGAGATACAAAGTTTGCCACAGGGAGTTTTCGTGGGGACTGATGCTTTGCTGACCCGAGAAGTGAGTGCCGAGGGTGGAGCCAGTGAGGTCAAGCATCTAAGTATCTGCTCTGAATAGCATAGCCTCGGGGGTAAAACCCCATGTGGGATCAACAACTATTGTCTTGGCCAGCCATAAGAATTGTGCTTGACTTATTTTAAACATTCAAAACATTCAAGACCAAACAGAAAAACATTGTGTCTTTTGTGTCTTCAAGTGTATGCAAAACATTTTTACATCAAACAACACACTTTTCTTGGAGTCATTTTGAGTCTAAACACTTGCAAACATTGAGTCCTCATCAACATTGTGTCCTCTTGTCATGAAAATATAGTCAAATAGTCAGATTTGGTCACAACAAAACAACTTCACAGATTGGAAAAAATTGCACAAATTTTGCAGAAACGCGTCTGTGTCTGACATAATAGCGTCTATGTTGTATAACCGCGTCTGTGAAGGGTAGAATCACGTATGTGTCCCCAGAATAAACATTACACTTTGCAAAAAATCTTAGAAGCACGTCTATGTTGAACAGAGCCACGTCTATGTCGGGAAACCGCGTTTGTGAAGTATATAGGCGCGTCTGTGTTCAGAATTGAAAAACTGTTACATCCCAACAAACAAACACAGTCAGTTTCGAAATTCTTGAGCTTCCTAGGTCATTTCTCCAGGGTTTCATTTAGTAGTCAACCTGTCCTTGGGTTTCACAAAGTCCATCATTGCTTCACATCTCACTTTACATTCACAATTGTCTAAACTTGAGTCAAAAGGTCACTTGCTTGTCCTCATCATACTTTGTCAACACACTACATACAACAACACTTTGCTAAGTGGTCCCTCATCAAGGTTTCTTACCTTTGGGTCTCATTTGGTCTTACTTAGAGTCAAGGTTAACTTACCTCATCAAGAGAAACTATCCTCTCTTTGGAAGTCACACCTACTCTACTACATATATACTTGGTCTTACACTTTGGACATTGCAAGTACACCTCAGATTCATTTACATTCCATCCAACTCTTGATCTTCCATACGTCTTTTTCCATTTTTCATCTAGTCTCACACATCTCGGTCAATACCTAGTTCATGGTTGAAACCCGTCTTCAAAAATCTAGGAGAGAAACTAAAGAGGCTCAAGAGTCCGCAAACATGAGTTCTTATGAGTATGAGAATGATATCTTTTTCAATTCTGATCATACTACATTACCTGACATGGATGCCTATAGAAACATTCCAAATGTTGAGAACATGGACACTACAAACAACAATGCTACACATAATGACAATATGGACAACTTTTCCGTACATTCAGCAGATGTGGAAGGATCCATTATGAATCCCCACTTCAATCGATTGGTTGAGGAAATAATGAGGAGGGATAGACAATACTTCTTACAAATGATTGCACAAAGTGGGGCCAAGATACCTCATGATTTTGACATGTCTCAAATAATGGAAAATCGATTTTTGCAACAAACTCACTCCAACATGGATCAAAGGAGACCTAATAGTGGAGGCAATAGAGGACCACATATGGTACCTGAATCACCATCATCTTTGTTTCAAAAACCAGAGGTCCCACATACACATGGTCAAGCATATGATACTCACCTTCGCAGACCATTATGGAAGTCTTATGCAGACAGATATGCTCAATCACATACCAATGCTAAGGATCAACCACCAAAGCAATTGGATATTCAAAGGCATGCTCAAAATTTGGACACAAGGAAACCCCGTGTCAAATTTGGGGGCAACACATTAGAACATGACATGCTTGTAGAGTATGGTATACATGCACAAAATAGATATGGTGCTCCTCAACATGAATCTATACCAAGTGGTCCATATACGCAGCATCATTATAGACCTCCTCCATATGAACATGTGTATGATCAATATCATCCATATATACAACATGCTCCTCCTCCAATTGGTGCCTCAAGCATGGGGTATGGTCCAAGAAGTCGATCTCCACCTAAGAGCAATTTGGAGCAACAAATCAGAGACTTACAAAAGAAAATGGAGGACATAAATACACCAAAGCCAACATACACCATGAGAGACATATGTCCTTATCCATTTGACAAGAGCATTCCAATGCCTCCATTTCCTACACACTTTGTGACACCTAAGTTTGATAAGTATAGAGGAAAAGGGGATCTTAAGGCACACATAAGACAGTTTTTCACAACTTGCATTGAGGTAGCAACAGAAGAGACATATTTAATGAGATTATTCCCACAAAGCCTAGGTGATCAAGCTATGGAATGGTTCTCTCAACTCCCACCTAGTATTAAGTCATGGGGTGATCTACCAGAGGCATTTATTCAACATTTCTCCTACAACATAGAGATAGACATATCAGTCACTACTTTGTTCAACACCAAGCAAAATGATGGAGAATCTTTTTCATCATTTTTACAAAGATGGAGAAATCTAGCCAGCAGATGCTCTTGTGAAATTCCACAAAAACAAATGGTAGAAATGTTCACCCAGAATGTTAACAAAGAGATTGGTTATGATTTAAGGAAAGCTTGTTTGTCCACCTTCAAGGACGTTATTGAAAAAGGCTTAGCGACAGAAAAGGTCCTAATTGAGCAAGGAGTCATTAAGATATTCAAGGAAAACAAAGATGACTTTAAGGGAAAAGACAAGCCGAGATTTTGGAACAAAAACAAGAATATAGTCAATGATAGTGTTGTTGATGCCAACACAGTGAGACCCAAATTCATCTTTTCGGGATCAAGTTCTACAAACAATCAAGTGAATACTCAAACAACTTCCAGATCATGAAGGAAATACACTCCCTTGGGAGAACCGCTTGAGTCAGTTTTCAAGAAGCTAGTGGCAAACAAGGTAATCACAGTTCCAGATTTTCCTCCATATGAACCAAAGGTCAAGCCAAATTGGTGGAATGATGATGAGTATTGTGAATTTCATAAGAGCAAGGGTCATAAGACAGGAAATTGTCATCGATTGAAGAACATCATACAAGATCTCATTGATAGAGGTGATATTGAAATTGAAGGACACTCATCCAATCAAGAACATGAGATGTTTAAGGAACCATTCCCAAAACATGACAAGGGAAAAGCTAAAGCCACAGAGGATCAAACCAACTATACCAGAGCATCCTACAACTATGATTCAACTATCAATCACATCTCGATGGAAAATTATGTCTCTACTATTATCATCAAGGACAAAGCATCTGAGAATTCTACTCGGAGACCCAGGATTGTCCTAAAAGGTGTTGGATCTTCTTCTGAACCTACCTCTGAATGTCATGTTACAACCCACCGAGGTAAAATCATTTTGCAAGGTGCTCCAACTAAAAACACCACTTCCTCATCAACCAAACCTGAGTATGACCTTGTAGAACAGTTAGGGAAGACACCTGCGCTAATCTCCATCCTTGAGCTATTATGCATATCCCCTGCTCATAAAGCCATTCTTGACAAAATCTTGAGTGATACTGCTGTTCCTACTGATCTGAATGTGGACCAGTTTCAAGCCATGGTGGGATACCTTTCTGTTCCATATTCACTTACATTCATAGAAGCTAATGACGCCTCCGTAAGTCAGCCACATAATGCACCGTTACACATTGAAGCCTTCATACACAAACATCGAATAAAAAGAGTCTTGATAGATGGAGGAGTAGGTCTAAACATTTGCACATTGAGCACTATTATACAATTGGGATATTCTAATAAAGCTATGAATTCTACAAATCAAATCACCATTAAGGCATATGATGACGAAGAGCATTCATCCAAGGGCACAGTCACCTTACCTCTCAGAGTTGGACCAGTTACAAAGGATGTGGTTTGTCAAGTCTTGGATCTAGATCTCACTTATAACATATTACTAGGATCCCCTTGGATTCATGAAATGAGAGCAGTCCCATCCACATATCACCAATGCATTAAGTTTCCTCATAATGGAGTGGAAGTAACAGTTAATGGTGATCCTAATCCGTTCATATACTGCAATAACCTGAAATCAAGGACTGAGACCATCATTCCCAATAATCGTGAAGCTATTCCTTCCTCGGCATACATTGATCCCGAGTCATTAAAACCTTCGACATCAAAACAAGGTGAGCTTAAGGGCAAGTTTCAAGACAAGGGCATGGGGGAATACACTTTAAATCAGACCATGTACTTACGACAAGTCATGAGTTCCCCAAAAGAATATGGAAGACCACATTCTAACAAGCAAGTATCCATCATGATACTCAAATGGGACCCTACTACCTTTCAAAGATGGGGTGAACTAGAAGAGGAAGATTTATACAAAATGCTTTATAGAGACAATGAAGATGACACACAAGATCACATCAGTCTACCATGTGAGAAATATGGCAAAGGCTTCAAAATTCTACAAAAATTCGGGTATGATGGAAAAAGCCCTCTTGGGTTACGAAAGGAAGGCATCATTGAACCTTTACAACCTGAATTGACTTTCAAAAAGGAACGCTCGAAAGGAATTGGTTTCTTAACTTCCAAGGTCCACACCTAAAGGACAGAAGAAGTCTTACAAATTAAAGATGCCAAAATTCAACAAGAGGATTGTTATTCCACAAATTCCAATGAATGGGAATGGGATTCTGACAAGTCTTCCGGTGACTACGAGCTCACCGAGATATTCCGAGAGCCAGATGAACCAACAGAAGAAGAGGAATTTTATAACAAGTTCAGAGTTGGTCAAGAAACAACCCATGAGGATTCCACATAGTCCTTGTCTCAAGGTTCTAGGTTGAAATTATATAGGATGAGAACACCTATCCCAGAATGCGCTACTAGTGATGATAATTTGGATTCGCTCGTGATCGAGACTGATGAGGAGAGTGCCATCGATGACCTCGATAATTACCTTGACATACCCGAATATAACTGCATCTTCACTCTTAGCCCCGCTAACTTCAAAGACATTAACGACCTTCCCCTTGTTCACCACCAACTCATTGACTGGGATCATGAAGGACCTGCACAGTTTGACACATTCCAAAATGATGAAGCTTTTATTGACTATCTGGGCATACGAGATGATTTTCCTCTTGGGGACCATAAAGCGGGATACACTATAGAACTCAACAGCATGGCATATTTTGGTGAGGGTGTCGGGCCTTCTAGTCGCAAAAATGTGAAAATAAGAACAAATCAAGGGTCTTATGGCGAAAACCACACTGTGGCACTGTCTGACCCCAAAAAAGTAAAAAGAAAGGACGTATCTGAGGGCAAAAACCTCTCTGAGGCACCCGAAGATGGAAGGCTCAACATTCTCCCAGCATCATATGAGGAAAAGTCATCCATGTTGGTAGAGGAGACTATCATTACAAACATTGGTATAGAAGAAGTTCCACACAACATATTCCTAGCTCAATCGTTGACAGAGTCTGAAAGGTCAAAATTCATAAGTTTCTTCAAAGAACGACAAATCAACTTTGCTTGGTCATATGCTGATATGCCTGGATTGGATCCGGATTTGGTAATGCATCATTTGACAGTCAAACTGGGGGCAAAACCAGTGAAACAGAAATTAAGAAAAATGCATCCACAAGTCGCATTATTGGTCAAAGCAGAACTTGAGAAAATATTGGACGTCGGATTCATACGCCCAATTGATTATCCCAAATGGATCTCCAACTTAGTGCCTGTCAGTAAACCAGATCACAACATCAGAATATGTACAGATTTTAGAGACATCAACAAAGCTTGTCCAAAGGATGACTTCCCATTGCCAAATATTGACTTAATTGTTGATCTCATAGCAGGTCATGAAATGTTATCATTGATGGATGGATTCTTTGGTTATAATCAAATAAGGATCGTGCCCGAGGATCAACACAAAACATCCTTCACTTGTTCGTGGGGAACTTTTTGCTGGAATGTCATGCCCTTCGGGCTAAAGAATGTAGGTGCTACATATCAAAGAGCCATGACTACTATCTTTCATGACCTCATGCACGTAACCGTGGAAGATTATGTCGATGACCTCTTGGGAAAATAAATAGATAGAAATACACATTTAGACATACTTTCAGTCGTCTTTGATCGGTTGGAAAAATACAAAGTAAGATTAAACCCCAAGAAATGTGTCTTTGGAGTAACCTCCGGGAAGCTCCTAGGATTCATTGTATCCAAAAGAGGAATCGAAGTTGATCCAGCAAAAGTAAAAGCCATCTTGGAGATGCAACCACCAAGAAATATCAGTCAACTTCGATCCTTACAAGGTAGACTCTAGTCCATCTGAAGATTCATAGCACAACTTGCAGATAAGTGTAATCCTTTTCAGCACCTGCTACATAAAAACATCAAATTCAAATGGGATGATAACTGTTAACAGGCTTTCCAGATGCTCAAAGATTATCTTCTAAATCCGCCAGTTTTGATGCCACCAGTTCCAAATCAACCTCTGTTACTATACATATCAGCTACCCCAACAGCACTGGGGGCACTCTTAGCACAACAAATTGCTGCGGGCAAAGAAAAAGCAGTATACTATATTAGTCGCACATTGGTGGGATATGAGCTAAACTACACACCAATTGAGCGTGCATGTCTCATCGTGGTCTTTGCTTCACAGAAATTATGACATTACATGCTCACTCATAAGACCAAGTTGGTTGCAAGGATAGACCCATTGAAATATCTTCTCAATAAAGCAACACTTACTGGGCGATTGGCCAAATGGGTAATGATCCTGAGTGAATTCAACATCGAGTATGTGGACAGAAAAACAATAAAAGGACAAGCCATCACAGATCAATTAGCAGATGCTCCCATGATAGATGATGTTCCTCTAAGTTTAGAATTTCCAGATGAATCTATTTTAACAATGTCACATATAAAGCCATGGCAACTGTACTTCGATGGCTCATACACACAGCATGGGGCAGGAGATGGCATCCTCTTTATAACTCCTCAAGGGGATTCTATACCAAAATCATACCGCTTATCATTTCCTTGCACTAACAATATAGCGGAATATGAGGCATTAACAACAGGATTACGAATTGCAGTTCAATGGAAGATCCAGGAACTTCGTGTTTTTGGGACTCCCAACTTGTCATCCATCAAGAAACTAATGATTACCAAACAAAAGATGAAAAATTAATGCCTTATAAACAAATGGTGGATGACCTGAAACAACACTTCACAAAGATAGACTTTGAGTAGATACCAAGAGAGCAGAATCGTGCCGTAGATGCCATGGCTACAATTGCTTCACTGATTGATTTACCTCCAAACGAGACCCGCTATGAGTTCTTGGTGGATAGCCTTTTGGTTCCTTCATATGATATCATGCCTACTAAGATGATATGTGTCGTCGGTCCCAAGTCCCAGTTATATGGTTCCATTTTCACATACCTTCGTGACAATACTCTACCTCCTGATCTATCAAATAACCAACGTCGCACTTTTATTCACCAATCCTCTCGATATGTCATCTTAGCTAATATCCTATACCGGCGAGGTCTAGATGGCACTCTTCTTAGATGTTTAGAAAGTGACGAGGCTTGGATTGCGTTACGTGAAGTGCATGAGGGGATATGTGGTCCGCATGCTAGTGGTCCTACCTTGGCCAAGAAACTCATCAGGACTAGATATTACTGGCCCAATATGGAAAAAGACTCATATCAGTTTGTCAAGAAATGTAAGCAATGCCAAATTTATGGAGACCTCATACATGCACCAGCACAAGAACTTCAACCACTTGCGTCTCCTTGGCCCTTTTGTCAGTGGGGACTCGATCTCATAGGCAAGATTCACCCTCCTTCGTCCAATGGTCATAAATTCATTATCACTGCCACAAAGTATTTTACAAAATAGATTGAAGCTGTGCCTCTCACACAAGTCACAGGAAAATAGATCGCTACATTTATCCTCAACTATATCATTTGCCGATATGGTATTCCTCTTTCCATTATCACTGATAACGGGCGTCCCTTCAAAAATCAGGATGTTCATGAACTCTGTGACCACTTCCATATTTCCCATCATTTCTCCACACCATATTACCCCCAAGGTAATGGCCAAGCTGAGGCATCTAATAAAACAATCCTTAAAATCCTAAAGAAGATAGTCGACGATGCTGGTCGAATTGGCATATCCAACTTAATCCTGCACTTTGGGCCTACCACACAAGTGTCCGCACACCTACAGGAGCTACACCCTATTCACTTGTTTACGACGCTGAAGCCATCTTGCCTATTGAGGTCGAGTTATCCTCTTTACGGGTTTCTTTGCAAAACATCATCAGTGATGAAGACTATAGGGTCTCTCGCTTACAAGAGCTGGAACTACTGGATGAACGAAGACAAACTGCTTTTAATCATCTCAAGGCTTACCAACAATGAATGAGTCGCAGCTACAATCACAAGGTTAAACCTCGCACATTTGAGGTAGGTGATTTGGTTCTTAGAGAAAACCCCAAAAATTAGCAAGACAGAGAGAAGAAGGGCAAGTTTGAACCAAATTGGCTTGGTCCTTACATCATTACAACAGCATATAGATTTGGGGCCTATCAGCTCTCAACTACAAAAGGTGAACCTTTGGAGGATCCTATCAACAACATGCACCTTCGCAGGTTTTACACATAGCTCTTCAGAGTATCCTAATTCGCAAAAAACAAAAAAATCAAAAATTTCAAAAACACAAAAAAAATCAAAAAAATTCAAAAATACAAAAAAATTATAAAACAAAAAAAATCGTTACTTGGTGAAAACCTGGCAAACAGGTGCCTTGTGACACAAAAAAAAAAAAACATTGAAAAATCAAAAAAAGTAAAGAGAAATAATTTCGTCCAACGGTGAAAACCACTTCGGTGGCGCCCTGGGCAAGTACCATGGTGAAAACTGGGTTACCAGTGCCATGCGTAGAGACATTGCTCCTCCCTCCTTTAGGATTCACTTTCATCCTTTCACTTTGCACACACTCACAACCTATTCGTTCATAATAAACTTACCCATTCCCATCATGGCTTGTTATTGATCTACCTAAGATTGGTTAGCCATTCATAATAAACCTCCCTTTTCACTCCCTTTCCATCCATAATAAATCAGCTCCTATCTGTGGCTAAGGAAAAATCCTACGTCTGGTGATGGGTGTGGAACTGAGAACATCACATGTTTCGAGGAGTATAGTTTCTTCCAGCTTCCTTCAGTCTGTCTGCGTACAGATCGCAATAAAGCAACATTTGCATCATAGATCCACAATAAAGTTTCATCTTCTCCACAATAAAGTATCAATTTCATGGATTCAGTCAGTTTCAGATGAGACACAGCAGCAACAATGGGCTTCAGCAAATCAAATCTTTCAACAGACTCAGACAACATTATGGTTCAATGCTATCTATCCTTTCTGTGAAAGTAAACATTATGACCACAATCAGATAAGACTTATACGAGTGACAAGAGACACTAAATTTGAGGACTACAGTGGATGTTGGTGTTGAGTCTTGGTTTTCTTTTGATTTTATCTTTTGGTGACATGTCTTTTAGCTTTTTCGGGATGTCTTTGACTAGAGATTCCATCTCCAGGATGTCTTTGACTAGAAAGGCAAGGATGGGGTATCGTCACCTATTTGTATTTGCTGTTTGTGGATTGTCTTTTAGTAATGCTATGACTTGTCCAAGGCTATGAGGACACTGTGAGTCTAGTGTGAACTGGGGCATTCTTTGTTTGTGACTGTCTTATCTCCATGCACACAGGTACAATGACTTTCTGCGTTGAACATATGCCTTGATTGTCATAACCTACTTGCCATAATAAAGCTCAATGATGATAATGCATAAGAATCTCTTTCACTTTCATATCTTCTATCTTCCATCCCCCTTTCTTGATCGACTTCCATCATCCATCTCGAGTCTACGTAGCCTGCTATCACATGATTGAATATAATGACACACCAAAAACAGTTGCATTTCATGTAGTTGCACCTGCATTACCATATATAAGCATTTCATACATACATATAGATATCACAACTACATCACATCTTGCACACAACACCTGTTAGCACAATAACCATTTGCATTATCATATTCATCTACATTATATACATTCACATTTGCATCATGCATACACATATAAAAGAACCAAAAAAATATTGCATTGCATCATATACACATTTGCATCCATGACATAAAACAAACATCACATAAGAACATCTCATCATATAGGTACACATGCATATAGCTGCCGCAAAAATGAATCATCTCATATATATAATCATAAAGTGTCATGATACAATGATGTCAAAATCATATGGCTACAAAAGCACCCGCAGGTGTCTACATCATCATATAAAAATGGTAGAATACTGATACATAGGGAGCCCTCTATGGCTATGATGAACTCCCTCCCTCGGAGCCGCCTGGCCTCGACGGAATTTGAGCCCCTGAAGGACCCGCCCCAAGATCATCCCTCCTATCTCCTCTATCTGGTGGTGGTGGAGGACCCATAACCCCACCACTCGATGCCTGTCTCCTCCGGCTCCCTCCCATAGTTGTCGCTGTCCGCGATGGTCTATGGAAGCTCCTCACCCGCTCATTCGCTGGCACTGCACCATAATAGAGATCCCGCTAGTAGGCAATCTCCTCCCCTGCCCGTAGGACATAGGCATATCCGGCCCCTATGTCCTCCACTGCCTGTCTCCCAGCCCTCAGTGCTGTCTCAGCCTTTGTATAATGCTGAATAGCCTGATCCCGCTCCCGCTCAGTATCTCTGAGCCTCCTCCTGAGCTGATCCCTCTCCCTCTCCAACTCCTGGATCTCATTCGCCTGTCCCTGACAGATCTCCCTCAGCTCTATTAGCTCATCCTCCTCTGCATCAGCCCCTTCCTCCTCTGCCTATGGCTCTCCCTGTACTGGTGCCTGCCCCTGTGCCTGTACCTATACTAGTACCTGTCCCTATCCCTGTCCCTGTCCCTATCTGGGACCCTGTGCTGCTAGCACCTGTAGCGGCAATCCACCGCGACCCCTCACCACCCGAGCCTGCCTCTCCTCTCCACCCTCCCTCCGTGGTGCAACCCTCCTCTCTCCAACTGCTCCCCTCCTCCTCTGTCGGCCTCTGCCCCCATCACCTCCACCATCATTATCATCCCTACCACTATCCCCATCTAATGGCTCTCCCAGATCCGTTAGGCATGGGAATGGATGCTTTGCCCAGTATGCTATGTACTCGACATCCATGTCGGCATCCTCAATCTCTGGCCACATGTCCCAGGGTAGGGGCATCATCTCTACCAGTTGCGTAACTGCTTGATCATATGATAGCAGCGGCCCAAACTGTGCCTAATCTCTCACAGTTTGTGCATACATGCCTGAGCCCTGTGGCATCCTCTGGATCCTACCAAACTGCCTGCCAACCCTGTCCACTAGCTGCCTCTCCAGCACATAGGGCGTCCACCCAATCAGATACCTACTCCGGAAGGTGTAGGGAAGCTCAACTGCATCATCCTCCCACTGCTCGCATCCCAGGTATGGTCTCCATATGACCATGTCAATGTCATCTATCACCCGCCACCAATGTTCTAACCTGCCAATCCGTGGTTGCGACATGATCATGTCATACAAGTGAACAAAACTACATCCATGACCCCTACCTCTAAGGTGTATCGACCTCGTCACTGGCATATGGTCATAAGCCCACACCTGCAGCAATGTCACCCCACAGCCTAATCCCACTGATCCATGGTACACAAACTAATGCAGCTCATAGTAGAGGTGTGCCAGCACACATGGTCCCAAGACATATCTGGTGTGTTGTGTCACTAGTGTCTCCAGTGCTCCTCCCCAGCCTACAGCCAACCCCTATGTTGCCCTATCCAGACACAGGAACCCACTGATCGCTCCCCCTACCACTGCTGGTAGCGCTAGCCCTGTAGCTGTCATAGTATCCCATGCCTCATGTCCAGCCCTCATCTCTAGTCTTGGGTCATGGAACACTCGTCTCAGGGCCTCCCTATCTCCATCTCGATCATATGGGATCAGCTCCCCATCGATCGGTATCTGCAACATCCTATATACATCCTCAAGGGTGACTGTCATCTCACCCATCAGCAAATGGAAAGTACATGTCTCAGAGTGCCATCTCTCCACCAACGCAGTCAATAGTCCCATGTTCACCCGAAACTCAGGCACATATAGAACATGTCTCAATCCCATAGCCTCGATAGCAGCTCACTCCTCGGCTGTCAGCTCAGGTCGCAATCTCTGAGTAGACGGGAATCTCTCCCGTGACTCCAGCATAGACAAATACTCCTGCAATCAAGCAAATCAATCATGTTAGTCGTAGTGGCATTCCTTGTTTATCACAAAATGCTACTTTTTATCTAATGCATATGGCCTTCTATCCTAGTGACACTCACTGTTCATCACAAAGTGTTGCTCACATTTGCACTCCCTATTCATCACAAAGTGCTGCTCATATTCTAGTACTCCCTGTTCATCACAAAGTACTCTATCTTGGTACTCACTATTCATCACAAAGTGCCTTGATCTATTCTAATCTTTCCTAGAGGACCTGCTTGAGTGTATCCTCTTAGTAGCTTATCCAATCGATAGCGTATGTTCATCACAGAACTATCGATTTGACCTAGAAGACAAAAAATTCACACTTTTTAAACACAAACGCGCTTACCTGACATAAATGCGCTCAAGGACTGCACAGACGTGCCTATGCTCTACATAGACGCGCCTGGGTGACACAGACGTGCCTTCTTGGCATAGACACGCCTGACCATCACAAACGCATCCACATTCGGCACAGACGTGGTTTCAAACGCAGACGCGCCTGACACAAACATAGACGCACCTCATGAGCATAGACACGCCTGGCACCAATGCAGATGCGCCTGAACATTTTTGGACATTTTTTTGGACCCTATTCTAAGTGCATTTATGGCTCTACCTAGCATGCATTAATGACAAGAATAAATGCATCAAATTACGAGGAGGTTTGGTGGTACTTACCGGCTCTCCTGCCTCAGCTGGCCTCTGAAATCAGTGAACGTGGTCGAATCTGTGAATGAAATCCATCGCTGCTGACTGTTGTTGCTCTATTTTCGCTCTGCACTCTGCTCTCATGGATGTGTAGATGACAATGAGGATGTATTTTCCCCCATGGTCTATCTTATAGACTACCCTACCCCTAGCCCTCGTTTGCCGAGTCAGTCTTCATTATCCCATGACTCTGTCACTTTATTCAGTCAGTCCATTCTAGCCTTTCTTTCTTATCGAGAGATTGTCTCCAATCTTTCCAAACATTTTCATCCAATCTCTCGAGGGGGCATATCATTCCCATCTTGGGGCAGCTCTGTATCAGTTCATCTTATCTTCTATGAAACAACACGACAAGCCGCATTGTCTCAAAGAGGGGCAAAATGTAGACACCCAAAATTGTCCAGTCTAATTTATTTATTTAATTATCTAAGCCTAATTCTTCTATTAATTAAATAAATCCTTATTTATTTAATTAATTCATTTATCCTCTTCTAGCCTTATTTCTCATTTAAATAAATACATTTATTTATTTAAATTACCCTTTTCCTAATTTAAATAAATATTTTATTTATTTAATTGATCTCATTTCTTCTATTAATTAAATAAATCTTTATTTATTTAATTAATTCATTAACCTTTTCTACTCATGACACATGTCATTCATCTCTTAATTCATACACTACCTACCCCTTTCATTATTTTATTATTTCTTTTACCTACCCTCTAATCATAGTCGACCTCCTTTTACACCTCTCAATCTTATCCCTACATTTCATATAGTGTCTTCTATATAAGGAGATGCTTCCTTCATTATCAAGCCCTAATTGTTCTATGCATTCTAATCATTTTTATGCAATTGACTTCACTACGATCCTACTTGCAACCACATTCTGTTCTTTGTTGAGCTCTTGTGCACATAAAATATGAGAGCAAATATATCAAGCAAGATCAATGGAGATAGGAAGAATGGAGATCAAAACCCTATTGGACATGTGATGGTATAATCTTTGTGATTTCGTTTGATTTGCATTGTCTTAGGTAATCTTCATATGTTATGGTGGATCTTTGTTGTTGTTAGGCTAGGGTTTTTGTGGTTGAATTCATTTAGCCTTTCAATATCGTTATTATTGTTATCCATTTTCACCATATACACATATACATATACATGTATATATACATACACATGTATATATCTATCTATCTATCTATATATATATATATACTATTGGTATTTTGGTATGGTTTTGTCATTGATGTCAACACCTACTAAACACTTATCAACTTTGGCACTTTGGAGAATCAACAACATTCACCGACAAGCAAGTGACTTATGCACAGTCACCGGTATCTGGTACACCGGCAGGATATAATGATCACCGACACTTGGAATGATATGGAAAACACTTGGTTATGTCTAAAACATTGTGTGGACACCTTATCTTGAGGTTTTGTTAATTGGCATATTCGTATTTGCATATTTGTTGTTATTGGCAAATAGGTCCAGGTTACA
Organism: Cryptomeria japonica; assembly: GCF_030272615.1. NCBI lineage: Eukaryota > Viridiplantae > Streptophyta > Pinopsida > Cupressales > Cupressaceae > Cryptomeria > Cryptomeria japonica. Next base: position 47,113,781 of record NC_081405.1, read on the forward strand.
CTGGCAGGATTATCTTTTCTAGATCAGCATGGCATGCTATGGAGATGACTTATTATTGTTGTAAATGCATTAAGCCAACATGGTGAATCAGTTATTGCATATGGTATTAATTGATTTTATTACATTATCCTTTTGAGCCGACCTACTAAAATTAGTCTTAGGGTATGGTATAAATGTAAGATCTTATTTGTAAGATCAAGTGTGGAATGCGAAAAAGGATTGTGTGAAGGTATATGCGAGAATAAGAAGAGCTATACACGCAGACATCATTTGAAGTTGAAGGAGGGTTTTTGTGAAGACAATCAGAACTACACCGGTACTGAATCTAACATATGAAGATGCTATTTTGAGTAATACATTCTTATTGGATTTAACCATCCAATTGTAGTCAGTGTGACTCCTATTTTGTGTTTGAGCAGTGAGCTCTAGGCGCTTGGCCTTTTTGTATGTGCAGACCCCATTTGTATACACTTCCTATCTACAGTAGTATCATCTGATTTTGGGTAAGGTTTCCCACCGTGGTTTTTCCTCTTACAGGGTTTCCACATACAAATATTGGTGTTATGTTTTGTGGATGACTTTGTCTTTTTGTTTCATGCATTAATCTTTACCAGTATCGCAATTATCTGATAAAACTGTCCACCGGTATTAAGCAAAAAGTTGATTAAGTTGTTTTTGGTTTAAATTCATTTGACAACTGATTCACCCCCCCTCTCAGTTATCTTCGAGACCTAACACATACATACATGTATGTATGTATGTATATACATATATATACATATATATACATATATACATATACATATATGTATCTATATGTATATGTATGTATATATATGTATACACACATACACACACACATACATATCCTCCCCCCTCTCTATACATATCTCATTATCTTATGTCTTTATTAGTCACTATATTTGTCTTACTCTTTATCGTTATATCTATCCCCCTCTCACTCAACCCTCTTTCTCTTTCTATCCATCTCTCTCTTATTCACTCTATCTCTCCTTCTCTCTCTTATTCACTCCATCTCTTCTACTCTCTCTTGACCTCACTTTCACTCTATCTATTTATATGTATATCAATGTCTATATATTGGGCTATCACCCCCCCTCTTGTTCTCTCTTCCTATCTACCTATCTCTTTATCCATCTCCCCCCTCTTTTCTCCCTCCTCTACCTATCTCTCTCCCTCTCTTCCTCTCTTCTCTCTACCTTTCTTTACCACCTCTCTATCCCCCCTCTATCTCTTTGCATCTCTCCTCTTGTTGCTTCCTTATCCCCCTATTTATCTAGCTCTACCTATCTCTCACTTTATCTTCCCATATGCTTCTCTCTTTATCTTCCCATACACCTATTTTTCCCCTTATATTCCCATATATATCCTTATATCTATTTACCTCTCCCTCAATTTCTCTCTTTGTTTTCCCATCTCTATTTGTCTATCTCTCCTCCCTCACCACATCTCTCTCTCTCTCTCTCTCTCTCTCTCTCTCTCTCACATTACCTCTCCCTCTCTCTCCTTCTCTCTTATATCATTTCACAACTCTATCGTTATCATTCTATCTCTCTCTCTCATAGTATATTTATCTCTTCCATATCTATCTATCCTTCTCCTTCTCCATCTACTTATACATTGGATGCATAGTTTATTTAAATCTATCTCTTCTCCATTAAGAACTTTGTTGCAAAAACAACATAGTTATCCAAATAACATACCAAATGATCTCATGTACTACACAACTATATCCAACTGATAGACCATAAATTTTCCTAATTGATCTCCCATTCCTCTTTGGCGTACCCATTACACACCAAGGTGCAATTGCTAGTTTATAATTAGTTGGAGGTATGATCTTGGTATGATGGTTTGTTATTGTTTCTTTAAAGGATTTGAACCTTGGTGGATGACACTTAAGGAGCATATCATTATCCTTACTAATTATATTCAACAAATTGAAGTACAATCATTTGATACATTTTAGTTTATGAATTTATAAATAACTTTTAATATATGATATAATATTCTATATCCTCATTGTAGAAGAAATATATCTAATTATTCTTCAAATATAAAATGTACCTATCTTATTGTTTGTAAAATCATAATTTATGATTTTTTGTATACACTCTTTTAATCCATAAAATTTATATCTAAAAAATATATATTTTAAATTAATTTAATTTAATTGATATAACATTTCTTGATATTTTTACAAAATAACTTAAATTAGCTAGAAAACAAATGAGAGATGATATTTATTATTGCTTACCAGATGATGGTGGCTTGCGGGTTACTATTACCATCCCTAAGGAGAGGCTTAGATCTAGTTGGGTCGTGGGGGCACCCCTAGGTTATCAAAACAAAAGTTTAAATAAATAACATTTTATTAATTATCTTGAAAATGAAATCTCTTTTCATTGTCAAAATAGCTACTTGTTGGTAGCTCTTACACATTGTAATCTACTTTATTCAATATATAAAAAAACTTTCAAAATAATTTTGATTAATATTCCAACTATTGATTTTGAAAATAAATAAATTTACATTGTATTATTGAATAATATTCCCTTCACATCTACTATGTTAAAAAATTGGCTTTATATTCTTACCATTATATGCTATTAATTTGATTGTAATAATACAAAAAATTGTGATAATGACTTTCGAAGCGAAGTGAAAAATAATGATAGTGAGATTAATAATTTTTTTTTTTTGAGAAACTTGTGTAACTTGTTACACATAAGGCGTTCCCTATGTGAGCTTTACAAGCTCAACTGGATGATCGATAATTGATATCATCTTACAGGTGTGCAAGATGTTTGAAACATTTACAACCATTGGATGGAAAAGCAACAAAAATCCCATTGACTATGTCTTTGAGAAGAAACTTTTTGTAAATTCATTTATTTAGTATATAAAAAAAATCTATTTTATTTTATTTTATGCAATTGTTTTATAGACATATAAAATAATTTTGAATTTAATTTTTTTTTATTTTTCTATAAAAACAATTTCATTTTGTAAAATAGTATGTTTTTTTATAATTAGATACATTAATTCCTTTTTATTTTAAGTTGATTTTCTCATTAAAAGTTATTTTCTAAATAAAATAGAATATTTTTTATTTAATATATATCTATTTGGTATTAGAGTATTTAATTTTATAATCATTTAAAAATTCTAATATGAAATGATTTGCAATAAGATAGTATAAAAAAATATTAGTACTTGTTGGCGGCAATACAATTGCATTCACTCAAGCCCAATTAATCATTTAGTTTACACCAATCAAAAGTGATTATTACATTTTCTTTAAAAATAAACTTGGTTTTTGTAAAGTTGAGATTTATATTTTTAAATTTAAGATATTGTAAAATTTATTTATCTACACTATGATTGGTATAAAAAATTTGGTGTTATAAGAGCATTTTTTTAGGAATGATAGATTTTTTAGGTTTTTTTTGGATTTCTTTGCTTAAAAAAGAAATGTCTATTTTAAATAGTTTTTTCATTTTGTATTATTTACAATATTGTAAATAATTTTTCTTTTCTAAATAGATATATAAATTTTTAAAATTCTTTTTTATCTCAAAATATAGATAACATAACCAATTACATGGATTGCCAAAAACCTTCCCTAGTATTAATTGCATGCACTTCACCAACAATTTGTCTTGGAATAGAAACATTCCTCGCAACCTTCTTTCTGTAACATCCCCATAAAATGGGCATAGTTGTTTCTTGGTCTTCAATGTAAAGTTTACCTCCATGCCCACTCTAGAGACACCTACCGCCACCCCACTCCACTCCAACTCAATAGCTTCTTCAAGAAGGAAAAAAATGCCAAAGCATCGAGGAGTGATGGCTCATAAATAAGCATAATAACTGTCATTCCCTTCCACCTTAAATGCAGTGTCATCCACAATTTGCCACCTTTTTCTCACTACCTTGCTTCAATAGTGCAATAATTAAGTTTTGACGAAGTTGTATACATCTTGAAATCCTTCCAATAAATCCCCCTGATCATTCTCCTAATTCCTTAGTGGCCAATTGTTTAAAGTCCACACCTTAATTCACATACCTTCTCAAAGGTTAAAGCCCACTTTGATAAGATGTCTACTTCCATGTTTCCACACGAGATATGCAAAAATCTTCACATAAGGATAACTCTTCCGTAATTTTTTCAATCAAATTTTCTAAATACCATGCTTCTATGCTCCCTTTTATTATTGCTTGAATTATAATTAAAGAGTCACCTTCTAGGTGAAATTTTTGTGCTCCTAACTTCCTGCCAATTTTAATAGCTGTTAATGCTGCTAAAGCCTCTGCTACATTATTTGTACCATTGTCTAACTTCTTTTCTCCTAGTGCTAACACATCCCCTTTCCAATCTCGTACAATAAAACCTACTCTTGATGGTCCTAGATTCCCTTTTCACGCTCCATCGAAGTTTATCTTCTACCAACCCTCCAATAGTTTTTCCCACATGACCTCCACTGTCTTTTAAAAAATTTGGATTAGCCCAATTAGGCCCCTTAACGGGCCATTTTCACTTTTATATTATTAATAGTTATTTTATTAAGACCAATTGTAATAAGTATTACATAACTATAATATAATATTACACTACAAATTAATAATTAAATTTGAGATTAATTTTATTATTATAAATATAATTATATAATTTTTTAAAATTAAATTAAGATTATTCTTTTAAGAAAAATATATATTTTCAATATTATAATCATTTATATTACTTTATTAAAATAAGAGTTATAGTTAATATTATGTAAATATAATTATACTAATATTATTTAAAAAGAACAATGATTAAAAAATTATAATAATTAAAAATTAGAACAAATAGCTTTATTACAATGTACTATGATGACAAGTACTTGCCACTACGTGGCACTTGTTGTAAATTTATAATTAGTCATTGTTGATTTATTATTTAATTTAATTTAATTTAATTTATTTGTATTGGATAGTAAATATTTTATGAATTTTAAATATTACAATTTATTATAATTTTAGAATTAATTGCAATCTTTAAAAATATTGTAGTGATTTGATTAATACTTTTAAATCCAATAATATTTTATCCCATATAGAAATAGAATTGTACTTAAAAATACTTAATTTAAAAAAAATATTTATTATGAATCCCAAATTTATAAACTGATATTAAAATATTAATAATTCTAACCTTTATTCCTATAATACTTAATTATGATTTAATTCTACCTCAAGGTGTACACAAGGAGTTCCACAAGAAATGGAAGAACCAATTGAAAAAGATAAAACACAACTATAGTTAAGTTATTAGATACATACCCTAATTGGAAGAAGCAATATGCAAAGATCTAATCCAAATAATGTGAGAACATACCCTAATTAACTACATAATACATCATTCAAGATATGAAAAATATTAGGATTAGGATATGGATTGTGATTCAATTAATGTCAATGTTGTTTGTAATATGTTAATTATATTTTTAAGGTACATATTTTATTAATATTCCAATTCTAATAAGTAAATAAAAATTATATAAATAATTTAATTATTTTTTCAATTTAAAATTTGTTATTTATTATAAAAAAAATTTAATTATTATTTTTATTAATATTTGGATTTTTCATATATTTTGTCTTTGCATTTAGTTTGCTCTATTTTAAATTTTAATTTAAATGTAAGCTTGAAATTTATTTTTAATTATTTGTCTTTTATGAAATTACAAATAACAATTAAAAGTTATTAAAAATAAAATTAATTTATAATTATTTATTTTATTAAAATTTAATATATTGTAGAAAGTTATTTTTTGAATTTATCTCCACATCTCTCTCCATCTCTCTATCTTCCCCTCTCTCTCTCTCTCTCTCTCTCTCTCTCTCTCTCTCTCTCTCTCTCTCTCCCTCTCCCTCTCCCTCTCCCTCTTTCTATCTTGATCTCTCCCTATCTCCCCCTCTCCCCCCCCCTCTCTCTCTCTCTCCATCTATCTGTGTCACTCAGGGACCTCTTTTTATATCTTTATTTCTCTATCATATCTATCTATCTCTCTTTCTCACTCAAACACTCCTTGTTACTCCTCCCCACCTTTATCTCAACACGTGTCACATTTTCACACACTCCTTGTTTCTCCCTCCCTATGTCCATCTCTCCCCACTCTCTTCTTCTCTTGATTACCTCATTTATCTCTCTCTTGCTTCCTCTAATTATAACTTCCCATCTCTTCCTCTCCCTCTATATCTATATCTCATTATCTCTATATCTCGTTTATTAACCCCATCTCTCCCACTCTCTGTATCCTTCTACCTCTCTATATATCGCTTCCAATATCTTTATCTTTCTACGTCTCCATCTCCCCCCTCTCATTGTCTCCCTCTTTCTATCTCTATTTCTCCCTCTCACTTCCTCTCTCCTTCTATCTCTCCCTTTCTATATATTTATTTCTCTCTCCCCCTCAATCTCTTCCAAGCTATATTTATTTATCCATCTCTCCTTTCTATTCCTATCTCTCCCTCTCTCCCTCTCTTTCTATAACTCTCTAATTTTATCTGTCTCTACTTCTCTCTCCTCTCTATTTCTCTCATTTCTTCTCTCTCCCTCTATCTCCCCCTCTCATTGCCTCCATCTTTCTAATCTCTATTTCTCCATCTCCCTCTCCCTCTCTCCTTCCATCTCCCCCCCCTCTCTCTCTCCATCTCTCTCTCTCTCTCTCTCTCTCTCTCTCTCTCTCTCTCTCTCTCTCTCTCTCTCTCTCTCTCTCTCTCTCTCTCTCTCTCTCTCTCTCTCTCTCTCCTTTCTACCCCTATCTCTTCCTCTCTAATGAATACTAAGAGGGGGGGGGTGAATTAGTATGCCAAAAATCTTTGCACTTAAACACTTTGCCAGACTGACAGTAAACCGGTAAAACAATTTAGCAGACAAACTGGTTAACAAATATGCAAACCAAATAGCTAATAATGCATTCACCCACAAAAGCACAAACACCATAACATGAGATTTTGATGTGGAAACCCAAATGGGAAAAACCAAGGTGAGATGGAACTCACAAGTAACTATCTGCAGAATAGAAACCAGACCGATTAAGGTCTTACAACGTTCTTTACCAGAATAGATCCTGTTAGGAATCTCAATCTCTGTTAGGAGAGAAGTCTGATTAAAGACTACCTTGCTAGAGTATTTTAGATCCACAGATGTGAACCACCTTTGTTAGAGGATTTACAAGAGGCTTTTGGGCCTACTCGGTTAAGGGCTACAGACTTGTCGAAGATGTGAATAATCAACAAGTGAGTGATCTAGCAAATAGCATAGATTGCTTGGTTAGATCCTTGATAGCTCGATCTTAATGCATTACAACATTACTTCAGTCTTCTACACATTCATACTCTCTCTGACTCTTTAGTTACCTTGAACCCTAGCAACAACATCAACCTCAACAACAACAACAACAACCTTAGAATCCTAGACATGATGTCCTTATAAAGAAATCTGATTTCATGTAGGTCCGATAGGATTACAATACAATTTCCTAGGTTCAATGCATCTAGACATATCTAGTAACACGACACAAAAAGCACCACCAGAGAGTCGACACTGTCAAACGGTCAGTGGATGGTAACTCATCACAAGATGCCGATTGGTGACTCATCACAGAGTATTACCGGTTCATACAAAATACCGGTTGCCGGTTTGTCAAAATGAAGACTGGTAAAAATGTGTTATGCCACTTTTTAATCCCTCATACCACTTAGTATCCATGAACCGCTTGGGGTCGACATGCCGCTTCAGACCGGTAAACACATTCTACAAAACATCAATAGTCTAAAGACTATAATTGTTAGGGTTTCAAGCAGATCCAAAGCAAATATGAACTAACAATTATATGCAGATTTAAATACAAAAAGATAAAGAAATAAAACAGGACACAGATAACACATAGATTTAACGTGGTTCACCCAGAATGGGTTACGTCCACCATACACAGCCGTCCAATCTTTCTTATTATCCAGCAAAAATAGTACATCAACCTTACAATGCCTTAAGCATCCCAGCTGCTTATAACATGTGTTTTTAGGGCAACAAACAAAGTTGGCTTTTTTAGGGTTTTATAACAATGTCAGTTTTCATCAACGAAAAATGGCAAATTTTTTTTTCTTAGGGGCTACCACCCCCGAACCCCTGCTTTTCTCGGGGGCTGCTACCCCCGAACCCCTGCCCGAGGCCTGGCCCAGCCTCGGACCCCGGTGAGGATACGTGCTGAGTGTATAGTACTTTGCTGATCAGTCACCACATTTCAACAATCTCCCACTTGGAGACTAATCAGGCTCCACACCGAACAATCTCCCACTTGGAGACTGATACTTCACGACACCACTGTACATGCAACATTCACTGGATAAAACACTAGGACTTGACTGGTATAAATTCCAAAATTATCAATCAAGAAGACCAATAGAAACTGATGAAGAAATCAGCTTCTCCTGTGGAACTGCCTTCGTGAACATATCAACAGGATTCTCACTTGTGTGAATCTTCTCAAGCCGTAACTGACCCTCCTCCAAAACAGTCCAGATGAAGTGGTACCTGAGCTGAATGTGCTTTGTCCTTGAATGAAAAGCAGAGTTCTTCGCTAGATGAATGGAACTTTGGCTATCAGTATACAATGGGTGATCCTCCTGTGTTTGACCCAATTCCTCTAGAAAACATTGTAACCAAATCATCTCCTTGCTGGCTTCTGTAGCAGCAACATACTTAGCTTCAGTGATTGAAAGTGCAACAACCTTTTGCAGCCTAGAAACCCAACTGACTGCAGTTCCCCCTATAGTAAAAACATACCCTATAGTACTCCTCCATGAATCAATATCACTTGCCAGATCAGAGTCAACAAATCCACTTAGAGCAGCATTAGATCCTTTGAAACATAATGCCTTCGTAGTAGTTCCTTTCAAATACCAAAGAATCCATTTCACAGCATTCCAATGTTCCATACCTGGATTACTCATAAACCTGCTCACAACTCCCACTGCATGTGCAATATCTGGCCTTGTGCATACCATTGCATACATCAGACTGCCAACAGCTGATGATTACGGGATGTTAGACATTTTATTAACCTCCTCCTATCCCTTTGGGCACATCTCCTTAGTCAATTTGAAATGACTAGCCAAAGGTGTACTAACTGCTTTTGCATCCTGCATGTTAAATCTTTTCAACACCTTCTTTATATACTCACTTTGGGACAAATTCAAGGTTCTATTTTTCCTGTCCCGTGTAATCCTCATACCAAGAATTTGCTTAGCTGCACCCAAATCCTTCATAGCAAATGACCTGGCTAATTTCTATTTAAGATCATTTATATGTTGCATGTTAGACCCAGCAACAAGCATGCCATCAACATAAAGCAACAAGATAATATAACTGCCATTATCAAATCTCTTAAAATATACACAATGATCAGAATGACATCTATGATAACCGTGTTCAGCCATGAAACTATCAATTTTTAAATACCATTGTCGGGGTGCTTGCTTTAGGCCATACAGACTTTTCTTCAACCTGCACACCAAGTTCTCCTTACCTTTGACCTCATATCCCTGTGGTTGCAACATGTAAATTTCCTCCTCCAAATCTCCATGGAGAAAAACTGTTTTGACATCTAATTGTTCAAGATGTAAATCATCTGCAGCCACAAGACTAAGTACAGTTCTAATTGAAGTCATTTTTACAACTGGAGAAAATATTTCATCATAATCTATACCCTTTTTCTATGCAAAACCTTTTACCACAAGTCTGGCCTTATATCTTTTCTGACCTCCTTCCTCCTCCTTTAGCCAATAAACTCATTTGTTAGGCAAGGCTCTTTTTTTTGCAGGTAAAGGGACTAAGTCCCAAGTCTTATTTTTCATCAAGGAGTCCATCTCCTCTTTCATGCCTAGCTTCCACTGTTGTTTGGCATCTACTTGCATTGCTTCTTCATATTCTTCTGGTTCACCAGAATCTGTTAATAAAATAGAATACAAAGAAGGAGAAAATCTTTCAAGGGGTCTACTTGTCCTTTTAGAACGTCTAACACTTGTAGGAGTTTGTGGGACAATCTGTTGTTGCTGAGCATCAGGTACCTGTGGCATTTCATTTTCAGGAATCTCATCCAACACCACATATTCTTGTTTGTCTTGTTCATGCTTCTTTTCCTACATTTGTTCTTTATACATAACCTTCTCATTGAATATAACATCTCTACTTCTAATTATTTTCTTATTTTCAAAATCCCATAACCGATAGCCATATTCATCTATCCCATATCCAATGAAGGTACATTTATGAGATTTAGCATCAAGCTTGGTTCTATTTTCTTTATCAACATGGACAAAAACTTTGCAACCAAAAGTTTTTAGAAAAGAATAATTTACCTTTTTACCAGTCCATGGCTCCTTTGGAATACCACCATCCAAAGGGGTTGAAGGTCCTCTATTTATCAAATAGACAACAGTATGTACAACATCTGCCCAAAAATGTAAGGGCAATCTAGCATGCAATCTCATGCTCCTCGCACATTCCATGATGGTCCTATTCATTCTCTCTGACACACCATTTTCCTATGGAGTTCCTAGAACTGTCTTCTTCTTTCGAATCCCATTTAAGGAACAGTAATCTTCAAATGCTTTGCTGCAATACTCGCCTCCATTATCCGATCTGAGACACTTCAACTTTTTTCCTGTCTCATTCTCAACCAAAGCTTTCCATTTCTTAAAAGTTTCAAAAACATCTGATTTTTGTTTTAGGAAATATACCCATATTTTTTTGGTTGAGTCATCAATAAAAATAACATAATAACAAGAGCCACCAAGAGATGATACCTGAGCCAGTCCCCATACATCTGAATGTACAAGCTCTAACTTCTCACTCTTCTTCTCTTTCCCAACCTTGAGAGGTCTGACTCTTTTCTATTTACCATAAACACAGTTTTCACAGAACTCTATATCAATCTTCTTTAGTCCTGGCAATAGATTTTTGGAGTGAAGGATTTTCATCCCTTTCTCACTCATGTGCCCAAGCCTATGGTGCCACATTATTGAATCTATTCTTGCAACATTTATTGTTGTTGTTCCTGCAGTAACTTTATCTGTAGCAGCTAAGGTAGAGTAAGTGTTACCAGTACACATATATAATGTGCCTACCTTTGCACCTTTAGCTACTACTAATGATCCTTTAGTGACCTTCCACATACTATCTGAGAAGGTAACTATGCAACCTTCACTACCTAGTTGCCTTGCAGAAATTAAATTTTTTCTTAAATTAGGAACATGTCTTACCTCTTGCAGAAACCAGTCATTACCATTTTGCAACTTGATCTTTATCTTTCCTTTTCCAACAATTTGACAGCGCTCATCATCACCCAAATATACTTGTCCAAAATCACCTTGAACGTAATCTAGAAAATATTTTCTATGGGATGTGGTATGAAATGAAGCCCCAGAATCTATTACCCAGGAATCATTAACATTATCCAAACATAAGATTAAAGCATCTTGTAAAGTATTACTTGCAATATTAGCTTCCTTACTATCATTTTTATTTTTGTCTCCTTCTTTGTTTTTCTGAGACCAGCAATCTTTCTTTAGATGACCAGGCTTTCCATAGTACCAGCAATCTTTCTTTCCTCTAGATTGAGAGCGTCCTTTCTTTGACTTCCCTTGTGACTTCTCATTCCCAGGGCCTTTTCCTCTTTCCTTTGATCTTCCTCTATTCTCCACATTCAAAACACTACCCGATGATGTTGGAGTCTCACCTGTGCTTTTCCTTCGCATTTCCTCACTTAGGATAACACCAACAATATCATCAAATACCAAATTATTTTTACCAGAGACAGAGTTACTTACAACCATAACCAAGCTATTCCAGCTTTCTGGCAAAGAACATAAAATCAAGAGAGCCCTAACCTCTTCTGCAAAGGTAATTTTTACCGAAGACAATTGACTGGTAATTGTATTAAATTCATTTAGTGCTCCGCTATAAATCCTCCCTCACTCATTTTCAAATTAAACAAATGCTTCATAAGAAATACCTTATTCTAAGCCGAGGGTTTCTCATACAACTTAGCCAATGTTGCCATCAAATCTACAGTCATTTTTGCTTCTGTTATATTGAATGCTACAGACGACACAAGGCACAATCGAATGGATCCCAGTGCCTTTGTAGTACCCCTGCCCTAATCAATTCCTAATCTCAGTTTAATCTTGTTCAGTTTATCTTAATATTATGTTATAGTCAGATGTTTGATTTAATGCATAGCTGTTGATGTGGGTTTCACACTAGTTGTATGCAAGTTGTTTAGTGTTCCTATTTCATGGTATTAATATCGGGCTAACGCTTTCATTAAATTTTATATATGTAATGCCCCGCCAGGAAACCCCGAAGGGATAAGCCAAAACACAAGAATAGAGTGCAAAAATTTAAGGATAATCTCGTTATTAAGATAGTTAGCTTATTGGATTAATTGTGTGAGTTAAGTGAATTGTGAAATTTAAGTAATCTCATTGGGAAACTCTCTAGGTGTTAGTTGATGTCTTCCGCTATGTATTCTGAATCTTTGATATCTTGTTGTATCTTATGTGGTGTATCTTTAAAAAAAAAAAAAATTTGCACTCTATTCTTGTGTTTTGGCTTATCCCTTCGGGGTTTCCTGGCGGGGCATTACAGCCTTTCTATCTAAAATGTCCCACTCTTCATCTGATATTGTGGTCGGTTTCTTTGCCTTTCCTTCCAATGGCCGCCACAAATCCTTTTGATATAGGTAATCCTCCATCTGCATTTTCCATAACTGATAATTATGGCCGTTAAACTTTTCGACCTTGAATTTGGAATCCTCCATTGCTCCCACTCAAATCTGAAAGTCCTGCCAATTTACTGAAAACCTCACTCTGATACCAATTGTTAGGGTTTCAAGCAGATCCGAAGCAAATATGAACTAACAATTATATGCAGATTTAAATACAAAAAGATAAAGAAATAAAATAGGACACAGATAACACAGAGATATAACGTGGTTCACCCAGAATGGGTTACGTCCACCATACACAGCCATCCAATTTTTCTTATTATCCAACAAAAATAGTACATCAACCTTACAATGCCTTAAGCATCCCAACAACTTATAACATGCATTTTTAGGGCAACAAACAAAGTCGACTTTTTTAGGGTTTTATAACAATGGCGGTTTTCATCAAAAATGCTGAGTGTACATTACTTTGCTGATCAGTCACCACATTTCAACAATAATACAACATATCAGTTGGAACAAATACCGGTTGTGCTCTAACTCACACATATGAAGAGGATCTTAGTGCAAGTGTGTCCCCATCAATGACAATCACAACATGAACATCAAAAATGCCAACAATCTCCCCCTTTGGCATTAATGGCAACACTTAGGAAAATAAAATTTTGACATCTAAGTGTTTTACAACAAAAACATGCCATTAGCAAAATTGCTCATCCTAAGCATATATACTATCCCTTTAACAATGCGATGTATAACAATTTTGCATATAGAGCATAAACATTGAGATATCAGAGCATATATCAAAGCATATAGCAAAATTTTAAATCCAGATACTTCTCCCCTATACTTCTCCAAAATAGATAGAGTACTTCTCCCCCTTTGCCAACAATGACAAAGTACCACTGAACAACCCTGTTTCCATTTGATATTAAAATAATAAAAGTTTATGACAAGAAGGAATAATACTTGTCAAAAATAGATTTATAGTCCTGCAAGAATGTTTCATCGATAGAGACCAAGACTCAAGTAGGGATGTGGCTACTTCTTTCTTTGTTTGCATCTGGGAGACCTGTTCTTCCATGGCATCAATTGTGCTCATCTCCTGTGTAACTATCAAGGTATCCAGGTTCAGATAACACTTCTGAAGAATTTGCAGACATGGGAGTAGAACCAGTTATAGAACGTGCAAATTTCTAGACTATGTGTTGATCTTTTGCTCCATTTTGGCTGACTGGATGTGAAACCGGTGAATGGTTTGCCCATAAGTTGCAAAGGAATCATAAGGTGTCTTGAATGTGCTCATGTAGGACTGTAAGTCTATTTGAAGCTTTTGCTTCTAAGCTAGCACATCATCATAGAATAGATGGGGTTGATAGATTTTGCTAAGTAGCAGATTTCCCTCATCCAAAGCATCCCTTATATCCTTTTGTTATTTCTTCAGTTCAGTCCAGAGCTCATTCAAATTCTTCACCAAAGCTATATTAAGAGCTTTTTGATGCTTCTTCTTGACATTAGCCTCTACTGCCTCTTCAAGGCTCTGCACCTAATCATCTACTACTGTGCATAGGAGCTTAAGTCTAGCTAGTGATGAATCGACATTTCTAAGAGTTGTACAAGGTATGAAACCGGTAAGCATATCCACGGCTGCTTGGATTACATCTTGCTCCTTCTTCCATCGAATGATTTCAAGGCACTCTTGAGCTACCTTGATGCTCTTCATTAGCTCTGTTTCACTTGCAGACTGGAGATCTATAGGACTGGTGAGATCAGCTGGTTTAGCTTGACTCCCGGTTGTCTTCGGAGTCTCCATCTGGGTGCTCTTCGCTGCTTCTCTTGCCTTGTCCTCTTCTGCTTTCTTCTTCTCTACTTCTCTCCTCTTCTCTGCTTCCTTGTCTTCCTTAGCCTTTTTCTTTTCTGCTTCCTTTGTCTTCTCCTGTTCCTTATCTTCTTCTTCCTTCTTTTTCCTCTTTGCTTCCTTCTTCTTCTTCTCCTCTTCATCTTTCTTCTTTTTCTCCTCTTCATCCTTTTTCTTCTTTTCTTCTTCTTCCTTCTTCTTTTTCTCCTCTTCATCCTTTTTCTTCTTTTCTTCTTCTTCCTTCTTCTTCTTCTCCTCTTCATCTTTCTTCTTTTTCTCCTCTTCATCCTTTTTCTGCTTCTCTTCTTCTTCCTTTTTCCACTTCTCTTCTTCATCCTTCTTCCTCTGCTTGGCCTCTTCCTTCACCGCTTCCTTTCTGTCCTCAGCTTTCTTCTCCTGTTCAACTTGATGCTCATGTCCTATTGCCTCAGATGGTATCTCTTGGGTAACATCCTCAGCATCCAAAGCATTGACATCAATGGTGTCGATTGGTTCAACAACCAGATTTCCTTCATCATCAAATGCTTCATCCGGTTTGAATATAACCGGTTCTTTCTCAGCTTGCCGGTTGGCAAGATGTGCTTTGTGAGTCTAGACAGCTATTTTCATATACAGATGGGTGTCTTTTTTAAAATCAACAACACTACCTTCTAATAGCCAGAGTCTTCTTTTTCTAGTGAAGAAGAGTCCTTTGTTTTGGTCAATAACATCATACAACTCAGAATTTGATAGGTCAGGAAAGTACTGTGCAAAAACCTCCTCCCTAATTTCCTGTTCTTTCTCTATGGCAATTCACCATCTATTATCTAATGACATATATAGAGAATCTGATGTCTAAGATTTGATCTCTGAGGGTGACCAATCATTAATACATAAATACTAAATTATTTCCTTTTCAACGGCTTCCTTTTCATCCTCATTGAAGTCATCAAAACACTCAAGTAAGTCATTTAGCACTTTTCTCCTAATATTCTTTATTGTTCTTTGACAATGTGTCAAAGGTTTATAGGAAGAGATATCTATATTTATTGGTACAGATGATGCCGGTTCATCCTTTGTCTTCCTCTTTGCTTGACATGTTTTCTTTGGCTTTTCCTTAGACAAGGTTTCTTCTGAGTCTGGAGAGGTGTTCCTTGTCTTCCTCTTTCTCTGGAACACTTTAGCCAGTGTAGCTTCTGGTTTCCTCTTGGCTGGTGACCACTTGGTCACTTTTGGAGTTCCAGTAGTAACCGGTGTGGATGCTGCAAGCACTGCCTTTGCCTTCTTCACTGTCGGTAGGTGATAGTTCTCTTCACCTTAGGATCAAGTGGTGAGGCAATAAGGGTAGAGGCATACCCTTCCAGCATATCGTACATCACCTCATAGCCCATTGGCTCTACTTCTTCCTGTCTAGGCTCAACAACCTCCATTATGCATTTATCTACTTGGATGGTGAAGCAGATGTCATCTTCATATTTCTTGATGATATCACTTGAGATCCTCATCCTTTGGCTCATTTTTCGTCTGAACTCATCAAAATGCTTGTTCAGAATATCAGGGTAACTAGTTCCAATTGCTTGAATTCTCTCCTTGATTTGCTTGGTTACCAGTTGGTTAGGAGACCACTGGACATCTCCTACTCCTGGAAAGTATCCTTGAAAGTAAAAGAACAACCCGACCAGTAGTTGTCCGAACTTAAACCTTTGTGCATTATCCTGTTTGATCAACTTCAGGTTTGACAGGAGTTGCCTCTGCATACCGGTGCACAGGTCAAATGATGCGTCCTCCTTAATCATCCAGTAAGCGGCATTTACCGCTGTAGCAGATACAGAGTTAATTCTACTGGCAGAGAATGTCTGGTAGCCTATCATCATGCAAGCATACTTAACCAGATCATCCTTGATGGAGTTGACTGTCATGCCTCATTAGTCACTCACTGAACCGGTGAGCCTTGTCATTTCAATTTTGCTTATTGTCCTTAGGGCTGGCACTTCCCCTGTGTTGCAGAAATAGGTGACTGCATGAATTACCTGTGACATAATATCATGCGTCCTCTCTAGGTACATCTTGTCACTATGGACTCTGCTCAAAATGATCCTTATGTGATCTTCTATAAAATCTTCTAGGAAGTAGACAACATTGTGGAGTTTCTTCTTCTCCAAGATATTATACTCCAGTTTGATTTTCTTATCCTTGCCACAAAACAAACCTAATTGGGAGTGGATAGCTAGAGACCCTAGGTATTCAATCTTCCAGTCTATGTAGTTAGAAATTCCCTCTTCTACTATCACACCAGCTGGAACTTTTGATAGAGCATTATACTTGGACTTTCATTGAATAAAACTTTCAGATTCAATAGATGCACTAGAACTGGTATGAGATGCGGAAGCCATGATAGAAAATTTAAGAACTTCGAGAAATACCTTTTTTAAAACACATGAATTTAGGGCTTTCTGATTCTCCTTCACTCCACACTCCGTCAGTTGCTAAATCACCGCTTTGTGTTCTCCACTTGACCGTTTGCAGTTTGAATTTGAATCTCCTTCATGGTTTGTCAATTTCTCAAGATCTCAGCTCAAATCGCCTTTTCGTCGCTTTGCTCTTTGAAAAACTTTTCTTCGCTCAAAAACAGATAGTGAGAAATGAATTAAAAAATACCTTTAAACATATCTCTCACCTACCACCATTAATGCTCCTCTATTAGGGTGTAAACCCTAATTTGCCTTTTTACCATTTTCGATCTTCTGCCAAGCGATAGGTATCACATACCGGTTAAGGTCTTTTACTAGTGTAAACTGGGGGTTTGAAACATTTCGCTGTTTTCTCCCCCTAAGATTTTTTGAGGCTTGGTTTGCCCATTCCGATATTTCCACACTAGGTGCAGAAACCGGTTCCTCTTGTAACACCACTGGTTTCTTCTTCCAAGTTTTGTTCATATCCACTTGAACGGTGTCAACATCAATGTCTCCTTCCGGAGTGATCGGTATATCATCAGATATGTTCTTTCTTGATCTACAGAGTCTGGCAATGTGACCTGGTTTGTTGCAGTGACAGCAGACCAATCCAGGTGCTCTCCAAGGTCCATTGTTCATGTTTCCATTCTTCCTTCTGCATGTTGCAACAGTGTGACCATGACCATGATAGATCATACAATTTTCTCTCCATCCGGTTGCCGCTTGATAGCCACTGCTTCTTGGCTAATGATTGAAGACATTAAACCTGTTGTGATTCCGGTTCACAAAAGGTTCAAGACCAACTCCTTGGGTCCTCTGAGGATATCTTCCAGTATCATTCATGACAAACCTACATTCAAATGCTCTATGACCATACTTGTTGCATGCATAACAGTTACCATTGAATCTATAGGATCTAGGCTTATCATTTAGGAAATAAGGAAAATTGTTGTAAGCCTTACTCCTACACACATTTGCAGTATGCCCTTCTTTAAGATAGTTAAAGAAAATAGGTTTAAACTTTTTCTTACCTTTATCCTTTGATGTCGATTGTTTCTTTGATTCTCCAACATTTGTACCAGAGGTCTCACCTTCCTCATGACCGGAATAACCAAGTCCATTGGTATTCTTGACCGGTTTGGCAGATTCGAGCTTTTGCTCAAGCTTGACAGTACTCTTGTTGAACTTAGCAAGTATTTCCTTTGACTCAGAGAGTTCTTTGGAAATAGCAGCATTTTCTTCCATCAAGTTTTCATTCTCAGAGATGGCACTATTTAGTTCACCTTGCATGTCGTTCTTTTCCACTTTGCTAGCATGGAGTTGAGCAGTTAGGGCACTGATCTCTTGTTTCAGCTTGGAGATCTCATGATCTCTTTCTTTCACCAGATCTTCAGCTTTCCTCAGGTTCTCAAGCTCTTGACACATCCGGATAGTCAGTCCTTCTAACTCCTTTCTCAGGTTGGAGTTTGATTCATTCAACTTGTTTACTTCTACAATTAGGGCTTCCATGTCTGCTTCATCTGCAGAACTATTTTCAGATAGCTCCATCAACTTTTCTGCATGTTCTCTCCTTTTTGCTTGAGATGCCTTGTATTTGACCATAAGATCATCATAGGCTTGCTCAGACCAAGTCAGTCGCTAAGTAAGTTCCCTCAAGGTGTATTCCCCCATATCTCTTTCCAAGTGGTTAAAATTATAGAAAGGTAGGCTTTGATACCAATTGATGAATACTAAGAGGGGGGGGGGTGAATTAGTATGCCACAAATATTTGCACTTAAACACTTTGCCAGACTGATAGTAAACCAGTAAAACAATTTAGCAGACAAACTAGTTAACAAACATGCAAACCAAATAGCTAATAATGCATTCACCCACAGAAGCACAAACACCATAACACAAGAGATTTTGACGTGGAAACCTAAATGGGAAAAACCACGATGAGATGGAACTCACAAGTAACTATTTGTAGAATAGAAACCAGACCGGTTAAGGTCAGACCAGTTAAGGTCTTACAACGTTCTTTACTAGAACATATCCTATTAGGAATCTCAATCTCTATTAGGAGATAAGTCCGATTAAAGACTACCTTGCTAGAGGATTTTAGATCCACAGATGTGAACCACCTTGTTAGAGGATTTACAAGAGGCTTTTGGGCCTAACCGGTTAAGGGCTATAGACTTGTCAAAGATGTGAATAATCAACAAGTGAGTGATCTAGCAAATAGCATAGATTGCTTGGTTAGATCCTTAATAGCTCGATCTTAATGCATTACAACATTACTTCAGTTTTCTACACATTCATACTCTCTCTGACTCTTCAGTTACCTTGAACCCTAGCAACAACATCAACCTCAACAACAACAACAACAACCTTTGAATCCTAGACATGATGTCCTTATAAGGGAATCTGATTTCATGTAGGTCCAGTAGGATTACAATACAATTTCCTAGGTTCAATGCATCTGGACATATCTAGTAACATGACACAAAAAGCATCGCCAGAGAGTCGGCACCGTCAAATGATCGATGGATGGTAACTCATCACAAGATGTTGATTGGTGACTCATCATAGAGTATTACCGGTTCATACAAAATACCGGTTGCTGGTTTGTCAAAATGAAGACTGGTAAAAATGTGTTATGCCGCTTAAATCCCTCATACCGCTTGGTATCCACGAACCACTTGGGGTCGACATGCCGCTTCAGACCGGTAAACACATTCTGCAAAACCTCAATAGTCTAAAGACTATAATAGAACATACCGGTTGGAACAAATACTAGTTGTGCTCTAACTCACACATATGAAGAGGATCTTAATGCAAGTGTGTGTCCATGAATGACAATCACAACATGAACATCAGAAATGCCAACACTCTCTTCATCCCTATTTATTCCTCTCCCCCTCTCTTGTTATCACTTCCTCCTTTTATATCTCTCTACTTCCCTCTTCTCTCTATTTCTTTCCTTTCCTCTCCCTCCCTATCTGCTTATATCTCTCCACCTATTGCAAAAATAACATGATCATATTGGTAACAAAACCTAGTTATCTTCATGATTTAGAGTTTTGTTGTAGTCACGTTTGGATCCCTCTAATAAGATGCATAGTTGATTTTAAGCTACCACTTCGAGATTGAGACCTTGGATGCACACACAACATCATTTATTAAATGGTATACAAATTGATCTTACTCATGAATAGTTGTATGCAAAATACACAAAATTTTCCCTAATTGACCTTCCACACTTTTTCAGCGTACCCATTGCATGTTGGCAATTTGGAGGAATTGATTATGTGTTACATCGATGTTTTGTCATTGATGTCAACACTAGCTATTTTGGCTGCTTTATTGATATCCTTTTGGTCCTGATAGGTTGATTGGTTTAAGTATTTTGGTATTGATCTTATGTGTTCTGGTATTAAAATTTTAATTGCATAAGGTTCCGGTATTTGTTACTTTTTACAAGAATGATGGATTGTAATATAATCTTTGAGGGTGGTTCATATTTTCATAATTAATTAGGTTTATTTGAATCAAACTTTGACATTCGGGTTTTAATCCATTGGAGTAGCTCCCTTCTAAAATTCTAATCTAGATCTGCCTCCTTTAGCTTTTCATAGAGGAGTGGAGACTTGATATTCTACAATCTAACATTAGCTATTATTGGGAAACCCCTGGGCCCTTCTCATCATACACTTGAAAGAAAGGTAACAACCCATATACATGTTTTTGTTGAAATTTACTTTAACAATCCATTTTATAATTCTTTGAAGATTAGACTGGATAATATGCAATGAATCTAATAAATAGATTACAATACTCTTCCTTTTAGATGTTGTCTTTGTCATTCTTATGTGAATTTGTAAATAAAATACCCTAAGAAGGCTTTGGAGACCATCAATCCTTTCGAAAGTTCCTACAATTGAATTGAGTGAAAAATGAAATACGAGCTACCTCATGTAAAAGAACTAGACTCAAATAGGTTTATCCTTATGAAATATTATAATAAGGTAATTTGAATGTGAATCTATAGATAGAGGACCTCCTAAGAGTAAACTTTAATAATAGGTTTGATGTCATTAATAGTTTTTATGAACCTTAATCTAGATTTCATGAAAAGATCCATGTTGGTTGGAACTTGGATCTTCATAATTTTCGTATCTTATCTAACCCAAAAAAAAATTGATTCTTCAACAACCATATTTATGTTATACAAAGAAGGGTATCCCTCTACTATTCATATTGAGGAACATGTTAAAAACTACTTAGGAAGATGATAATGTTGATTCTAGATAAGTTGCTACTTCTCCTACCTTAATAAAGGTTCCTTTGGAAGATCTTGTTGATAGTGTTATGCTAGATACTCCTCAAGCCTCTTGAGAAAAGGACAGTGGTAAGAAAAAATCTCCTCCTTAATAATGATTCCAACAAAAAATAATTGAACAAGGGAGATCAAAAATATTTCTAAGGAGGAAATATGTTGTCATTCAAACATTAGATACTCACTTCAATACTCTCCAAAAATAATTGCGATTTATTAAAATTCTATGGGTTTGGATATCACCCCTTATTAAAAGGACATTTGAGATCTTATAAGGGATCATAAGCTTTATAATTTAAGAAACTAAATAATTTTTTGTCAAGAAAATGGTTTCTATTAGATTTTATATGTCCCACCAAGTCAATATCGACACTTGCTACATTTTAAATCTCATAAATATAAATACCCTAATGTAGTGGAGGATCTTCTTAGATAATTTTTAATGCAACTTATGTAGCTCTTGTATGAATTAAGAGACCATACCTACATCATATGAAATTTTGGGTCTAGTATGTGCAAGGAAGTTAAGTAGCGAAAACAACTTCCTACACTAACCTTGAGAGGAGGGTAATGCAAAACTTTTTCAGATCATTACAACAGTTATAGAAAATAGAAATAGATATAATAACAATCATACCACAACACAGTGATTTACGTGGGGAAAACCCTTTCGGGAGAAAAACCCCACCCTCCAAAAGCAGCTCAATATTTTATTCAGCAATCAAAAACAGATTACAACATACTTGCAGAGCAAGCTCTTCGTAGGAGTACCATTAATCAGAGATTCAGAGGCAACTCAATAGCCATAAGACTCTTACACACAAACTCTATCTCACACACCTCATAAATAGGAGATACAATACAGGAAACCGTCAAACGGTATTACAAAACCATGGGCTAAAACCACCCAATAAGGTGTAGCCGACCTTATCTCCCTTCTATGACATGTTAAAGCACACATCAACACGTGTCGCTCCCTTTTACAGCTCATTTATGTATCTGATACAAATTATTTTTCCTATTTCAGGAGTACAAACTTCCGGAGGCCATAACTTGAGAACCGGGTGTCCGATTGATGAACCGTTTGAAGCGCCGGAAAGCTCGCGAAGTGCTCTATCACCTCATAACCAGATTCATCGGTTATGGCCACTTTTCAGGGTGTTTCGGAGCCTCTAAAGTCCCCAAAATTAAGTTTAAACATTTTATTGCACCCCTCCAAGACGAAAACTTTAATATCTTCAAAACTAGCTGTGACCTTGTGACGCAACTTTACCGGAATGCTTATCTAGCCAACCAGAAGCTTCAGGGAGAGTTTCACACCATTTCGTGCTCAAATGAAAACTTACTATAAATAGTAACCTCGCATAAATGCAAGGTTGAGACACCATTTTTCCCAACAAATCTCCTACTTGTCGAACACCTTGCATGAGCGGAAGGGAATGTCAACACAATGAATCAATTGCTAGGGGCCATAAGGCCCATAGACTCTGAACACCATCTGAACTTCTCTGTGCTCACAGCCTTAGTTAAATCATCTACAACATTCATCAATGTTTCCACCTTAACCAGCTTCACCCTACCATCTTCGACCATATCTCTAACAAAATGATACTGAACATCAATATGTTTGGTCCGGGCATGAAATGTCGGGTTCTTAGCTAGGCTAATTGCACTCTGACTGTCACAGTAAACTGTCACTGTACCTTGTTTTATTCCAATATCCGAACACAGTCTCTTAAGCCAAATGGCCTCTTTACAAGCATGAGTAGCTGCCATATACTCTGCTTCAGTAGTGGATAAAGCAACCATAGCCTGTCGCTTACTCATCCAACTAATTGCACCACCAAACAAAGTAAACACATAAGCACTGGTGGATCTTCTACTATCAATATCACCTACCCAATCTGAATCCACATAACCATGGATATCAAGGGAAGTCATGTCTCCAACTGAATTACCATGATAACACAAAGAATACTCTGAAGTACCCTTCAAATATCTGAAGACTCTTTTGACTGCATCCCAATGAACTCTACCAGGATTAGACATATATCTAGAAAGTACTCCCACTGCTTGGGCAATATCTGGTCTAGTACAGACCATAGCATACATCAAGCTTCCAACCGCACTCTGGTAAGGCACTCTGCTCATGTCTTCCATCTCCAATGGGGATGTAGGACAATCTGAAACAGATAGTTTCGTTCCAACTATAAAAGGAACACTCAATGGTCTACAATTCTGCATGTTGAACCTCTGTAACACTGAATTCACATACTTACTCTGGCCTAGCCATAGCTTTCTGTTTGCCCTATCTCTTCTAATTTCCATCCCAAGAATGTGCTTTGCTGCACCAAGATCTTTCATTTCAAATTTAGCAGCGAGCTGAGACTTCAGTTCTGAAATCATACCTTTCCCTTTACCAATGAATAACATATCATCAACATACAATGCAATGAATAAGAAATGATCACCATCAGATTTATAATAAACACAGTGATCTGATTTAGAACGTTCAAATCCCAAACTCAACACATATGTATCAAATTTCTAGTACCACATCCTAGGACTTTGTTTGAGGCCATACAAAGATTTCTTCAATTTACAGACCAAATTACTTTTGCCTTTCACCACATAGTGCTCCGGCTGTGTCATATAAATATCTTCCTCCAAATCATCATGAAGGAAAGTAGTTTTCACATCCATTTGCTCAACCTCTAAATCATAAGCAGTAGCAATAGAAAGCAAAAATCTAATGGACGTCATTTTTGCAACAGGAGAAAATATCTCACTGTAATCAACACCCTCAACCTGACAGTAGCCTTTTGCAACTAACCTTGCTTTATACTTCTCAATGCTTCCATCTGAACCAATCTTTTTCTTGAACACCCATTTACAGCCAACAGGTTTTCGTCCTTCAGGCAATGGTACAAGATCCCATGTATCATTCTTTTTTAAAGCTGCCATTTCTTCCTCCATAGCAATCTTCCAGGATTCTGCATCATTCATACCTAATGCCTCTTCTACAAATTTCGGTTCATCCACACTAGTATTCAGAGCAAAAATACATCTCCAATCATCAGGTGAATACCTTTCACGTGGTTGTCTATGCCTTGTAGACCTTCGAACAAGCTGAGTTGGAGGTTCTTCCTCCTCTTCTGAAGATTCAGAGCTAGACGAGCTCTCCTCAAATTCTTGCCTATCTAGGGGTCTCGATTCAACTCTTTCAGGTGTAGAAGGAAGTTGAATCACATCTTCTTTTTTAGTCTATTCTGGCCGCAATGTAACAGAAGGAGACTTAATTTCTCTAAAAATAACACTTCTACTATGAATTACCTTTTGTGCAACAGGGTCCCAAAGCTTGTATCCTTTCACACCATAACTATACCCGATGAAGATACATTTCACAGCCTTGTTCTCCAACTTTGTTCGCTTCTCCTTTGGCACATGTGCATATGCCTCGCAACCAAAAACTCTAAGATGTCTCAATGAAGGCTTGTGACCTGACCATGCTTCCATAGGTGTTTTATCAACAAGAGCTGATGTAGGAGACCTGTTAATCAGGTAGCAAGCAGCGGCAACAGCTTCAGCCCAAAACTTTTGTTCGAGACCAGCACCACTCAACATACTCCTAGCCTTCTCCATCAGTGTCCTGTTCATTCTTTCTGCAACTCCATTCTGCTGTGGAGAATACGGAGTTGTCTTCTACCTGTTAATTCCATAGTCTTTACAGAATCTATCAAAATCATTAGAGCAAAACTCAGCGCCATTATCAGTTCTCAAACATTTTATTTTTTTTCCAGTCTGCAACTCAACCATTGCTTTAAATTCTTTAAAATGACTAAAAACTTCAGATTTACTCTTTAGGAAATAAACCCATGTCCTTCTACTAAAATCATCAATAAATGAAACATAATATGTGGATTTTCCAATCGAAGAGACATCTACTGGACCAAACACATCAGAATGGATAAGATCCAAAACACCACAAGTTTTATGAGAACTCGAGTAAAATTGAACGCGGTTTTGTTTTCCATAAATGCAATGCTCACAGAAATCAAAGTCAAGATTACAATCATTCAAACCTTCAACAAGATTTTTATTTTTCAAGGTCCTTAGACCCTTTTCTCCAATGTGGCCAAGTCTCTGGTGCCATAACATAGTCTTCTCTGCAGGTAACTTTGCTTCAGACGAAAGTGCACCCTTAGGTACCCAAAAACCATTTCCATCTGCTGAAGGTGAAACCTTCAAATCTTCCAATGAAGTATTCGTAGATTTACTTTTTACAGAAGTGCTATTACACTCAATAGTGTATGCTTCAAGCTTATACAAAGTGCCAAACCTGACACCTCTAGCAACTACCATAGCACCCTTAATCATCTTACATCCTGTTTCAGAAAAGACTACCTGCACACCCGCATCTATCAGTTTGCTCACAGATAACAGGTTTCATTTTAATCCAGGGATATGCAGCACACCATTAATCCCTTTTATTCTACCATCAGAAAACCTGATTCTAACTTTACCTCGACCAACAATGTCTAGAGGTGAATCATCACCCAAGTACACCTTACCTCCATTAAATCCTTCATATTCAGAAAACCAATCTCTATTGGAAGTCATATGAAAAGATGCACCTGAGTCAATTAGCCAGGCATCATTACCTGCATGAGTCGCCAAAGCCGCAATAAATGCATCGCCATCTTCCTTGTTGGACTCAGAATCAGAATCGAACTTTTTCTTTGTCTTCTTCTTCTTTTCTTCTTTGCAGTCCTTACGGATGTGACCTAGTTTACCGCAGTTCCAGCAAATGACTTTAGACTTTCCAGGAGATTTCGATCTCCCTTTGGATTTGGACTTGTCGCGCTTCTCATTCTTCTTGCCTTTCTCCTTAGGTCTTCCACGAACGGTTTCCATGAATGGTTAGGGCTTCCTTTGAACTGATGGATACCTTCCTTCGCATCTCTTCACCGAGTAGGGCACCCACCACATCTTCAGATTTCAAAACAACAGAAGTACTACCGATAGCCATAACAAGAGAATCCCATGAATCAGGCAAAGAACAAAGCAAGATCTGACATTTCTCCTCCTCGTCCATCTTAACACCGACGGATACTAATTGAGCCACCAACATATTGAATGCTTCCAGGTGGTCTGCAATTCATCCACCCTCTTCCATCTTCAAGGAATACAATTTCTTTCTTAAGAAAATTTGATTTAATTAAGGTTTCACTTGATACATCTCACCAAGCTTAGTCCATAGCTTCTTTGCAGAGTTTTCTTCATGGACATTGATTAGAACAGAGTCTGCTAGGCATAGTCTGATTAGACCCTTGGCTTTTTGGTCCATAACATCATACTGAGCTACCACAGTAGGATCTGAGGGCCTTTGGACATTCGCATCAACAGCATCCCAAAGATCTTGATCTATTAGCAGATCTTCCATCTTCAGCTTCCACATCTCAAAATTACTTCCGTTAAATTTCTCCACCTCTATTCTCCCTGACGAACTTGCCATCTGAATATTCCTGCAACAAGATCAAAAAGTGTCTTCTGCACAAGCTCCCACTCAAATCTGGATTAGTTCAAAAAACCCAACTGCCCACAATTGAAACCAAAGGTGATCAGGCTCTGATACCACTTGCAAGGAAGTTAAGTAGCGGAAACAACTTCCTACACTAACCTTGAGAGGAGGGTAGTGCAAAACTTTTTCAGATCATTACAACAGTTATAGAAAATAGAAATAGATATAATAACAATCATACCACAACATAGTGATTTACGTGGGGAAAACCCTTTCGGGAGAAAAACCCCACCCTCCAAAAGGAGCTCAATATTTTATTCAGCAATCAAAAATAGATTACAACATACTTGCAGAGCAAGCTCTTCACAGGAGTACCATTAATCAGAGATTCAGAGGCAACTCAATAGCCATAAGACTCTTACACACAAACTCTATCTCACACACCTCATAAATAGGAGATACAATACAGGAAACCGTCAAACGGTATTACAAAACCATGGGCTAAAACCACCCAATAAGGTGTAGCCGAACTTATCTCCCTTCTATGACATGTTAAAGCACACATCAACACGTGTCGCTCCCTTTTACAGCTCATTTATGTATCCGATACAAATTATTTTTCCTATTTCAGGAGTACAAACTTCTGGAGGCCATAACTTGAGAACCGAGTGTCCGATTGACGAACCGTTTGAAGCGCCGGAAAGCTCACAAAGTTCTCTATCACCTTGTAACCCGCTTCACCAGTTACGGCCACTTTTTAGGGCATTTTGGAGCCTCTAAAGTCCCCAAAATTAAGTTTAAACATTTTATTGCACCCCTCCAAGACGAAAACTTTAATATCTTCAAAACTAGTTGTGACCTTGTGACGCAACTTTACCGGAATGCTTATCTAGCCAACCAGAAGCTTCAGGGAGAGTTTCGCACCATTTCGTGCTCAAATGAAAACTTACTATAAATAGTAACCTCGCATAAATGCAAGGTTGAGACACCATTTTTCCCAACAGTATGAGGCAACTAGATGAGACTTCCAATAATTTTTTGATATAAAGTGTCATTAATCATGGTGAAGAAAACAACCTCAATTTTGAACGGGCTAATAGAAATGGAGTAGTTCATTCTCGTAGTCAACCATCTAAATTTGAAGAGAATATCAAGAACATAATTAGGTTATGCAATGAATATATTGGTGAATAATGATAAACAATAAATACTCAACAGATACTAAGAGGGGGGGTGAATTAGTATAGACAAAAACTTCTTTAACAACTTAAACTGCAAAGACTGCACTGACTGGTAAACAACATCACCGATCTAAATCAAGGCACTACCGGTAAAACATAGTATGACTGTGAAAGACATAAACTGGTAACACTTAGATCTTCACAAAACCTAATATCTCATTTCCACTTCACCCATATGCTTAAACAAGTAATGCATCATAAATATAAAGACCACTGGATCAACATGCTTTTATCGCTTAACAAAAAACACTAAACATCACATGAAAAAACATCACACATGACACACTTATTTTTCACATGGAAACCCAACTAGGAAAAACCACGGTGGGGATGAATACCCATAAGTTGTTCTTGAACTCTTCTAAAGTCCGCTCTGTTAGGAGCCTAGTCCAGTTAAGGACTTTACAATAGGTTCTGCTAGGAACCGATCCTACTAGGGATCACCCGGTTAAGGGATGGCTAAATACTCGGTTAGAGGTTAAAAACCTGTTAAAGGTTACCTTGTTAGAAAAAAAAGAACTCAATGATTTTGAATCACCCTGTTAAAGGATTTGCAAAATCATGTTAAAGCTACCCTATAAAGGGATTTTCCAACTGCTGAAATGGTTAGAAGTCAACAGGTAATACACTGATCCGATAACAACACTTAATGCCAAGAAAGATCTACTTCAGTTCCTTTACATCTACAATCACACTCTGCAGATCTCTACTCACTGCACCGGTCTGGCAAGAATCACTTCACACACATACATTTGCCAACAACTTCAAATGAGAATCATCATCGACCTTATAGACAATAATTAGGTCGGTGGCAAAAACCTAAAACCCTAAGAATCTAGGTTAACAATATAGTCGGTCCAATCCTGACTATTTAAACACATTCCATATGGTAAAACAATCTTGAACAAATCTCAGGACATTCTGCATCGTTCGTTCTTTGCCACTTCTGGAAGCTGATAACGCATCACGCGTTCTCCACTGTTTACTAAGATTTTGCACATTCCCAAATTAGATAGAATCAATCTTCTTCATGCAAGATCCTCAAGGAAATCCTTCACACGCACAAGGATGACATGGCAACATGATCTGATCTTCATTTCAATGCTAACTCATCACAGGATGTCGTCGGCCGAATCAGACAGACTTGGAATGCATCAACCAGAAACCCTGAAGCCAAGACTACCAACCGGTAGTCATATCAAATGAAACCCCGATACAAACTTTACATATACCGGTTCACATTCCAACATATCGGTTCACCTTTTCGCATATACCAGTTCACATCATCATACCAATTCACTTCATACCATCATACCGGTTCTCTTGCTAGTTTGCTTTCTTCAATATACCGGTTCATAGTTCAGCATATTGACATCAATGACAACATACAATCCTATCATGTCATCAAACTCTGCACATATGCCAACATATACTTGAAGATGATTGAGTGATCTCAATCCACAAGAAGTAGTGTAATAGGTCCAATTTCGACATAAAAAAATCCATCATAAACATAGAGAACCAAAAAATTGAGTGTCAACCTATTGTAGAATGTATATATTTAGATCATAATGACATCAAGTGAACACAATTTTCAAAAGAAAGGAGTCCATCTTGGCATACAAAGGCTAAGGGGCCTAGTTGATACCATGGAGAGACTTACAAAGATGGAACACTAGTGAAGGATCTTGAATGAAACTCTATGGTTACTCCAAGTATATTTCATCCACAAAGTCACCATTAAGAAAGGCACTCTTTACATCAATTTGATGAATTTCCCAATGATAGGTTGTAGTTATAGAAAGAAGAATTTTGATTTGGAATTTATTTTAGGAACCAAAACAAAATTCTCAAAGCAGTAACTTAGTGTAACTTGGGAGAATCCTTATGTGACTAAGAAAGCTCTCATTATGCTTCTCAATCAACCCATCTACTAATTTTTTTTTTTAGATAGATCCACTTGCATTGAACATTTTTCATTCTCTTGGGAAGAGAGACTAAACTCCATGTCTGGTTCCTCTCTAAGTAATTACACTCTTACTACATAGTAGCATCCCACTCGAGGATACTAAAAGCTTTCAAAAAAGATTAGGGATCAAAAGCTAAAGCAATGAAGAGATGTAGAGCTTGCTAAAATGATGACCTTATTCTTCTAGCATTTGACAGATCACCAACACAATCACCTACTAAGTGTAATGTCTAAAAGTCCAAAGATGTCTAGAGGCTATAGAGTTTTGGATGAGAATCATCAATCTTTAAATGATGACTATGAGATGAATGTGAATCCTCATCATCAATGTTTCTATCTAAAGTGGAGAAATAAGACTTATCATCAAGATTAAGAGAATTTAAATCCTTTGAAGAAATTTCATCATGATGCTACGTCTCCAACATGATAGTGGATGGAAAAGTGGTAGGAGAGGAACTAGAATGTATCCCTTCAAACTGAATGCTTTCTTAAATAAATAACTTATGAGTGCTAGGATGGAGAAACCTATAACCTTTAGCATCATCTAGGTACCCAAAAATATGTAAGGCTTGCCTTGTGGATACATAGCCTCATGTTTCTTTGTTGTAATTTTGGCCCATGCAATAGGAAAAAAACTCAAAAGTTCTTGAGTTTGTATTTTTGACAAGTCCAATATTGAAAAGGAGTCACCCTCTTTAATACTTTTTGAGGAACTTGATTCTAGATTTAACATATATAATTGATCGCCTTTGCCTAGTATTGAGGTTCCAATGATTTAGAGCATACCATACAATTTTCCATCTCATACAAGGTCTTTGTAATAACCCACAAAAAATTAACTCAACAAATTTGACCATTCTTTTTTTTTTGTTTAATTTAACCATTTGTGTTTTATTCAATCGCATACTCTGGGCATCCATCCATTTAGATTAGGCATTCATTCATCAAAGATGAGAATATAACCATAGGGGTTAGGCATCTGTCCATATGGGACATAAGATTTCATCTATCCAATACGGGATAGGTATCTACCCTTACGGGGTAGGCTTCTATCCAATTGGGATAGGAGGTGCTCTGGCCAGAGACTTAGACTCATCATGACTATTCGGGTACTGAGCCACTCACTAAGTACTACACTCTTCTAACAAAAGTGCACCGAGGTCGTTGTCCTTAGGAGTAATTAAATAACATAATACAAGCTTGAATTTTGCCTCGTAAATTTGGCTTAAAGCCTCGGGAAGTCAAGTGAATCCATATGGGATTCCTTCCGAGTATGCATTGAATTACTTTTTTTTCATTTTAATTATCTTTCAAATTAGGATTCTGACTCAATCCTCCTTCTTACCAAGCCTAGACCCCACCCACGAATGCCTGAGTACTAGGGACAACTTCGTCCCAAGACTGCCTACATACCTGTGCATGGGATCAAGGCATAAAGTATGTAGTTCTATTTTCTATTCTATGGTTTGATGTAAACTGATTAGTGGGTACGCAACCCTTTCTAGAGTCAATGTCCCAGACTGTTTCTCTATGGTTGCTACCCACGGTGGTAGTGCTTAAACAAAGGCTCAAGATGGCCTATTGTTTGTGGCCTAAAACAACTACATCCTAACACCTATCATAAGCGTCACCCTTGACCAAATTGTCAATCACCAAATCAATTTCATAAAGGCATTTTACTTAATCAACCCTAAAGGGGATTTACTATGGTTTAACTTAACGGATGTAAAATCATTTAAGGATTATCTTGTTAGATTATCGATCCAAGAGGGATTACCCGCCCCTTGGATTTTAACTTCCAAGTGTCCCTTATTACTCCCCGATGATATATAGGGATGATGCCACATACATCATTGATGCATCTTTATTAGGCATTAAGTGCAGTAGTTCAACATGACAAAATTACCCGTAAGCGTGACCGAGAGGCACTGTATATACCGAACGCTGCTAGGTTTTGGTTTTCCAACTTCCTTTGTTTAGTTTTCTAACTAAGAAGCTATGAAATTATCATGCTTGAAATTAGTCATGAAATGAATGTACATAATTAGACATTGCGAAGTTTAACTACTTCGATGGCAACCAAGTACCATTTGATAAAAAGAAATTCCATTCTTCTACAACTAAACTAATTAATATATAATGGTATGATAATGACAATAATGAAAAAAACATGTAACTTCCATGAAGGTAATGGAAATGTAACTTTCTCATCAATGAATGCAATTTAATATATAAGCAATATGCATGATGCAAAAATAGTGTCATTTACATACAAAATTAAGCAATGTTTACTTCTATCATGAGAATATTTAATTATAGAGTTACTAGTTCCAAATGAGCATTTAGTTTATACTTTTAGAAATTTTGGATCGAATCATAATAATAAGACTTATTTGTTTTTAAGTAAGCCTAAAATCATCAATCAAGTAATCCAATAAATCCTCAAAGGGATTGAGACAAAAATTTTAAATTTCAAATCTTTTACACAATAATCCTAATTTTATTAACTTAGATTTTAACTAAAGCAATTATTAGCAATTACTTAAAATTTAACCATAATTACTAAAATTCCAAATTACAATTTAAAAGGAATTAAAAAAAAAAACTAACTATAAAAATAAAATGAGCGAATTGTTTGTTTTAATAGTAAATAGGGGGGGTGGGTGGGGACCACGGGTCCCATCACCCCTATGGTCCTGCATGCGTAGGCCTGCAGGGTTGAGGGGACAGCACGGGCCCCTCCACTCCCCCTGCACCCATTGCCGTGATAGTGACCGCAGGGGTAGTGGAGGGTACCATTGCCCTCGGCGGTTACAATAACTGCCACCCCTGCATGCTATCCGTTATTCATTCGAAATAATTTTCGAATACCATGTCGTTGCTAATTTATATTCGCCTTGCAACATTTAATAAATTTTAACGTTTGAAATAAAACTTATATATATATATATATATATATATATACATGAGGATTACATTTCCAAATTATTAAGTTACATAAAAGAAGAATATATAACAGGTATGTGTATATATAAAAAGAAATCATTAATGTAAGAGTGAGAATAACAATTTAATCCTAGGGACGAAAATATAACAAAAAAATAAAATAAACCGAGAAATAATTTGCTACAGCGATGCACATATTATCAAAGAAAGAGGAAGATGTTTATACTAAGAAATACAAAGCTCACACAGAAGGATTTATATTCTATTTCTCAACTAATGTTCAAAGAGGGGGATTTATTTCGTCATTCATAGAGAGATTTATTTCTACACTCACAGAGAGATTTATTTCTTCACACAGAGAGATTTATTTATTCATTCACAGAGAGATTTATTTATTCATTCACAGAGAGACAGATTTATTTATTCATTCATAGAGAGATTTATTTATTCATTCACAGAGAGATTTATTTATTCATTCACAGAGAGATTTATTTATTCATTCACAGATAGAGAGATTTATTTATTTTTATATTCAATATCATCTGTAGTTTTCAAGAGAAAATAGAAAAGCAAAAAATCTGATTTTCTACCTTTTAAATAGATCAAATAAAATATGCAAGAGAAATCTACATTTGTATTTAAAAAGAGAAAGAATTATATCATTGCATTTCTTTAAGGAAACAAAATAGATTTTCTTCCTATCTAGCAATTACGAAATGATTTCTTCCAGAAAACTATATTCAACGTAAGAATCTAGAAACTATATTTTTTTTTGATAATACAAATTCTTCATATGACAAAAGGAGAGAACCTGGTTTATTGAAGCTTGATGTTGAATCCTCTAGCTATCCTTTTGATCCTTCCTTGCAACTTAAGAGAAATCCTTCAAACAACAACTTAAAAATCCTACAACAAAAATGAGACTACCAAAGAAGATCCTACTACTAAAACTTGGGAAATTTCCTTCAAAACAAAATCAACTCCCTTCTTTGAAACTTGCATACAATTTTATAAGAAAATTCCCTCAATTCCACTATCTAGAGAATTTAATTAAAAAAAAAAGATTCTTTTCCAATATTGGACTCATGCAAATTGATTAAACTTAGTGGGGGAGTTACATGCAAGGTGGTGGAGATTCCTCTAGAAGCTTCTTATTCTTCCTACAACATGTGCCATAATTGGGAGTGGAAAATAAATAAATAAAAATAATGCCTTTTGAATTATATTCTCCAAGTGTGTGTGTGTGTGTTTATTTTATTCTTTTATGACATTTATTCAATCATGTTAAGTAGTTTAACCAAAAACATAATAGAATTGTATTTAAATCAAAAAGTGATAAAGGAGGGTTGTGACATCCTCCCCTCCTTAATTTGTGCATCGTCCCGATGTACTTATTGAATGTATCCAAAAGAGTCTATAGTTCTTGATTAAAACAAAAAAGGAAACAACTGTTGCATTTCTTAGTATCCTCCCACGTGGCATTCTTTTCATCATACTAATTCCATTGCACTTTGCATTGATCAACCTCTCTGTTGCGCAATTGGCACTGGTGCCTCTCCAAGATTTTGAATGGCTCTATCATTATTCCTCCCATTTCTTGGACCTATAAAGCATCCCAATTCAAAATATGTTTCGTATCAGGTACATACTTTTTAAGAAGAGATACATGGAAGACATCATGTATTCAGCTCAACTGGGGAGGTAAGGCCAACTGGTATGCAACTGGATTTATCCTTCCCAATATTTTAAAGGGTCCAACATAACGAGATGCAAGCTTGGTCTTTTTCCCAAACCTTATGGAACTCTTGTGTGGCCTAACCCTTAGGAAGACTTTCTCTCCCACTTCAAACTCCCTTGGTGTCGTGTTTTTGTTTGCATAACTTTTCTGCCTATCTAAGGCTTCCTTCAATCTTTGCCTAATTTCCTTAGTTTTCCTTTCCATCTCCTTCAACATATCTGGTCCAATAATTACTCTATCTTCAAGACTATCCCAACTCAAAGGTGTTTGACATGGTTTACCATACAATTCTTCGAAAGGTGCCATTCCCAAAGATGTTTGATATGTATTATTGTAGGCAAACTCTACCAGAGGTAGGTACTCTTCCCATTTCTTCTGTTGGTCCATGCAGTACATGCAAAGTGGGTCTTCCAAAATCTGATTTGTCCTTTCTGTTTGGCCATTAGTTTCAGGATGGTATGCAGTGCTAAAATTTAGTTGAGTTCCTAGAGTTGATTGAAGAGTGGTCCAAAACCTTGAAGTGAATCTATAATCTCCATCTGATATGATTTTCTCTGGTATTCCATACAACCTAAATATTTCCTTAACAAAACACCTAGCCAAGGTAGGTGCATCATCCGTTAGGTTCCCTGGTATAAAGTGTGCCACCTTAGTGAGTTTGTCAATTACCACCATTATTGCATCATTCCTAGAAGGTGACATGGGTAACCCTTGCCAAAAATCCATGCTAATAACTTGCCACTTGTGTTGAGGTACATCATGTAACTGTAATAATCCAGCTGGATGTCTATATTTTGCCTTTACTCTTTGACACTCTAAACATTTAGCCACATATTTGACTATGTCAGTCTTCATCCTTTGCCAAAAGTATAACTTCTTTAGGTCTGCATAAAGTTTGTTAACTCCTGGGTGCCCTGAATGAGGGGCATTGTGAGCCTCCGACAAGACTACTTCCCTTAAGTTTCCTGAATTAGGAATATAGATTCTATTATTGAATTTGAGCAATCCATCTTCGTCTAATGTATACCCTTCAATCTTAGGATCGGTTGGATCGTATTCTAAAGTCAATTTGACTTGCTTATACTGTGGGTCATGTCCCTACTCATCCATTACTTGCCTTTTGAAGGAAGTTCTGAATGCTGCTATAGTCATCAGGTGTCTCCTCCTACTTAAAGCATCTGCCACCCTATTTTCCTTCCTCTTAATATATTCAATTTCAAAATCATATTCACTTAGAAACTCTAACCACCTTCTTTGTCTAGAATTTAAGTGGGGTTGGGTAAAGATGTACTTTAATCCTTGGTTATCTGACTTCAACTCAAAGGGTTTCCCTAGTAAGAAGTGTCTCCATTTTTGTAGGGCATACACAATCGCTGCTAACTCTAAGTCATGGGGTGCATAATTAACTTCATGAGTCTTTAGCTTCCTGGATTCATAAGCTACTACCCCTTCATCTTGGATGAGTACTCCTCCTAAGCCTTCAATAGAAGCGTCAGTTACAACTGTGAAGTGTCCATTCGGGTTTGTTACCTTTAGAATGGGTGTTGAAGTTAGTTTCCCTTTCAAAATTTGGAATGCCTTATCTCTTTGTTCTATCCACACAAACCTTTTACCCTTCCTTTGTAATGAGGTGATGGGGTTTGCTATCTTAGAGAATCCTTCCACAAACCTCCTATAGTAACCTGCTAGCCCCATAAAGTTTCTTACTTTTGAAATGTTTTTAGGGATTGACCATTCTACTATTGCTTTTATCTTATTTGGATCAACTGCTATTCCTTCCTTTGATATTATATTCCTAAGGTAGTGAATCTTTTCCTCGAAGAAGGCACATTTTGACAATTTCCCATATAACTTATGTTCCCTCAATCTTTGCAAAATAATTTGTAGGTGTACTAAATGTTCCTCCTCATTCCTATAGTAAATCAATATGTCATCTAGAAATACCAAAACAAATTTATCCAAGTAGTCATGGAGTACACTATTCATTAGTTTCATAAATGTAGCTAGGGCATTGGTTACACCAAAAGGAACTACTGTGAACTCATAAAGCCCATATCTAGTCCTGAAATCTATCTTCAGAATGTCCTCCTCCTTAATTCTGAGTTGATGGTATCTTGACTAGAGGTCTATCTTTGAGAAAACTACTTCTCCTTTCATTTGGTCAAAAAGATCCTCTATTTGAGGTAAGGGATACCTATTCTTTATTGTGACCTTGTTCAACATCCTATAGTTGATGCATAGTCTTAAGGTTCCATCCTTCTTCTTAAAAAACAAGACTGGCGCTCCCCATGGTGATACACTTGGCCTTATTAATCCCTTAGCTAAGAGTTCCTCTAATTGCATCTTGAGCTCTTGCAATTCAATTGTGTTCATTCGGTAAGGTGCCCTTGATACTGGTTTAGCTCCCGGTAGTACTCCGATAGAAAAGTCAAACTTCCTTTTAGGGGGTAAGCCGGGTAACTCTTCTGGAAATACATCCTTGAATTCCTTTAAGAAATGGGTATTTTCAAAAGTTGGGGTATTTTCCTCTTTTCCTTCATCAATTTCAACCATATAGATTAGGCCTCCTCTTTTTCTTTCCTTCTTTAATTGCATGGCTGATATGGTTTCTATATTAATGGGATTAAACTTTCCTTGGATTTTGACCCTTTTTCCTCCATCATCCAAACATTCAACAACTTTGCTATAGAAATCTACATTAGCTTGATGGTCTGTTAACCAACTCATTCCAATAATTACATCATATAATCCTAGGGGTGCCACATAGAGATCTACCCTTGCCCTCGACAAACACTTAGTTACTTACCTAGTTGCCTTATCCCCATATTGAACCATCCATGATGACTCCATTTGATTAACTTGTAATTCATATTTGCTTACTAATTTAGGTGAGATAAAACATTCAGATGACCCAGTGTCAATTAGAGTTGAAATTGGTTGTTCAAATAGTGTACCTGTAGTTTCCATGGGAACATTCTGGTATCTTCCTCTTCGGTTCCTAATTGCTGCATGAATCCTTTGTTGGGCCCCTTGTTGGGTTTGATTGGCCCTAATTTGACCTTGCATCCTGGGGCACTCTCTAGCAAAATGGTTTCCCCAACACATGAAGCATCCACCTGGAGGACCCCTCCTGCCTTGATTCCTAGGGGGATCATTCCTTGTTTCATTGGCCCTGGGTGGATAAGTTATCTTGTTCTGCTAATCATTCCTGTTATAGTTGCCTCTATTATTATTGCCCCTATTATTATTATTCCCATTCCTCTGATATTGATTAGGAGGTGGCCTTCTTTCAGAGAATTATTCCTTTGACCTTTGTTGAAATTAGTGTTCCTCTTGAATTCCTGTTTCCTTTTAAAAGAGTGGTTCCCAGTATAGTTATGCCTTGCTAGTGTTTGAATCTTCCTCTCTTGCCTTAGGGACTTTTCAAGCACTTCATTCATGTTTTTGGGTCCGTGCATGTCGACCTCTGCCCCAATGTTGGTATTTAGTCCCAAAATGAATTTCCTCACTTGGCCTTCTTCATCTTTCTGGTACATAGGTACATACTTAAGCAATTTGGCAAACTTATCCCAATATTGTTGGATTGATAGGGGCCCTTGATGTAGATTGTGGAATTCTTTCACCTTCTCATCAAAGAACAATTGAGGGAGCCACCTTTTTCGGAAGTGGTGAACAAATCGATCCCATGTGATCATATCCCTGCTATACCCATTTTGCCCCTTGGTGTTGGTCCACCAACTAGCTGCCTCCCCTGTGAGTTGATAGGAACCCCATAAAGACTTGGTTGTTTTGCTAAAATCTCTTAGTTCAAAATACTTTTCCATTTCATTTAACCAATTCTCAGCTCCTTCACCAATTTGCCTCCCATCGAACTTAGGAGGGGTGATTTTCTTTAAATCCTTGGAGAGTTCCAATATGTTATTTTCTTTTCTATTACCCATCATATTCCTTTGATTGCTACCAGGGTTTCCATTTTTGGTACCACTTTGATTTTCAAAGTCATTCTGCCTTTCCCTAAGGTCCTGCATTGATTGTTCCAAGAAGTTGATTATAGCCTCAACCCCATCTTCGTTATTTCCTAGGTTATGTTGATCCCCTTCATGGTCTTCCTCATGGTATTCTTCATGGTTTTCCTCATGGTTTTCTTCATGGTTTTCTTCCCTTTGACTCCTAGTGGTAGTATGTCTTCCATTACCCCTTCCTCTTCCTCTTCCTCTTCCTCTTCCTCTTCCTCTAGCCATTCTAGGGTTTTACCTGAAAGTTAAATTATGTAGTTAGTTCTTGATTTAGGATTTTAAAATTTAAATTTTACCATTGTAAAACATTCCCTTAGTTGTATAAATTGAGGTGAGGACAAGGCCTATATTTGAACCTTTTCTCTAATACCACATGTAATAACCCACCAGAAATTAACTCAACAAATTTGACCATTCTTTTTCTTTTGTTTAATTGAACCATTTGTGTTTGATTCAATCGTATACTCTGGGCATCCATTGATTTGGATTAGGCATTCATCCATCCAGGATGAGCATCTAACCGTATGGGTTAGGCATCTGTCCATACGGGACATAAGATTTCATCTATCCAATAAGGGATAGGCATCTACCCTTATGGGGTAGGCATCTATCCAATCAGGATAGGAGGTTCTCTGGCCAGAGACTTAGACTCATCAGGACCATTCGGATCCTGAGCCACTCACTAAGTACTACACTCTTCTAACAGATGTGCATCGAGGTCACCATCCTTAGGAGTAATTAAATAACATAATACAATCTTGAATTCTGCCTTGGAATTTGGCTTAAAGCCTCGGGAAGTCAAGATAATCCATACGAGATTCCTTCAGAGTATGCATTGAATTACTTTTTTTTCATTTTAATTATCTTTCAAATTAGGATTCTTACTCAATCCTCCTTCTTACCAAGCCTAGACCCCACCCACGAACACCTGAGTACTAGGGACAACTTTGTCCCAAGACTACCTACATACCCATTTCGACACGGGATCAAGGCGTAAAGTATTTAGTTCTATTTTCTATTCTATGGTTTGATGTAAACTTATTAGTGGGTACACAACCCTTTCTAGGGTCAATGTCCCAAACAGTCTCTCTGCGGTTGCTACCCACGGTGGTAGCGCTTAAACAAAGGCTCAAGATGGCCTATTGTTTGTGGCCTAAAACAACTACATCCTAACACCTATCATAAGCATCACCCTTGACCAAAATGTCAATCACCAATATCTCTTCAAGATTAAATCAATTTCATAAAGGCATTTTACTTAATCAACCCTAAATGAGGTTTACTATGGTTTAACTCAACGGATGTAAAATCATTTAAGGATTATCTTGTTAGATTATCGATCCAAGAGGGATTACCTGGCCCTTGGATTTTAACTTCCAAGTGTCCCTTATTACTCCCTGACGATTTATAGGGACGATGCCACAGACGTCGTTGATGCAGCTTTATTAGGTGTTAAGTGTAGTAGTTCAACATGACAACATACCTGTAAGCGTGACCCAGAGGCACTGTATATACCGAACGCTGCTAGGTTTTGGTTTTCCAACTTCCTTTGTCTAGTTTTCTAACTAAGAAGCTATGAAATCATCATGCTTGAAATTAATCACGAAATGAATGTACATAATTAGACATTGCGAAGTTTAACTACTTCGATGGCAACCAAGTACCATTTGATAAAAATAAATACCATTCTTCTACAACTAAACTAATTAATATATAATGGTATGATAATGACAATTATGAAAAAAACATGTAACTTCCATGAAGATAATGGAAATGTAACTTGCTCATCAATGAATGCAATTTAATATATACGCATGATGCAAAAATAGTGTCATTTACATACAAAATTAAGCAGTGTTTACTTCTATCGTGAGAATATTTAATTATAGAGTTACTAGTTCCAAATGAGCAATTAGTTTATACTTTTGGAAATTTTGGATCGAATCATAATAATAAGACTTATTTGTTTTTAAGTAAGCCTAAAATCATCAATCAAGTAATCCAATAAATCCTCAAAGGGATTGAGACAAAAAAATTTAATTTCAAATCTTTTACACAATAATCCTAATTTTATTAACTTAAATTTTAACTAAAGCAATTATTAGCAATTACTTAAAATTTAACCCAAAGCAATTACTAAAATTCCAAATTGCAATTTAAAAGGAATAAATTAAAAAAAACCTAACTATAAAAATAAAATGAGCGAATTGTTTGTTTTAATAGTAAATAGGTGGGGGGGGGGGACCACGGGTCCCATCACCCTTGCGGTCCTGCACATTGAGGGGACACCGTGGGCCCCTCCACTCCCCCTATGGCCACTGTCGTGACAGTGACCGCAGGGGTAGTGGAGGGTACTACTGCTCCCGGTGGTTACAATAACCGCCACCCTTGCATGCCATCCGTTATTCATTCGAAATAATTTTTGAATACCATGTCATTGCTAATTTATATTCGCCTTGCAACATTTAATAAATTTTAACGTTTGAAATAATATATATATATATATATATATACATGAGGATTACATTTCCAGATTATTAAATTACGTAAAAGAAGAATATATAATAGGTATGCATATATATAAAAAGAAAACATTAATGTAAGAGTGAGAATAACAATTTAATCCCAGGGACGAAAATATAATAGAGAAATAATTTGCTCCAGCGATGCACAGATTATCAAAGAAATAGGAAGATGTTTATACTGAGAAATACAAAGCTCACATAGAGGGATTTATATTCTATTTCTCAACTAATGTTCAGAGGGGGATTTATTTCTTCATTCACAGAGAGATTTATTTCTACACTCATAGAGAGATTTATTTCTTCACACAGAGAGATTTATTTATTCATTCATAGAGAGAGAGATTTATTTATTCATTCACAGAGAGATTTATTTATTCATTCACAAAGAGAGAGATTTATTTATTCATTCACAGAGAGAGAGAGATTTATTTATTCATTCATACAGAGATTTATTTATTCATTCACAAAGAGAGAGATTTATTTATTCATTCACATAGAGAGAGAGATTTATTTATTTTTATATTCAATATCATCTCTAGTTTTACAAGAGAAAATAGAAAAGCAAAAAATCTGATTTTCTACCTTTTAAATAGATCAAATAAAATATGCAAGAGAAACCTACATTTGTATTTTAAAAGAGAAAGAATTATATCACTGCATTTCTTTAAGGAAACAAAATATATTTTCTTCCTATCTAGCAATTACGAAATGATTTCTTCCAGAAAACTATATTCAACGAAAGAATCTAGAAACTATATATATTTTTGATAATACAAATTCCTCATATGAAAAAAGGAGAGAACTTGGTTTATTGAAGCTTGATGTTGAATCCTCTAGCTATCCTTTTGATCCTTCCTTGCAACTTAAGAGAAATACTTCAAACAACAACTTAAAAATCCTGCAACGAAAATGAGACTACCAAAGAAGATCCTACTACTAAAACTTGGGAAATTTCCTTCAAAACAAAATCAACTCCCTTCTTTGAAACTTGCATACAATTTTATATGAAAAATCCCTTAATTCCACTATCTAGAGAATTTAATTAAAAAAAAGAGATTCTTTTCCAATATTGGACTCATGCAAATTGATTAAACTTAGTGGGGGAGTTATAGGCAAGGTGGTGGAGATTCCTCTAGAAGCTTCTTATTCTTCCTACAACATGTGCCATAATTGGGAGTGGAAAATAAATAAATAAAAATAATGCCTTTTGAATTATATTCTCCAAGTTTGTGTGTGTGTGTGTTCATTTTATTCTTTTATAACATTTATTCAATCATTTTAAGTAGTTTAACCAAAAACATAATAGAATTGTATTTATATCAAAAACTGATAAAGGAGGGTTGTGACAGTCTTGTACTATGTGACATCATTCTATTAAGGACTATATGGGACTATGCGTTGCATGTTAGTACCTTCTTACTTGCATAAAACTGTTCAAACTAATTGTTGGCATATTCACTTGCATTACTAGTATCTAGAATCTTAATGAACTCTCCTAATTGTTTCTATATAAAATCTTTAAAGTCTTGGAAAGACTTAAAGACCTCAAAATTATGTTTGAGAAAGTAAACCCAAGTGTATCTGAGAAAATTATCAATACATTTCAAAAGATATCTAGTCATGTTGAAAGATAGTTGTGAAAAGAGTCCTTCTAACTCACTATTTACTAACTCTAGTAGACATATTCCTCTCTATACTTTTTATTTATCATACTTATCCTCAAAATGCTTACAAAGAATACATCCCTAGAAAACTCTATAAAAAATTAAATAAGAAGAAATCCTAAAACCTTGTCCTAATGACTGAGCCATTGAAAGTAAGGGTAGTTCAAGTGGTCAAACTAATGATTCCATAGACAACTTCCCTCATCTACATGAGTGATTAATACTATTTAAGGAAAGCCAAGAATAAAATGATAAAATTTGTTATAATCCAGATTGACATGATTTTATTTTCCCATAAAAACTATATAGACCCATTATTTATTTTATTGATTACCATTATATCTAGTTTGAACTCAACTTTCTTTCTAAAATTTTTGTGAGTGATCCAAGAAATAGATAGAATATTAGTTGTCAAAGATTAGTCACAAAGAACATCCTTAAATGTTCTTTCACCCACATCAATGGATCCTCTCCCATGCACTCATATAGGACTGTCATAATCAATTAGTATGGTAGGAATTACACATGACTCTAAGGAGGTAAAACCATAATGTGATGAGACCATGTGGTTTAAATAACCCTAGTAAATTATTCATTTGTTAATTTGTGAAACAATAGCAACTTCTTGGTATTTCCCTTTCCTCTCTCCTTACTTTATTTTTGTGTCCTTGGAAGACCCTTTTGATGAACTCTATTTGATTGATTCAAACACCTTAATATTGTACTATTGAATAAGATGTGTTAGGTGATTAATCTACTTCTTTAAACACTTGTGTTCATCATGGACATGCCTCTTATAGTAGGTATACTTGACCTTATCCTCTTAGTTGTATTTAAAGTAGTAGGGTTTTTTACCTTGCTTCTTCTCTCCTTGGTTTTTTTGTTTCTTATCCTATTTGCTAGACTATTTCTATTCTTTTGTGCCCT
Source organism: Cryptomeria japonica (assembly GCF_030272615.1). Classification (NCBI taxonomy): domain Eukaryota; kingdom Viridiplantae; phylum Streptophyta; class Pinopsida; order Cupressales; family Cupressaceae; genus Cryptomeria; species Cryptomeria japonica. The sequence continues at coordinate 47,157,736 of NC_081405.1, forward strand.
GATATGAATCCAAGGCATGTAACTTAGATGGTTTCATTGTATCTATTAGAACTAGTTTATCTTGCACCCTAGTGAGTTTTGTAGTACAATTATCTAGAGAAGACATTTTGTAGGTGGAACCTAGGACACATTTTGTATGAAGGAACAAGGGATAGGAAATAAGGCTCGCTATGAAATGAAATTTTAAATACACAAAAATGGACATTTTAAATGCAACCCAAGTCCAACTAAAAAGATTTGCACTTACATCCAATATAAAAATTATTATATTTTAAAACCTTACAAAAATTAATGAGTGTCAAATCACATAATGTATAATGATTAAAAAATACTATATAGATTTTATAGATTAATAGAGAAACTCAAGTCTTCTCAAAATCCACAATATATTGCATACTAAGAATTGAAATCTCCATGTAGCTCTTTGAAAGATGATTTTATTTAGTAAGCATGAAAACCTTTTAGCACATGTGTGTAACCATTTCTTCATAGAAGTTTAAAGTTAAGCCAAAGTAGTATTTTTAAATTCTTCAATTTTTTTCATGTTCAACATATCTACCAAAATTAGCAAACTTAGTCACAAATCTACCTTGAAAAATTCATGATTTTTACAAACCATAATATGCGTGTTTGATATTTCACTTCATACAATCTCTAAAGAAAAACACACATGCCAAACAATACAATTTCTACAATTCTTTAACTAAAAAGAATTAAATACTTGAATTGGTGGTTCCTCCATAAAATATTGAAGACTTCCCCAAAACCCTCAATATTTAAGCTATAAAAAGAGGAATAGTAAACATGGTCTCGAAATGTTAAAATCTATGGTACTTGTGATTATTCATGGAAAACAAATCTGAATCCTCCATGAAAAAGTACTAAATTACAAAAATATAAATATCACTAGAAGTTTGAACCTTGATGGATGGCGTAATAAAGGAACATACCATTACCCTAAGCAATTGCGCTCAACCAATTGAACAGCAACCCTTTGATCTATAATTGTATTTAAAATGTAAGGTGTATGTATTTGATTAGTTCTAATATCAATTAACATCTCTAATTGAGCTTCTAGGTGTTTGAATGTGCTACATGGTTTATATTGTGTTTTTTCATATAAGTCAATGTTTATGTCGTATATGTATAGAGAGTTAAGACCTTAAAATATCAAATATAACAATTTATTTATTTATTTAAATTTAAGTTGGAAGTATGATCTTGGTCTCATATTTTATTATTGCATCTTTAATGGATTTGAGCCTTGGTGGAAAGCAATTAAGGAACATATCATCACCCTTATCAATTATATTCAACAAATAGAAGCACAATCATCTGATGTAATTTAGTTTTTGAATTTATAACTAACTTATAATATACGAGAATACTTTATATTCTCACTATAGGAGAAATATATCTAATTATCTTTTAATTTAAAATCTACATTTCTTATTGTTTATAAAATTATAATTTTATTTTTTTGGTATCTTAAGCCATAAAATTTATATTTTAAATTGATTTAATTTAAGTGATAATATTTTTCTTGAGATTTTTACGAATTAACTTAAATTAGCTTGAAAATAAATGAGAGATGATATGTATTATTGCTTATCCATTGTTGGTGGCTTACGGGTTGTTGCTGTCATCCCCAAGATGATTAGTCTTGTGCTAGGAGAGGCTTAGATAAGGCCAGATCACAAGGACACTCCTAGATTATATATAAAAAAGAGTTTAAATATAGAACACTTTATCAATTATCTTGAAAATCAAATCTCTTTTCATTTTCTAAATAGTTAATTGTTGGTAGCTCTTATTCATTCTAATCTACTTTATTCAATATATGATTTTTTTTTAAATAATATTAAATAGCATATTAACTATTCATTTTCAAAATAAATCAATTTACTTCATATTATTGAATGATATTCTCTTCACATATATCATGTTAACGACTTGGTGGTTGTATGTATGTATGTGTATGTATATGTGTATGTATATGTATATGTATATGTATGTATATATGTGTGTGTGTGTGTGTGTGTGTACATATACACACACTTCCCATAATATGTTGCTAATTTGATTATAATAATACAAAACAATTTTGTGATAATGACTTTCCAATCAAAGCGAAAAATAATTATGGGGAGATTAATAAAATATATATATTTTCAAAACTTTTGTAACTTGTAATATTTTTATTTTAAAATATTTTTAGAATAACATGATCATGAAAATTGTAAAAATAATTTTTTTAAGTATAATAATATTTAAAGATTAATTTAGTTTGAAATAATAATTCTTAAATATAATAAATAATACTGTTAGTTTTATAATTGATAAATAAATTGTAATGTCAATGTTAAAATTTATATTTTGGTCATACATTTCAATTTGATTGTATATGATGTGTTATATTTACATGTACATGTTCTAATATGAAAATTTATGGGCATTAATGTTTCTCTATTCTTTTTGGAAGCTTGGACTATTTATTTGTTTTTTTTACAATAATAATATATGAATTGTAATGTGATATTTGAGGCTGGTGTATATTTTTATGATCAATAATCTTTATTCACCAAACCTTGACATGTGGTTTTTGATCTATTGGAGGAGCTCCCTTCTAAAGTTCTAGTTTAGATCCATCTCCTTTAGTTTTGCATGGAGTAGAGACTTGATATTCTACAATCTATAATGACCATTATTGGAAACCCTTGAGCCCTTCTCATCATACACTTAAAAGAAAGATAACAACCTATATACATATCTTTGTTGAAATTTACTTTAATAATCCATTTTGTGATTCTTTAAAGATTAGATTGGATAATATGCAATGGATCCAACAAATAGATTACGATGATATTCCTTTATGCTTATGTAAATTTATAAAGAAGAAATCATAAGAAGGATTTGAAGGCTATCAATCCTTTACAAAGGTTTCCACAACTAAATTCAATAAAAAATAAAACATGTCATAGCTCATGCAAAAGAACTAGACTCAACTAGGTTTATCCCTATGAAATCTCAGAATACTTGAAGAATGTGAACTACTAATGAAATAACCTCCTAAAAGAGGAAATAATAAAAATAGGTGTATAAACTTAAAAATTGGCTATGAATAATTAAATAAATATTTATTATTTATTTAATGTTAATTTCCTTTATTAAATAATTAAATTGACAAATTTAATTATTTAATTCATTATAATCTTAATTCTTCTATTAAATAATTAATTTGAAAAGATTAATTTATTTAATTCACTTTAATTCTTATTATTCTATTAATTAATTAAATTGAAACATTTTTATTAATTAATTCATCACCCCTTTCTTCTAAATTAATTCAATTAAATATCAAAATATTTAATCATCCCCTGACCAATTCTTCTATAGTCTCATCAATTAAATAGTTATATAATTATTTAAAACTCCTTTTCCAACTCATCTCATCTCCACATCACTTCCTCTTTTTCCAACTCATCAATTATGTGGCTAAAGATATTAATATTTTTAAAATATTAATACATCATTTATCTTCAACTTCCAAATCATAAATCAAAGAATGCATACGTACACACATTTCTCAACTTCCCTATATTTTCTCCAACCTTCCTGCATCTTGGGAGGGAGTTGAGTCCACTTGTCCTCATATCCCTAAATCTTCTCCAACTATCTTATATTCTCTCAAGTCTTCATCCTTAGTCAAGGTGAGCCTTTTGACACTTGGCTTTTCCTTCCACCTTTTCCTCCATCATGTAAGTGTAGGAGGAACATTTTCCTCTTTTATCTATTACATCTCAACCAATTTTTCATATCCATCTAATTTGTATGATTTAATCTCAACCATTGATCTTTGCCACATGGGATTTTGTACATAAAAAATCTATAAAAAGAGCAATTCTCCAGCATTTTGGGACTAATAGTGATCTTGCAGTAGTCATTTTGCATCTGTGAGTTTTAGCAATTAAGCATTTGAGAATTTTAGGAGTCTTTTATCATCTTGCATCATAGCTTAAACCATTTTAGCTTGCATATCCAACTATCAGTTATCTATCCATTTCACATTTTCCATCTTGGAAGCTACACAATGCATGTCTGAGAGCAAATATCTGCAACCAAGAACAATGGGGATATGACACAATGAGACAGGAGGGTAAATGATCTTTATATTTTCATGCTTAGTTCCTTTGCTTTGTTTCATTGGTTGATATTTGAAATTTTCATGTAGCTTTTATCATCAATCTTTGTGAAAAGCTAACCATTTGCAAGCTTATTCTGAAATGAAATTCCAGGTTGATACATTTTTGACACCCATCATGGGGCCCAGACCTCACACTTTCTATTATCCTGTCTTTTCTTGTATTTTACCAGTTTCACTCATTCATGTAGTTTAGCAATGCATTTGTAAACTTTTCATGCATCTGTCGCTTTTGACAATGCATTTGTTTGATTGGCTGTGCATGTGTTTAGTTTGGCAGTGCATTTACCATTTTTAATCACACATTTAAATAGTTTTAGTGCATATGCACTACAGGATCACACATACATTGTGCAGAGTCGTGCATTCATTTAATTAGGCAACACATTTGCAGTTTTTGGTCGTGCATATGTTCTTTTAGCACATTCACTTAAATAGTCTGGAAAATTTTGATTTTTCACACTTGGTTAACTAACACTTTTTGCAAATTCGATCATCAAAGACCAAAAATTTTCAAAACTGCTAACGTGTTCTCTTGTAGGTTGTTTTTCATGCATTTCTCACATTTAGTTTAAATAGGGGTTTTGTAACTTGCCATCTATTGCGTCACGTAGTTTAACTAAGAAGGTAAATTTACAACATGCAACTTGCATCTTTGTGTCATCTTTAGATTAGTTCACTTAGATTAATTTAGAAAGAAAATCAATCATTTGTTCACTGTGCTTGTGAAAGTGGTAGGTTATTATGCTCTCACCTCAATCAAGTGATAAAAAAACCAGACCCACTTTCTAAAATGTTTAACCTTCAGAGGGCCTACCTCCCGAGTATCCCTTAAGGCTTGGTGATAGGGGATGACCCAAGTGGAAATGGGCTAACACCAAGCTCTTCCGATCCACTATAAATAAATTGTGTTTGTTATGAAAGTTACAAGCAATGAGTGCTGATTAGTTCATACCGACACCATGTCTCCCCATAATCCTATAGAGTGCAACCTCTATAGGCTGGGAGCCTTCCTTAACGAAGCCTAAGGTGCCACATGTATGACAACTCAACTAGATGCCTTGACTAAAAACTCTTTGTGTAAAAATCCCAAATCCTTCTAGTTGTTGGTGCAGGATGTCAGACTTCTAAAGTGGCTCACATACATACGGTTCTTAGTAGAGATACAAAGTTCACCATGGGGAGTTTTCATGGGAAATGGTGCTTGGCTACCTCAAAGAAGTGAGCATCGAGGGTGGAGCCAGTGGGGTCAAGTGTCTAAGTTTCCGCTTTGAATAATGTAGTCTTGGGAAACCCATGTGAGATTCAACAATTATTGTCCTAGCCTACCATAGGAATTGTACTTTCCTGTACATTTTGCTTTCGAAACATTGTGTCTACTATACTTGCATCATGTTTTCAAATCAAAAGTAGAAAAATAATCCTGATGAAAATCTCAAAACTTGCTGGAAAAGAAATAGAGTCATGCATTCTTAGTGCAAAGTCATGATTTTGTAAATTTTGATAGTGCATTTACATATTAGAAGAACACATTCATAATTTTAGATCAAGCAGATACATTGTTTGACAATGCATTTGCAATGCAGAGTCACAATTTTGAAACACAGAGTCACACATTTGTCACATCTGATAGTGCATATACACAATTAAATTGCACATTTGTTTTTGTGCATTCATAATAGAGGGTACTTCCTGCCATTAACTCAAAATTTTAAAATTTTTTTTGGATACGGGCATTTTTTAGAAAAATCCTTTTCAACTTTCATAGATTTTGCAACTGGTCAAATAGATAGGTTTCTTGAACAATTCATACAAAACAATAGATTACACCTAAGATTATCACAAGTATTCACCTCTAACAAGTCTTAAATCCAATATCTCAAGTGCTCAAAACACCTTTTCTTGATAAATTTTATCTTTAAAACATAGTTTCTCAACAAGATACATCATCCTTCATCATGAAACTTCAAGATTAGATTAACCTTGTCCATTGACTTGGATATATCGTTTCACCTTGAACTTGGTATTATAAAATTTCATTAAAAACTTGCAAACACACTAGGATCAAAAACTTGTCAATCCTTACATGCTTATATGACCATTTCGTGTCGTCTCAAGAAGAGGAAACTTATTTATAAGGCATTCTTGAAAAAGAGAAGGTTTCTATACAAAAATCACAAAATTCTATTGAAACATCATATCTTCATACACCATTTTTCGTAACTATTTACGTGGTTGTGGAATGGAGTTTGACAAAGAAACCTTACAAGCATGTTCTTTTCAACAAAGAGACACTTTATCTCAAAGTACCAATAGGGGTGGTAAAATTAATTCAGCTTATTTACCTAAACAATTGATCATCTATTGAGTTACATTCAGAAAAATCAAAACTTGAGAAGTTTCAAATCAATCATATGCCAGTTTGGACTAGAGCTTAACACGAGCAATTGAAAAGACAACATAAATAAATGAAAGAAGAAAATCCAATGTTTGATCAATTTGGATACATAGATGTTGATGAAGAAGCAATCAATAATACCATTAGAGACCTTGAACAAGATTCCCGATTTGATAAATTAATGGAAAAACTCTTGGAAAAGAAAAAGAAAAAGTATATTCTAATGTTGGCAAATGCAAGAGAAAAATGACCACAAGGTTTTAACATGGAAAGTTTGAAACAAGATGCTAAAAAAAGTCATAATCAAAACACTGATGACCACAATGATGATGGCATAAATCGAGTAAACCATTGAAAAAAAAGAGGAGATAGAGAAGAAACAAGAGGAGATAGAACAAGATGATACAAGAAACCAAGATGAAACAAGAAGGGAGCGAAGTGACAAAAGAACTTATGAGGATATAAGGAGAACCCATTTTGATGATCCTTTATTAATTCTCACTCAACAAATACAAACTTTGCAACAACAAATATAGGATATGAAGAATGAAACAAGTTCCAAGAAATATTCATTGGAGGACATCTGCCCATATCCTTTTGATAGGAGTTTAAACATGATACCATTTCCACAACATTGTGAAATCCTAAAATACGACAAATATGATGAGAAATCTGATCCTCAAGATCATATCAGGGAATTTTATACTATGAGTATGGAGTTCGCACACAATGAAACTTACCTGATGCATTTATTTCCTAAAAGTTTAAATGGGAAATCAATGGAATGGTTCTCGAAATTGCCATCAGGGATTGAATTTTTTGAAGAACTTGTGAATAGATTCATCTCACAATACTCCTACAACATAAGAAATGAGATAACAATGCTAGACTATGCAACATCAAACAAAAGAATGGTGAACCTCTCATGGTCTTTCTACAATGATGGAGGCGATTGTTTAATAGGTATCCTAGAGATGTGCTAGATCAATAGAAAATGGACATATTTATTGACAATCTTACTAGTGAGATGAGTTATAGACTCAAAATGCAATGTCCTACTAGTTTTTCAAAAATGATTGAAAATGGCTTGAAAATATAGGATGCTATGGTCAAGAAAGGGGAGTTAAAACTTTACAATTCCTCTAACTACAAGAACAACAATGGCAATAATAGTAACAACAATAAACCAAAATTCTAGATGAAGAACACAAATATTTCCAATGAGGGAGTATCTCATAACAATGATGCTAAACCTCAACAACCAATTTTTAATCTCTCAACTCGAACACCAGTAAACAACCAAGAGAATGCTAAACCAAAGTCCTTTTATTCCAACCCCCACATAAAATTTACAACATTGGGGAACCATTGGAATCAGCTCTAAAAAACGCTTCTTAAAAATAAATTGATCACATTACCAGAAGTGAGAGATTTTGAGCCTAAGGTCAAACCAAGTTGGTGGAATGAAAATCATTTTTGTGATTTTCATAGAAATCAAGGACACCAAAAAAATGATTATCAAAGACTGAAACATATCATTTAGGACCTAATTGATAATGAGATTATCACAATGGATGGTCATAAAATGAATGAATCATACTTGGCATTCAAGACTCTACTTCCCAATTATGAAAAGGGTGGACCATCCATTTCACTAGATGACAAGGACAAAGAAAAGTTAAACTATACCTGCACATATGACAATGTAGTGAATGTCATCATCGTTAAAGAGAAAACACTTACAGATTCAGTGAATGCAATTACACGAAGTAAGGAAAAGGTGACATTTTCGGGTGTGATAAACAATATAGCATCCACTTCAAGACAATATAACTTAGTGGATCAATTACAGAAAATACCTGCACAGATATCAATTTTAGAGCTCCTTAAGATCTCACCAATGCATAAGGAAATATTCGAGAAAGCTCTAGTGGAAACAACACTCTCTAAGGACTTGGATGTTGATCAATTTCAAAACATGGTGGGACATCTCATAGCCCCTCATTTCTTATCATTCACAAAAAATGATGATGTGTCATTGCAACATCCTCATAACGCTCCCCTATAGATTGAAGTCATTATTCATACAACCTGCATCAAACATGTTCTTATAGATGGAAGAGCCGACTTAAACATTTGTGCATTAAGTTTGATAAAAGGTTTTGGATATTCACAAAATGCAGTGGATCCTTTAAAAAAGAAAATAACAATCAAGGCCTATGACGAAGAAGAACGCTCTTCTAGAGGAACAGTGGTTTTACCACTCAAAATAGGACCAGTTGAGAAAGATACAGTTTGTCAAGTCTTGGACTTGAATTTATCTTACAACATTCCTTTGGGTAGACCATGGATTCATGGTATTCAATAAGTTCCCTTGACATATCATCAATGCGTCAAATTTCCTCATAATGGACAATAAATAACCATATCAACAGATACCAGCCAGTATTGCAACAATTTGAAGTCAACTCAAGATGCAAGGGTTCCTCATAACCGAGAAGAATTATCTCCTACCAAAGCATATCAAGAGACATCATTCACATCCACTCTGGAAAGTCTTAAGAAAAAGTTAAAATTAAATGATGGAGGAATGGGAAAATATTCTTTGCAAACTTTACCACTTTCTCCAAAGTCATATGGAAAACCAACAAATGCAAAAACACAAATCCATCGAAAGACTATTGAAATATTTGATGGAGAAATTGTTAGAACTGGAACATTATCTGAGGAAATTGAAGAAAAGGACATCCTTGATTGGTTATAAAAAGATGAAGAATAAATTAGAGTGGTAGCTTTAGCTATAACTATCCCCACAGAAAAATATGGCAATGGATTCAGAATCATGCAGAGAATGGGATACCAAGGAAAAGGCCCTATTGGCAAGCATCAAGAAGGCATAATAAACCAATCACACCTCACTCTCAACATGTTAAAGATAAATCTAGACTTGGGTATGACCAACATACTCAACCTATGCAAAAGTGAGATCATCATCAAAATCCTCAATGGAGAAGAAAAGTAACACCTAAAGAAGAATCATGGCAAGAAGTGATACATCAAGCAACTGGAAAGATAAACAAAGAACAACAAGATGAAAAATATGAGAAACAACAAGAGGAACTCTCTATTCAAAGAGAGGAGGCTTCCTATAAACAGATCCATCAGATCCATCAAGTGCAAACAAGTACAAAACTTGATCAAGCCAGTATAGAATCAATAATAGAAGAAACAGTTAGAGAACAAAGAGAAGAGGAATATGAGAAACAACAAGAAGAACTTGCCATTCAAAGGGAGGAGTCTATTTATGAACAAATCCAAAGAGTAGAAGCAAGCACAAAACCTAAATCAGAACAAGCGACAAAACTTGTATCAATTATTAGTGATCTCTTCTCACCATACAATATTCCTGTTAGATACAATGGTGTAGTCCTAGAAAGTGATTCTAAAATTAACTCACATGAATATGAATGGGGTCCAGATCCACCATCTGATTTATCAAGTGGAGAAATTGAAGACAAGAATTCTACTCCAAACAATATCACATCTTTCAAGAATCAGAAAGAAGAACTTGAAAGAAGACAAGAAGAAATCATAATCCAAAGAAAAGAAGCATATGCTAGAAAGCAGAAGGAAGAAAGTAAGAGAAAGAAAATGCAAAAGATAGATATGGTCACTAATCAACAGTCAAAAGAACATAAGGACATGAGATCTCCATCAATCTCTAACCATCAAGAATCAAAACTTGGTAGAACCATAGAAGAATTGATAGCAAGCCAAGTAGGAGAACAATCATTTCAAAGGAAGCAAAATATGAAAGAAGGCAAGAAATGAGGAGAAAATCAGTAGAAGCTAGTCAAATATGTTAAATATAAGCAAGAAATGAAACTAATCCAAATGATGAGATATCTTCTAAAAAAGTGTGTTATCCAAAAGACATACAAGTCGATATGATCCATTTGTTTGAGGGACAAATGTCAGCAAATAGATCACTTGAGGGTGAATCACAAGTTACTCACTCTAACTTTAACTTTGCTAGAGCTAATTAGAGAGTGATCGGGAGAGTATATCCTGAAGAGAGTGAAATCTCCAACTCGACTAATTTACCTAATTTTTTTGACAATTATGTTATGATAATCAAAAACATAGAAATTGATTAAGATTATGATCTACCCTTAATCCACCTAGAGCTGATTTACTGGGAAAGTGATGAAATCCCTAAACTTGATACCTTTCCAAATGACCATGCCATATCCATATACCTTAATGCTGTTGAACCTGTAATGCCAAAGAAAGTTTCCACTAGTGAATCAAATAATGCTTCTTGTAGTTAGGAGGGTGCCAAATCTTCTAGTTGCAAAAGCAAAATAATAAAACATAGAGGAAGGTCTAATTCTAAAAACCATTTTATGGAACATTAGATCAATTAAAAGACAAAATAAAAGATGTATCTGATGGTAAAAACCTCCTTGAGGTTCCAAAAGATGGAGGATTTGACACTCTACTAGAACATTTTCAAGAGAGATAACTATTCCGATAGAACCCATAAAGGTAGTTAACATTGGTACCACATAGAGTCGTAAGATTCTTCATCCTACAACATCATTATTAGAACAAGAAAGACATGAATTTACTAAGTTCTTCAAGAAAAGGCAAATCAACTTTGCTTGGTCATACACTGATATGCCATGACTTGATCCATATCTCATTATGCATCATCTCAATGTCACTCTAGGAGCCAAACCAATTAAGCAGAAGCTTAGAAAGATGCATCCTCATATTGCTCTTCTAGTCAAAGTATAATTGAAGAAACTATTGGATGTTGGGTTCATAAGACCCTAACATATTTAGAATGGGTGTCAACCATTGTGCCTGTATCAAAACTAGACAAAGTTATTAGAGTGTGCACAGATTTCAAGGACCTGAATAAAGCATGCCCAATGGATGAATTTCCATTACTAAATATTAATATCATTATAGATCTATCTGCATGACATGAAATGTTCTTGTTAATGGATGGCTTCTCGAGGTATAATCAAATCAAGAGATCTTCGGAAGATCAAGAGAAACCAAATTTCACATGCCCTTGAGGTACTTTCTGTTGGAAGGTGATACCTTTTGGGCTCAAAAATGTTGGAGCTACATATCAAAGAGCTATGACAACCATTTTTCATGATATGATGCACACTTTCATGGAAAAGTATGTGGATGATATATTGGGAAAATCACATACAAGAGAAGAACACTTGAAAATTTTAAACAAGATCTTTGATAGATTAGAACAATACAAATTGAGGTTGAATCCAAAGAAGTGTTCTTTCGGGGTTACATCAGGTAAACTCTATTGGCATTTGGCATTATAATAGACAAGGGGAGATTGTTGGCATTTCAATAAGGATATTGAGAAGGTTGTTGATGATTATGGATAAAACTGATTAAGGATGTTTTACTGTCTTAATATTATTATTTTGTCATTGATGTCAAGAAATTGATTTTCTAATTCAATATGATGTTGCCATATCTTGAGAAGTATGATTTGATGAGTATAAAGATGTTGGTAAAAGACACAGAAAGAATATGATGAATAAGGGGAGGAATAAGTTATTCAATGGGAAACTATTACCGAGCTAGACAATGATGAGATCATGATGTTTAGATTGTTTTGATATCATACATATGTTATTGATTGTAAGGTTAATACTATACTATGTTACCGAGCGAAGAACCTAGTCGATAAACCCTAAGGTTATTGCTATCGGTTAATGAAGGCAGAATGTCTACCGAGTGAAGTTTAGTATTTACCAAGTTGCAACCAAGTAATAACAGAATGCATTGAATGAATAAAAGCATTATTTAATGAAGGAAGCTGATGAGCTGGCTATGATTAAATGATTGGTATGCCATGAATGAAGTTTGTTAAAGAATCTATGGCAAAGGAAAATCGACAGGAAGATCTACAGCTCAGATTGAACCGCAATACCCTAGCACAAGTTCCAAGAAATGTATGCAAGTTCCTAGGTGGGGTAAAACATTTTCAGATCAAAGGATACATTGAACCTGGTCAAGTTTGAAGATTTGATGGCTATGATGGATCATGGGAAATGTGATCAAGGAGATTAAGCGGTTAGCTATTGTTTATAAATAAGGAACTGTTGATAAACAATGTATGTAGGCAAGTGTATGCACATGGATGCTACATAGTGATTACCAAGCACAGAAGCTTGAAGACCTGTTTTGAATAACAGAGTATAGAGCCCAGCAGATGGACAAGATTAGTTCTATGTCTATATTATATTGAGCAAATAAGAATCTGCTTTAGCATTTTAGATGTGAAGTTGCAGATAGATTTTTATTACTGTTATTTTGTAAAGTGATAGAAAATCTCTTAACTGAGTGGACTTAATAGTCTTATTTGTAAAACCCTCTAGCAAGGTGACATTCTGATTGAGTGTTTGAAATCCTTTAACAAGGTCACTTCTAACAAGGTGAAGATCCTAATAGATCTGAGGGAATTCCCTTAACCGGGTCACATCTAGCAATGTGTTTGTAATCTTTAATAGAATTTGCTTTTAACCGAGCATACTCTAGAAGAGTATATTTCTTAGTGGGTCCGAAATCCCATAGTGGTTTTTCCCTATTTGGGTTTCCACGTTAAATCTGGTGTTATGAGTGTTATGATGTTTATATGCTTTTGAGTTTGCATGTTTAGCAGTTTTGGTTATATTACTGATGTATAAGTTACCGAGGTTGAATCTAATGTTTTTATGGAAGATTAAGTTTGTATGATTCACCCCCCCACTCTCATCTTATTAGTTTGGCATCTGTACTTAACATTAAGTATCAGAACTATCAAACTCCTAGGTTATATCTATAGACACCTAAAAATGTCTCATTGATCATGTATTAATTATTCCTCTAATTGATTAAATAATTCTTTAATTATTTAATTAATTTAATTAATCTTATTCTTCTAATTTCATATTTCCTCATCATCTTACTAATTATTCTATTTTTATTCTTTCATCATTTAATCATTTTAACCATTTCCTAATGTTAATTAAATATTTATTATTTAATTAAATTCAATTTCTAAATAATTAAATAGTTTCTTTAAATTGTTTAATTAGCTAATTAATTCTGATTTTTAAGCCCCAATTTCAATAATCTTTATTATTTAAATAAATTCAATTTCAATTTCTATCTCTCTGATCAATTAATCATTCAACCCTCTTCTAAATATTAATTAAATATTTATTATTTAATTATTATGATTTAATCCTTTAAATTAAATAGTCTTTATTATTTAATTAAATTTCATTTCTAAATAATTAAATAGTTTCTTTAAATTATTTAATTAACTAATTATTTCTTTTAATTTCATTAATTAAATTCCATTTCTAAATAATTAAATAGTTTCTTAAAATTATTTAATTAACTAATTAATTCTTTAATTCCAAATCCCCAAATTCTAATTTCATTTAATTTTATTAATTCTTCTAATTTCATTTAATTTCACATTCTTCTAATTTCTTCCAAATTCAGATACATGTGCATGATTTCAAATCAAATTGAAAATCAAAGTCAAGTTCTAAATATATTCAAAGACTAAATTGAATTAAATTCAATTATTTGAATAAATCTAATGCAAATATTAAATTGAAAATCTAAGTCTAAATGCAAGCACATGCTAAATTAATTAATTAAATCATTTATCTCTCCAGTCTCTATTTTAATCTTCTAGTTCTCTTTGTCATCCTCTTTATTTCCTCCAATCATTCTTTTTCTTCCTTCAGTTAGCTTTTTCTCAATCAATTGACTCCTTTAATCTATTCAATCTATTATTTTTCATCTCCAAGTCAGCAGTTCAACTATCAATCAGCATGTGAGCTCACCTGAGTTCCACCTCTTGATCATTCTATTCCATCTTTCAATCAATATTCTCAAAAAGTCTATAAATTGAACATCCAATCTCCATTTTCAAAGATCATGAAATTTGAATCTTTGTGTGACTTGTAGGTTGCTAGCGCAATATCTGAGAGCCATCATACCATAGAGAAGAGAAGAGAAATGGAAGTTCTACGTAGCAACAAAATAGGGAGTTTTTAATTGATTTGATTTATAAACCCAGTTTTGATGTTATTGTGTTATTTCATGTGTGTTTGTTAGAATTCTTTCATTAGATAGGGATTCATGATTTCCCTTTGATTCTAATTGATATTTTATAATAAGAACGAACTTAGTAGCCCAAATCCTACATTCAGTGATACCGGGAGTCCGGATCGTATCCCATAGATACCCCTCATGTACCTTACATTATGAGATAGAAATCCATCGGTGATAAGATCTTCAGATCTTCGGGGTAAGAGAGATTGGCATGCCCGAGAAGTGTGTGTTGTGGAGTGGAGCTAGTGCTACCAGACTCTCTATGTATCCATCTTGTTTTAGTCTTTTGTTGCGGATGCCTCATTAAATGGTGTCCACTTTCCAGCCTAAGATTGTATTATGTGCTTTTATATGTATCATTGTATCAGACCAGTACTGAGTAAGTCATTTGGGCTATTTCAGGACCTATCCTTTGTATCTCTAAATTCTCTGAGATTGTTTGAAAAACCAGTTCAGTCGGATACATTTACCTCCAAACAATTATTCTCAAACTTGAAAAAACCACAAAACTTGTCCTACACACATAATTACTAGAAAAAGAACAAAGTCCATTTTTTAAAACATCAAAACTCAAAGGTTTATACACATGTGACCATAGTCTTTACATAGTCCTCATTTACGTCCTTATCATAGTCCTCACTTACTATCATCCTAAGTCCTTGCATAGTCCTCATCTACGTCCTTACTATCATCCTAAGTCCTTGCATAGTCCTTACATAGTCCTCATTTACATCCATAGTCCTTGCACTGTCCTCATTTACATCCTTATTATCGTCCTTAGTCATTGCAAAGTCCTCATTTACGTCCTTTTATCATCCTAAGTCCTTACATAGTCATCATTTATGTCCTCATTAGCATCCTAAGTCCTTGCAAAGTCCTCATTTACGTCCTCATTATCATCCTCATAGAGTTCCCATATACGTCGTCTTAATCTTCGCATAAGTCGTTGCAAAGTCCTCATTATCGTCCTCATATACGTCTATCTTAGTTCATCATCATTTGTATAATCTGCATTTGCCTCATTCAGAGGAACAATCAAATTCAACCTCAACTCAAACAAGTTGGTCAAGTTCAATCAAACATTGTCACATTCAAAGAAATGGAGAAAACATCTTACATGTTGTGATCCTAGGTCCAAACCAAACAAGAAAACATCATGGATTGGAATTATACATTTCATAGGGAAGGTGGAGGATTCATCCCTTCTATTCCTATTCCATCGCCATCCATAGAAACCTTAGCTCAACAAATCAGAACTTTGTAGCAACAAGTGACTGACATGACTAGTCCTAACAACCATAGGGGTTGGTTAGAAAAAATGATTACAGAAGTGATGACCACGAGGGGGCATTACATCCTAAGTATCATCGGGGCATACTGGGGCATAATTTTTTGTTTTCTTTGAAACTATGTCATTTTGACTGTCTCAAAGAGGGGCAAATGTAGACACCTAAAAATGTCTCATTGATCATGTATTAATTATTCTTCTAATTGATTAAATAATTCTTCAATTCTTTAATTAATTTAATTAATCTTATTCTTCTAATTTCATAATTCCTCATCATCTTACTAATTATTCTATTTTTATTCTTTCATTATTTAATCATTTTAACCATTTCCTAATGTTAATTAAATATTTATTATTTAATTAAATTCAGTTTCTAAATAATTAAATAGTTTCTTTAAATTATTTAATTAGCTAATTAATTCTGATTTTTAATCCCCAATTTAAATAATCTTTGTTATTTAAATAAATTCAATTTCAATTTCTATCTCTTTGATCAACTAATCATTCAACCCTCTTCTAAATATTAATTAAATATTAAATATTTAATTAATTATGATTTAATCATTTTAATTTTTTTTTTTTTTGATAAAAGTGGGCAAGCCACTAAACTTATATTTTATTAATTTTGAATTTTGAAAATACAAATGGGTTCAAAGGGCATACCGGCAAGAAAGAACCCGCAAGAAAACCTCCGGTTGTGGCCCAAAAAAAGTAAATTTAAAACCCCATATACCCAATTACATATCTGATTTTGATCACCCTCCCATTGCATAGCTTTCAACGATATACATATCATTATCCAAAAAAACCCCATAAACCCAATTACATGTTTGATATTGATCACCCTCCCATTACATGGCTTATCGAAGATATACATATCATTATCCATATGACCCAAAAAATTATGAGGAGCAATCTGTAGAGGAGGTACCCAGCCACAAGGCTTCCCAAGCTTGCCATAAAGATATATCTACTGATCACAACCCTGCATCAAAAAGACATCAACATATCTACACACATAGTTAAATCTGAAACCAAGAACTTGAGCTCTCAACAGGGGGCTCTCTATCCATGATCTAAGGGGGATTGATCTGCAAGGGAGATTCTAACTCTGGAGGAGCTAGGGCCAAAAAACCAAAAGAGAGCAGAGAATGTAAACCCATAAGCACCACTAAGGCTTTATCCACAAACTGTGAGGGAACTGATTCTAGCAAGGATTCAAAAGCATGCAAGGTGTCCCCCAATCTATCACATAATAACCCCATTCTCAACTTGAACAATAAAACTCCACAATTCCCATTATCCAGTAGATCAGAGCGAGGAAGAAAACCCCCGTAATAAAAAGAGCCCAACTCAAAATGATAATTATCCAATGCAGAATTAACAAGCTCCCAAGAACAAATCGAGGGAGAGATAAACATATGAACCAAGAGATGGAGTAAATCCTTATCAAGCAAAGAGCAAGAAATCGAGACAAAATCTCAGAGACAGAAAAGGAAAGACCAGACTGCAACAAGAGAGATCCCAACAACCTGCGAACCTCAAAATCCACCTGAGGAGTAAGCAAACAGAACACTTCCCCAAGCATTTCAGAATTATTATTGGGAGCCTCATTTTCCCTCTCAATTGGGCATTCGACAATGACCCTGTATCTTGAAAGAGAAAAAGCACTCAACATATGAAACAGAGCTCGAACAAGAATAATCCAAGTATTTACTATTGTATTGAGAATGAAATCGGCTTTTAAAGACTAGTCGCCACCAAAAATGTGAACTGAGATAATCATGGTACTTCATAATTATAAGTAAAGCCAATTGAAGCAAGATTAAAGCTCATACAAGATAAACCATAAATAATGGACTTCGCATGAGGGTGGCGGCTGAAACCAGTACTTCATATCCCAACTAGTGCCACATAACAAGCTACACACTCCTTATCATAATGGCTTCACAGAAAACCGTGAATGATTACAACTAAAACACATTTCCTTCATACATCATAAAATAGTAATTCCTTTAAAACACACGAGCGAGGACAAAGTAGATCAAAAATACCAAATCATAATCACCCTCGAAACCAATCTGCTAACAGGGCGCCACCTTAATACCATAACAGGTACCACCCTTGCTGCTTATGACAGATCATAAGCATACTCAATAGCCAACTAGGAATTGCCTACTAAGCATGCTTACCACCTGTGCATAAACCCCAAACATGCTACCTTCTTAAGGCATAAGGGCGCTAAAAGACTTTTTATGAGAACATATTTAAGAAAAACCAAGAAGATTTAATACAAATGTTTCAGAAGGGAAGGTGGGAACTCATCCATACTTATATCCCACAAGTTTGCATTAGTGTCAATAGCTAAGTTTGCCAAAAAATCCGCTATTATATTAATTTATTTGAAGCAATGGGTGATCAAGAAGGAATCAAAGAAAGCCAACTGTTGTAAAATTAACTCCAGAACATATTGTAATTTCCAACAATTAGATTTCTTCTTCATAACACATTGGATGGTTACCATCGAATCCCCTTCAATTACAAGATCCTTGATGCCCAAGGATATAGCCATGTCCAAGCCCAATGATAGGGCCTTAAATTCTGTGAAATTATTGGACTTATACCCAACAGCATGACATCTAGCCTGGACAATATTCACATGATGATCAAAAATCACCATACCTACCCTTGCCAAACCAGGATTTCCACGAGAAGCACTATCAAAATTTAATTTAAAATGCGTATTAGGAGGGGGCTTCCAAATAGCTAAATTTCTTTTGGTTAAAGCATTACTATTTCTCAAAATGGAACCATGAGAAGGCAAGATAGATAATAGCTTCCAGACCCTAGTCACCCTACTATCCCAGTGCGAAAAAGAAGAGAGATTTTTGAGGTTCTTAAAGATATAAGACAACACAACTTCTGAAATAGAGGATTCAATTTTCAGTAAAACCTCCTCAAGAGAAGAGCTATTCTTTTTAAAGATCCTATTATTCCTTTCTATCCAAATGTTCCATATTAATATGGAAGGGGAAGCAATCCAAAGACAAGCATAGAAGGATGAAGCAAACAGAAGAGGCTAGGCTCTGAAGTGTGAAATAAGATCTTTCCCTATTACAAAAGATAGGTTCAATTTGTCAAAAAGCCACTGCTAGCATTGAAATGCAAAATCACAGTGAAGGAATAGGTGAGAGGAGGTTTCCAAGTTTTTTTTGCATAACACACAAGAAAAAACATTAGTGATACCGAGTCTATCCAAGCACATGCCTGTAAGTACCCTATCCTGGACTGCTAACCAGGTGAAAGCACCAGCTTTCGGAAGATAGGCCGAATGCCAAAAAAGCTTATGTGGCCAAGAGGAAGAGTTGTGGGCCGACACAAGAGAGTTATATCCATCCTTAACCGTATATTTGCCCGAGATGTTCCTAGTCCATACAAGTTCATCTTCAGAATCAGATAGGATAATTGTTCTTTCTTCCAAAACCTTTGCAAAATATAACTTGAGATCATTCTCAACATCCAAGAATTCAATGGACTTCCATTTTGCCAATTTCAGATCACCATTATGAATTACCTCGAAGTAGTCTGCCAGAAATACCCCCCAAAGGGAAGAAAGGATAGATATCAAAGGGGACCAATCCCTTATATTTTGTAAGGGAGTATGACCATTCCACATTTCATCCCAAAATCTAACATTTTCCCCATTATGAACAATCCAAGAAAGATGTGGCAAGATAACGTTCCGACATTTGTAAATTAAATTCTACATAGCCGAACCTAAAGGTAGATTAGATATTTGAAATACATACTCGCTAGGTCCATTATTCAAGTATTTTGCAAACATTATTTGTGCCCAAAAAGAATCAGGTTTATCATACAACTTCCAGACCAATTTGGCTCCTAGAGCCAGATTCTATATATTCAAATTTCTGATTCCTGTACCCCCCTGTTCCTTGGGTAAACAAACTTTATCCCAAGCTACTAAGGGCAGTTTATGCTTCCCATCTTTATTACTATTCCAGAGAAAGGACCTAAGAGTGTCCTGCAGACTTACTAACACTGATTTAGGGGTGCTTACTACTGACATAAGATAAATAGGGTCTGAATTCAACACAGATTTAATTAGTACAACTTTTCCTGCAAGGCTTAACCATTTATGGCTCTAGGATAAAATCCTCTTTGAGATGACCGAAATGAGCTTTTCCCAAAAGGATAGATTATTTTGTTTAATGAAAAAAGGTATACCCAAATACTTACAAGGAAGAATACTAGGATCAAAACCCCAAAAGGTCTGCAATCTCTGTTGGACTAATTGTGATGTGTTAAGGAAGAATATTTTTGACTTCTCAATGTTGACTTTTTGGCCAGAAAAAGCCGCATACTTTTGGATAATCCCATTTATAGTATTAGCCTCCTTTAAGGAAGCTTGACCAAAAAGTAGAGTGTCATCTGCAAATAAACAATGTGAAATAGGAACAAGAACCCCATGGATCGCAATCCCCTTCCATAAACCTTTTGATTTTGCAGCCTTAATTGCCTAGCTAAAAGATTCTACTAAAAGGATAAACAAGAAAGGGGATAGAGGATCCCCCTGCCTCAAACTTCTTGAAGAGGAGAAAAAACCACAAGGAGACCCATTAATTAAAACTGAGAATCTGGCAGTGGAAATAACAACCTTTATCCATTTTACCCAAGCCTTAGAGAAACCTAATTTGAGAAGAACACAAACTAAAGCCTCCCACTCAACCCTATCATAGGCCTTCATCATATCCAGTTTGAGAATCATAGACAGGACCTTCTGAGTATGGATAGAATGCAGCACTTCGTGAGCCACAATAGCTCCCTCCAGAGTTTCCCTACTAGGAACAAACCCACCTTGCTCTAAAGAGATGATTTTGGGAAGAAGTTTTGCTAATCGAAGGGAAATTGCCTTAGTAAATATTTTATACAGAGTATTGCATAAAGCAATAGGACGAAAGTCAGTAAAGGTCTTAGTGACTTATTTCTTTAGGATAAGGGAAATCAAAGTGGTATTAAGTTCTTTTAAGATTGACCTATTTCTCCTAGCCTCTTCAAGAGCCAACACTTTTGGAAGAATAAAGTGGTCAACCCATCAGGCCCCAGAGCCTTGTTAGGATTCATATAAAAAATCGCACATTTAACCTCTTCCAAAGAGAAAGGAGACATCAGCATGCTATTATCTTCCAAGGACACTAAAGGGGGGATATCTGAAAAAAAACCATTCGATCCACATCCACCCTCCGAGGTCAATAATGATTTAAAGAAATTAACCGCTTCCAAAGAAATGTCTTTTGATTCAGTAAGCAGCTTCCCATTGGGATCCTCTATGCAAGATATCCCATTTCTACTCCTTTTTAGCTTGGTGGAAGAGCAAAAAAACTTTGTATTTATGTCCCCATTTGAAAGCCACACTTCCCTAGATTTTTGTCTCCAATAAGATTCTTCCCTAGCTAAGACTTCCTCTAATTCTGATTTTAAGGATGTTAATTCATCAAACACATGTGAAGCCATACCATGAGTAAGCATGTGCGTATTTAAACATTCAATCATATCTTGGAGTCTTTTTTTTTCATGAAAAATATTCTTAAAATGTAAAGAATTCCACTCTTTGATATTTTTCTTCAAAAAATTAAGTTTCTTAACAATCTGAAACATTCGGGACCCTAGACAAAAGGGGGCAGAGTCCCACCATACCCTTAGAAGGGGTAAAAATGAGGGATCCCTGAACCACATAGGTTCAAATTTAAAAGAAGATTTAAAATTAGGAGTACCCTCCAAGATAGTTAATGAGATCGGAAAATGATCAGAACCTGACAAAGGCAAAATAGAGGAAAAAAACTCAAAATCTGATTGTAACCACGATTTTGAGAGCAAGAAATGATCTAACCTCTCTGCTATTTGAGAAAATTCTCTCCTCATATTTGTCCAAGTGAAAACCCCATTTTGAAATTTACAATCAAAGAGGTCCATGTCAAAAATAAAATTCCCAAAATCAATCATAGTTTTCTTAGCTGGAAGAATGCCTCCTCTCTTTTCACTAGAATTTATGATTGCATTAAAATCTCCCCCAAATATGACTAAAGACCCCTGCCCTAATGGAGAAGCAATCCTCTTTAAGTCAACCCACAACTTACATTTAGCCTGAATCGTAGGAGCATAAACTTTAAATAACCAAATCTTAACTTTAGAAACCTTGCTAAGAATCAAAAACAACATCCAGTTTGTAACCAAAGTTGCTATCTGGACATCTATATTGAAGTTATTCCATAGTAATTCTAGGCCTTCAAAAGCCCCAATAGCTGGGTGAGAAACATAGTTCCACCTTTTCCAAGATGAAAAAAGCACATTAGCAGAACCCTGAGATAATTTAGTCTCTTGCAACATAATTATATCACACTTAATTAAATCCAATTGGGATTTAATCAAGTAGTTCTTGTTAGGGGCATTTAAGCCCCTAACATTCCAAGAAATAATCTTCATTGTCCTCAAGGGGAGGCCGAAGCTCCCCTCTTCTCAATAACCAGAGCTTTGGTACTATTACCAAAACAACTTTGTAAATTTCTTTTAACAACCCCTGATCTAGTCACAGGAGGACTAGTTAACAAAGGATTCCCCCTTTTTTTTTTTTCCCCTTTAAGGGAGTCGAAGTAGTTTTTTTAGGTCTTCCTAGGGAAAGAGTCTTTCTCCCCTGACCCATAGCAAGAGAAAGGGACAAAGTTTTCTGTACCCTAGCATCAATTTCTATTTGAGTCTGAGCTTTCTTAGGGGGTCTACCTCGTCTAGGCGAACCAACTGGTGGAGTTAAAAGTAAAGAGGTTTGAACGATTGGCAAAGGCTTACCAGATTTCGAAGAAGCTAAGACATCTGCTATAACAGACCCTAAATCCTTAGAAGCCAGGGGCTCAAAAGGATAAGGTGTTAAATTAATAGGAAGGGAAGAATGAATCTTACCTAAATCAGTATCAATTGAATCAATAACTCTATCAACAGCTTCCCCTATAGACTAAGGGGCATGCTCAATGAACAAATTATTCACCTGTTCAACCAATTCTATATCAGGCACAACCACATTCGGCATCATAATACAATCCAAATTTACTTCCTTAACACCAACATTTTGCCCCTGAAGGGTAGGAGAGGAAACAAGATTCTGAATTTCAGAAATTAGAATCGAATCCTATGGAGTTACAACATTTGGAACCTTAGGACTAGGTTGAAAACCTATATCCTTCCTAGGAGGATCCAAAGGCTTGGCTTTTGAAGGCAAAACATTATCCTAGTTTAGAATTTGGTGCAACCCCAAAATATTTAATAGATTTCTGAGGATGAAACAAAATCTTAGGATCCCCTATGGTGGGACTATGTGAGATTTTTGACTGAACAGGAACCCTAGGAAAAGTTCTAACATCATGAGTATTTTGAGGTATATTCAATGTAGCCACACCCAAGTGATCCATATGCAATGAAGAAAAAGTCTTGGGAATAGATTCAATCGGAGAACAATGATTATTAAAATCCATGAACAATGGTGCATCTAGAATAAGAGGGGATTGAAGAAGTTCATTATCCAACTGTTCAATATTCTGATGCCAGATACCTTCTTGAGATTTGATATTACATGTACGAGGATACACACAATCAATTTTAACCGAAACACATATTTTTACCAGAACCCCCCCCTCCAAAAAATCCATTCGAGAGGTTATAAAAGAGCCAAATGAATTCCCAATTTGTTGCAAAACAACAAGATCCATAATTTCAAAGGGGATTTTTGGTAACCCAAACCAAAATGGAATTAACTTATTTTTTGAGCAAGCAGGCACAAAGAAAGGATTCCATTTGGACATAGACAAGAGGTGATTTCCAAACCAATGATGCTCTGAGCCCAAACTTCAGCGCAGATCAATGGTGAATCAAAGATAATAACGAAAGACGATGCTGAAATTAGCTGAAAATAATGCAAATTTTTCCAATGCTTTTGCAATTTCATATAAAGCTTAGACAATCCCAATTGATCCCCCTAGACTTCCCCCAACACAGCATTAGAATGCAAGCAATGCACTTTCTTGTCAACTAGGGTTCCTACCAAATCAATGCAAGGTATCAACATCCAAATAGAAGGATATTTAATGGGTTCCAGAGGGATACTTACCGATTCCACAACTTTAGGATTAGAGATTACTGTGTTCTTCAAGTGTGCAGAATGTAAAGGGCCCATCATAGAAACCTTAGTTCCTGGATTCACAACCATTTCCTTCCCTGGAGAAGCAATTTTAGGGTTTGAATTTACCGTATTCTTCGCTGAATGTAAAATTCCCGTCAGAGAAACCCTAGATCCCGAATTCACAACCTAAACAAAAGAGCAAATATCACCACAAAGTCAAGATCTTTTTGTTTTCAAGATAAACTGATGACGAGGCCGTAATCCCTGAGTGTATAGATGACGGGAAGATGATGAAGGAAATTGATGTTGAGAGGAAAAACCTTGTCTATGAAAGAAGCCCTGAAAGTAATGTGAAACCGGATGATACAGACCCTTTCACCCAGCCTTGGTAATGTGCCAAGCTTTGTCCTCCCATCGACCCTTGGTGAAAACCCATTGCGGGGTATGCGGTGGATCCTCCCAAGCAACATCTGCACACGAACCCAAACGATGCCTATCCTCCATACCCGTGAAAATTGCAGAGAATATTTATTTATTTCTTTTAATGTCTTTATTATTTAATTAAATTTCATTTCCAAATAATTAATTAGTTTCTTTAAATTATTTAATTAAATAATTATTTCTTTTAATTTCATTAATTAAATTCCATCTCTAAATAATTAAATAGTTTCTTTAAATTATTTAATTAACTAATTAATTCTTCAATTCCAAATCCCCAAATTTTAATTTAATTTAATTTTATTAATTCTTCTAATTTCATTTAATTTCACATTCTTCTAATTTCTTCCAAATTCAAATACCTGTGCATGATTTCAAAAATCAAATTGAAAATCAAAGTCAAGTTCTAAATATATTCAAATACTAAATTGAATTAAGTTCAATTATTTGAATAAATCTAATGCAAAGATTAAATTGAAAATCTAAGTCTAAATGCAAGCACATGCTAAATTAATTAATTATATCATTTATCTCTCCAGTCTCTATTTTAATCTTCTAGTTCTCTTTGTCATTCTCTTTATTTCCTCCAATCATTCTTTTTCTTCCTTTAGTTAGCTTTTTCTCAATCAGTTGACTCCTTTAATCTATTCAATCTATTATGTTTCACCTCCAAGTCAGCAGTTCAACTATCAATCAACATATGAGCTCACCTGAGTTCCACCTCTTGATCATTCTGTTCCATCTTTCAATCAATATTATCAAAAAATCTATAAATTGAATATTCAATCTCCATTTTCAAAGATCACGAAATTTGAATCTTTGTGTCACTTGCAGGTTGCCAGCGCAATATCTGAGAGCGATCATACCACATAGAAGAGAAGAGCAATGGAAGTTCTACGTAGCCTTGGAATAAGGAGCTTTTAATTGATTTGATTTATAAACCCTGTTTTGATGTTATTTTGTTATTTCATTGTCTGTTTGTTAGAATCCTTTCATTAGATAGGGATTCATGATTTCCCTTTGATTCTAATTGATATTTTATAATAAGAACCAACTTAGTAGCCCAAATCCTACATTCAGTGAATCTGGGAGTGCAGATCATACCCCATAGATACCCCTCATGTACCTTACATTATGAGACAGAAATCCCTCGGTGATAAGATCTTCAGATCTTCGGGGTAAGAGAGATTGGCATGCCCGAGAAGTGTGTGCCATGGAGTGGAGCTAGTGCTGCTAGACTCTCTATCTGTCCATCTTGTTTTGGTCTTTTGGTGTGGGGGCCTCATTGAATGGTGTCCACTTTCCAGCCTAAGATTGTATTATGTGCTTTTATGTGTATCATTGTATCAGACCAGTATTGAGTCAGTCATTTGGGCTATTTCAGGCCCTATCCTCTGTATCTCTGAATTCTCTGAGATTGTTTGAAAAACCAGTTCAGTTAGCTATATTTACCTCCAAACAATTGTTCTCAGACTTGAGAAAACCACAAAACTTGTCCTACACACATAATTACTAGAAAAAAATAAAGTCCATTTTTTGAAACGTCAAAACTCAAAGGTTTATACACTTGTGACCATAGTCTTTACATAGTCCTCATTTACGTCCTTATCATAGTCCTCACTTACTCTCGTCCTAAGTCCTTGCATAGTCCTCATCTACGTCCTTAGTATCGTCCTAAGTCCTTGCATAGTCCTTACATAGTCCTCATTTACATCCATAGTCCTTGCATAGTCCTCATTTACATCCTTATTATCATCCTTTGTCATTGCAAAGTCCTCATTTACATCCTTTTATCATCCTAAGTCCTTGCATAGTCATCATTTACATCCTCATTAGCATCCTAAGTCCTTGCAAAGTCCTCATTTACGTCCTCATTATCATCCTCATAGAGTTCCCATATATGTCATTATAATCTTCACATAAGTCCTTGCAAAGTCCTCGTTATCATCCTTATATAAATCCTTGTCTAGACCTCATATACGTCTATCTTAGTTCATCATCATTTGCATAATCTATATTTGCCCCAATAAGAGGATCAATCAAACTCAACCTCAACTCAAACAAGTTGGTCAAGTTCAATCAAACATTGTCACATTCAAAGAAATGGAGAAAACATCTTACATGTTGTGATCCTAGGTCCAAACCAAACAAGCAAACATCATGGATTGGAATTATACATTTCGTAGGGATGGTGGAGGATTCATCCCTTCCATTCCTATTCCATCACCATCCATAGAAACCTTAGCTCAACAAATCAAAAATTTGCAACAACAAGTGACTGACATGACTAGTCATGACAACCATAGAGGTTGGTTAGAAAAAATGATGACAGAAGTGATGACCATGAGGGGACATTACACCCTAAGTATCATCGGGGCATACTGGGGCATAATTTTTCATTTTGTTTGAAACTATGTTGTTCCGACTTTGTCTCAAAGAGGGGCAAATGTACACACCTACAAATGTCTCATTGATCATGTATTAATTATTCTTCTAATTGATTAAATAATTCTTTAATTCTTTAATTAGTTTAATTAATCTTATTCTTCTAATTTCATATTTCCTCATCATCTTACTAATTATTCTATTTTTATTCTTTCATCGTTTAATCATTTTAACTGTTTCCTAATGTTAATTAAATATTTATTATTTAATTAAACTCAATTTCTAAATAATTAAATAGTTTCTTTAAATTATTTAATTAGCTAATTAATTCTGATTTTTAATCCCCAATTTAAATAATCTTTTTTATTTAAATAAACTCAATTTCAATTTCTATCTCTTTGATCAACTAATCATTCAACCCTCTTCTAAATATTAATTAAATATGATTTAATCCTTTAAATTTTTTATTTTTTAATTTTTTGATAAAAGTGGGCAAGCCACTAAACTATATTTTATTAACTTTGAATTTTGATACAAATAGGTTCAAAAGGCATACCGGCATGAAAGAACCCTCAAGAAAACCTCCAGTTATGGCCCAAAAAAGAAAAAAAAATTTAAAACCCCATATACCCAATTACATATTTGATTTTGACCATCCTTCCATTACATGGCTTTCAAAGATATACATATCATTATCCATATGACCCAAAAAATCATGAGATGTGATCTGTAGAGGAGGTTCGCAGCCTCAAGGCTTCCCAAGCTTTCAAAAAAACATATCAACCGATCAGAACCCTACATCAAAAAGACAACAACATATATGCACACATAGTTAATTCTGAAACCAAGAACTTGAGCTCTCAACAGGGGGCTCTCTATCCATGGTCAAAGGAGGAATGGTCTGCAAGGGAGATTCCAGCCATGGAGGAGATAAGGCCAAAAAACCAAAAGATAGTAGAGAATGTAAACCCATAAGCACCACCAATGCTTTATCCACAAACTGTGAGGGAACCGATTCTAGCAAGGTTTCAAAAGCATAGAAGGTGTCCCCCAATCTATCACATAATAACCCCATTCTCATCTCAAACAATAAAACTCCACACTTCCCATTATCCAATAGATCAGAACTAGGAAGAAAGCCCCCATAATAAAAAGAGCCTAACTCAAAATGATAATTATCCAATGCAGAACAAACAAGCTCCCAGGAGCAAATCAAGGGAGGGATAAACGTATGAACCAAGAGTTGGAGTAAATCCTTATCAAGCAAAATGTCATGGAAAACAATAAGAAATCAAGACAAAATCTCAGAGCCAGAAACAGAAGGACCAGACTGCAACTAGAGAGTTCCCAACAACCTGCAAAACTCAAAATCCACCTGAGGAGTAAGCAAACAAAACACTTCCCCAAGCAGTTCAAAATTATTACTCGGAACCTCATTATCCCTCTCAATCGGGCATTCGACAATGACCCTATATCTTGAAAGAGCCAAAGCACTCGACATATGAAACAAAGCCCAAACAAGATCAATTCAAATGTTTACTATTGTATTGAGAAAGATATCGACTTTTAAAGACCAATCGCCACCAAAAATGTGAACCGATCAAATCATGCTACTTCATGATTACAAATAAAGCCAATTAAAGCAAGATTAAAGCTCATACAAGATAATACATAAACGAAGGACTTCGCATGATAGTGGCGGCTGAAAAAATAGTACTTCATATCCCAGCCAATGCCACATAACAAGCTCCTTACTCCTATCATAATGGCTACATAAAAAATCATGAATAATTGCAACTGAAGAACATTTCCTTCATACTTCATATAATAATAAAACTTTTAAAACACACGAGAAAGGACAGAGTAGATAAAACATGTTGAAACATAATAACACATACTGAATCATAACTGCTGATAGGGTGCCAACTTAATACCATAATAGGTACCCACCCTTGCTTCTTATGACAGATCACAAGCATACTCAATAGCCAATTAGGAATTGCCTACTAAGCATACTTACCATTTACACATATACACCAAACATGCTTACCTCTCAAGGCATAAGGGCGGTAAATTTTTTAATGAAATCATACTTAGGAAAAACCAAGAAGACTTAATGCAAATGTTTCAGAAGGGACGACAAAATCTCTTCCATATTTATATCCCACAAGTTTGCATTAATGTCGATGGCTAAATTTTCCAAGAAATCCGCTATTATATTAATTTCTCTGAAGCAATGAGTGATCAAGAAGGAATCAAAGAAAGCCAACTATTGTAAAATTAACTCCAGAACATATTGTAATTTCCAACAGTTAGATTTCTTCTTCATAACACATTGGATGGTTACCATTGAATCCCCTTCAATTACAAGATCCTTAATGCCCAAGGATATAGCCATGTCCAAGCCTAGAGATAGGGCATTAAATTTTGCAAAGTTATTGGACTTATGCCCAATAGCGTGACATCTAGCCTGGACAATATTAGCATGATGGTCAAAAATCACCATACCTACTCCTTCCAAACCGAGGTTTCCACGAGAAGCACCATCAAAATTCAATTTAAAATGCACATTAGGAGGGGGCTTCCAAATAGCTGCATTTCTTTTGGTTAAAACATCACTGTTTTTCAAAATGGATCCATGAGAAGGCAAGATAGATAATAGCTTCCAGACCCTAGTCACCCTACTATCCCAGTGCGAGAAAGAAGAAATGTTTTTGAGGTTCTTGAAGATATAAGACAAGACAACTTATGAAATAGAGGATTCAATTTTCAGTAAAATCTTCTCAAGAGAAGAGCTAGTCTTTTTGAAGATCCTATTGTTCCTTTCTAACCAAATATTCCAGATTAAGATAGAAGGGGAAACAATCCAAAGACAAGCATAGAAGGATGAAGCAAACAGAAGAGATCGGGCTCTGAAGTGTGAAATAAGATTTTTCTCTATAACAAAAGACAGATTCAATTTGTCAAAAAGCCACTGCTAGCATTGAAATGTAAAATCATAATGAAGGAAAAGGTGAGAGGAGGATTCCAAATTTTTTTTGCATAACACACAAGTAAAAACATTAGTGATACCAAGTCTATCCAAGCGCATGCCTGTAAGTACCCTATCCTAGACTGCTAACCAAGCAAAAGCCCCAACTTTCGGTAGACAGGCCGAATGCCAAAAAAGCTTATGTGGCCAAGAGGATGAGTCTTTGGCTGATACAAGAGAGTTATATCCATCCTTAACCGTATATTTGCCCGAGATGTTCCTAGTCCATATAAGTTCATCTTCAGAGTCAGATAGGATAATCATTCTTTCTTCCAAAACCTTTGCATAATGCAGCTTGGGATCTTTCTCAACATCCAAGAACTCAATGGACTTCCATTTAGCTAACTTCAGATCACCATTATAAATTACCTCAAAGTAATCTGCCACAAAGACCCCCCAAAGGGAAGAAAGGGTAGATATCAAAGGGGACCAATCCCTTATATTTTGTAAGGGAGTATGACCATTCCACATCTCATCCCAAAATCTAACCTTTTTCCCATTATGAACAATCCAAGAAAGGTGTGGCAAAATAACAATCTGACATTTGCAAATAAAATTTCACATAACCGAACCTAAAGGTAAATTTGAAATTTGAAAAACATATTGCCTAGGTCCATTATTCAAGTATTTTGCAAACATTATTTGTTCCCAAAAAGAATCAAAATTCTCATACAACTTCTAGACCAATTTAGCTCCCAGAGCCAGATTTTGTTTATCCAAGTTTCTAATTCCTGTACCCCCCGATCCTTGGGCAGACATACTTTATCCCAAGCTTCTAAAGGTAGTTTATTCTTCCCATCTTTATTACTATTCCAGAGAAAGAACCTAAGAGTGTCTTGCAGGCTTACTAACACTAATTTAGGGGTTTTTATTACTGGCATAAGATAAATAGGGACCGAATTCAACATAGATTTAATCAGGACAAGTTTCCTTGCAAGGCTTAACCATTTATGGCTCCAAGATAAAATCCTCTTTGAGATGACAAAAATGAGCTTATCCCAAAAGGATAGTTTATCTTGTTTAATGAAAAAAGGTATACTGAGATACTTACAAGGAAGGACACTAGGTTCAAAACCCCAAAAGGTTTGCAATCTCTGTTGAACTAACTGTGATGTGTTAAGGAAGAATATTTTTGACTTCTCAATATTGACTTTTTGGCCAGACAAAGCCGCATACTTTTGAATAATCCCATTTATAGTATTAGCCTCCCTTAAGGAAGCCTGACCAAAAAGTAGAGTGTCATCTGCAAATAAACATTGTGAAATAAGAACAGGAACCCCATAGATCACAATCCCCTTCCATAATCCTTTTGACTTTGCAACCTTAATTGCCCAGCTAAAGGATTCAGCTAAAAGTATAAACAGGAAAGGGGACAAAGGATCCCCCTGCCTCAATCCTCTTGAAGAGGAGAAAAACCCATAAGGAGAACCATTAATTAAAACCAAAAATCTGGTAGTGGAAATAAAATCCTTTATCCACTTGACCCAAGCCTTGGAGAAACCTAATTTGAGAAGAACACAACCTAACGCCTCCCACTCAACCCTATCATAGGCCTTCATCATATCCAATTTGAGAATCATAGATGGGACCCTCTGAGTATAGATGGAATGTAGCACTTCATGAGCCACAATGGCTCCCTCCAGTGCTTCCCTACCAGGAACAAAACCACCTTGCTCTAAGGAGATGATTTTGGGAAGAAGTTTTGCCAATTGAAGGGAAATTGCCTTAGTAAATATTTTATATAGGGTGTTGCATAAAGCAATAGGATGAAAGTCAGCAAAGGTCTTAGTGACATCTTTTTTTGGGATAATGGCAATCAATGTGGTATTAAGCTCTTTTAAGATTGACCTATTTCTCCTAGCCTCTTCAAGAGCCAAAAAGACATCTTTGCCCACAAAGTCCCAACACTTTTGGAAGAATAAAGTGGTAATCCCATCTAGCCTCGGAGCCTTGTTGGGGTTCATATCAAAAACCACACATTTAACCTCTTTCAAAGAGAAAGGAGACATCAGCATCCTATTATCTTCCATGGACACTATGGAGAGAATATCTGAAAAAAAATTGTTCAAACCGCATCCACCCTCCGAGGTCAATAATGATTTAAAAAAATTGACTACTTCTGATGCAATGTCTTTTGATTCAGTAAGCAACTTCCCATTGGGATCCTCTATGCAAGATATCCTATTTATACTCCTTTTTAGCTTGGTGAAAGAGTGAAAAAACTTTGTATTTTTGTCCCCATCTGAAAGCCACACTTCCCTAGATTTTTGTCTCGAATAAGATT
This sequence comes from Cryptomeria japonica, assembly GCF_030272615.1. NCBI lineage: Eukaryota > Viridiplantae > Streptophyta > Pinopsida > Cupressales > Cupressaceae > Cryptomeria > Cryptomeria japonica. The sequence goes on from NC_081405.1 coordinate 47,190,106, forward strand.
CTTCCAGAGCTAAGACTTCCTATAATTCTGATTTTAAAGATTTTAATTCATCAAACACATGTGAAGCCATAGCATGAGTAAGTACATGCATGTTTAAACATTCAATCATATCTTGAATTCTTTGTTTTTCATGAAAAATATTTTTAAAATGTGAAGAATTCCACTCTCTAATATTATTCTTCAAAAAGCTAAGTTTCTTGACAATCTGAAACATTCGAGACCCTGGGCAAAAAGGGGTTGATTCCCACCATACCCTAAGAAGGGGTAAAAAGGAGGAATCCTTGAACCACATAGGTTCAAATTTAAATGAAGACTTAAGACTAGGACAACCCTCCAAGATAGTTAATGAGATCGGAAAACGATCAGAACCTGACAAAGGCAAAATAGAGGAAAAAATCTCAAAATTTGATTGTAACCAAGATTCTGAAAGCAAGAAATGGTCTAGCCTCTCTGCTATTTGAGAAAAATCTCTTCTCATATTTGTCCAAGTAAAACCCCCATTTTGAAATTTACAATCAAAGAAGTCCATGTCAAAAATAAAATTCCCAAAATCAACCATAGTTTTCTTAGTCGGTAAAATGCCTCCTCTCTTTTCACTTCAGTCTATGATTGCATTAAAATATCCCCCTAATATGACTAAAGACCCTTGCCTCAAGGGAGTAGCAATCCTTTTCAAATCACCCCATAACTTAGATTTAGCCTGAATCGTATAAGGAGCATAAACATTAAATAACCAAATGTTAACCTTAGAAACCTTGCTAAGAATAAAAAACAACATCCAGTTTGCAGCTGAAGTTACTAGCTATACATCTATATTGAAATCATTCCAAAGTAATGCTAGGCCTCCAAAAGCTCTAGTAGCTGGATGAGAAACAAAATTCCACCTTCTCCAAGATGAAAAAAGCACATCAGCAGAACCCTGAGATAATTTAGTCTCTTGCAACATAAAGATATCACACTTAATTAAATCCATCTAGGATTTAATCAAGTGGTTCTTGTTAGGGGCATTTAAGCCCCTAACATTCCAAGTGATAATATTCATTGTCCTTGAGGGGAGGCCAAAGCTATCCTCTTCTCAATATCGAGAGCTTTAGTGCTATTACCAAAACAACTCTGCAGGTTTCTTTTAATAGCCCCTGACCTAGTCACAGGAGGACTAGTCAACAAAGGCTTCCCCTTTTTCTTTTTCCCCTTTAAAGGAGTCGAGCTAGATTTTTTTGGTCTTCCTAGGGAAAGAGTCTTTCTCCCTTTGCCCATACCAAGAGAGAGGGACAAAGTTTTTTGTACCCCTGCATCAATTTCTGGTTGAGTCTGAGCTTTCTTAGGGGGTCTACCTCGTCTAGGCGAGCCAACAGGTGGAGTTAAGAATAAAGAAGTTTGAACAATTGGAAAAGTCTTACTAGATTTTGGAGAAGCTAAGCCATCTACCATAATAGACCCCAAATCCTTAGAAGCTAGGATCTCAAAAGGATTAGTTGTTAAATTAACAGGAAGGGAAGAATGAATCCCACCTAAATCAGTATCAATTGCATCAATAACTCTATCTGCAACTTCCCCTGCTGAATGAGGGGCATGCTTAATAAACAAATCATTCACCTGTTCAACTAATTCTGTATTAGGCACAACCACTTCCGACATCATATTACAACCCAAATTTACTTCCTTATCACAAACATTTTGCCCCTGATGGGTAGGAGAAGAAGCAAGATTCTAAATTTCAGAAATTAGAATCGAATCCTGTGGAGTTACAACATATGGAACCTTAGAATTAGGTTGAGTACCTATATCCTTCCTAGTAGGATCAGAGGGCTTAGTTTTTGAAGGCAAAACATCAACCTGATTCAGAGTTTGGTGCAACCCAAGATTGTTAATAGATTTTCGAGGGTGAAACAAAAACTCAGGATCCCCTATGATTGAACTAGGTGGAATGTTTGACTGAACATGGAGCAAAGGAAAAGTTCTTACATCAGGGTTATTCTGAGGTTTACTCAAAGTAGTCGCACCCAAGTGATCCACATGCAATGAAGGAGAAGTCTTAGGAACAGACTCATTCGGAGGATAGTGTTTCTTAAAATCCATGAATAATGGTGCATCTAGGATAAGAGGGGGTTGAAGAAGTTCAGAATCCAACTGTTCAATATTCTGACACTAGATTCCTTCCTGAGACTTGATATTACATGTACGAGGATGCACAAAATCACGTTTAACCAAAACATAGATTTTTAACAGAAAGTCCCCCTTCGAAAAATCCATTCGAGAAGTTATAAAAGAGCCAAACAAATTCCCAATTTATTGCAGAACAATAGGATCCATAAACTTAAAGGGAATCTTTGGTAAACCAAACTAGTAAGGAGTTAACTTCTTTTTTGACCAAGCAAGCACAAAAAAAGGCTTCCACTTCGACATAGAGAAGAGGTGATTTCCAAACCAGTGATGTTCAGAACCCAAAACCTCAGCACAAAGCAGAGGTGAATCAAAGACAATAACGAAAGAAGTTGCTGAAATTAACTAAAAATAATGCAAATTTTTCCAACATTTTTGCAATTTCATATAAAGCTTAGACAATCCCAACTGGTCCCCCCAAATTTCCCCCAACACAACATTCGAATGCAAGCAATGTGCTTTCTTGTCAACTAGGGCTCCTACCAAATCAATGCAAGGTATTGGCACCCAGGCAGAAGGAGAAATAATGGGTTCCAAAGGGGTGCTTACCGTTTCCTTCCCTGGAGAAGCAACTTTAGGGTTTGAGATTACCGTGTTCTTCAAATTTGCAGAATGTAAAGGACCTGTAAGAGAAACCCTAGTTCTCGAATTCACAAACGTTTCCTTCCCTAGAGAAGCAACTTTAGGGTTTGAGATTACCATGTTCTTCAAATTCACAGAATGTAAAGCACCCGTTAGAGAAACCCTAGTTCCTGAATTCACAACCTAGGTAGAAGAACGATTATCACTGTGGAGATGACTCCATTTTGTTTTTGAGATAAACTGCTAATGAGGTCGCAAGCCCTAAGAGTGCAAACAACAGGAAGACGATGAAGGAAACTGGTGTCGAGAGGAAAAGCCCTATCTGTGAAAGAAGCCCTTAAAATAATGCGAAACCAGATGATACAAACCCTTTCGCCCAGCCTTGGTATTGTGCCAAGCTTTGTCCTCGCATTGACCCTTGGTGAAAACCCACTACGGGGTATGCGGCGGATCCTCCCAAGTGACATCTGCCCACGAACCCAAACGACGACTGTCCTCCATACCCGCAAAAATTTGCAAACCGTTATTGATATATATTTACTTATTTATACTTAAAGAAAAAATTTAATCCTTTAAATTAAATAGTCTTTATTATTTAATTAAATTTCATTTCTAAATAATTAAATAGTTTCTTTAAATTATTTAATTAACTAATTATTTCTTTTAATTTCATTAATTAAATTCTATTTCTAAATAATTAAATAATTTCTTTAAATTATTTAATTAAATAATTATTTCTTTTAATTTCATTAATTCTTCCATTTCTAAATAATTCAATAGTTTCTTTAAATTATTTAATTAACTAATTAATGCTTCAATTCCAAATCCCCAACTTCTAATTTCATTTAATTTTATTAATTCTTCTAATTTCATTTAATTTCACATTCTTCTAATTTCTTCCAAATTCAAATATATGTGCATGATTTCAAAAATCAAATTGAAAATCAAAGTCAAGTTCTAAATATATTCAAATACTAAATTGAATTAAATTCAATTATTTGAATAAATCTCATGCAAAGATTAAATTGAAAATCTAAGTCTAAATGCAAGCACATGCTAAATTAATCAATTTAATCAATTAATTAATTAAAACATTTATCTCTCCAGTCTCTATTTTCATCTTCTAGTTCTCTTTGTCATCCTCTTTATTTCCTCCAATCATTCTTTTTCTTCCTTTAGTTAGCTTTTTCTCAATCAGTTGACTCCTTTAATCTATTCAAAATTTTTTGTTTCACCTCCAAGTCAGCAGTTCAACTATCAATCAACATGTGAGCTCACCTGAGTTTCACCTCTTGATCATTCTGTTCCATCTTTCAATCAATATTCTAAAAAAATCTATAAATTGAACATGTAATCTCCATTTTCAAAGATCATGAACTTTGAATATTTGTGTCACTTGTAGGTTGCCATCGCAATATCTGAGAGCCATCATACCATAGAGAAGAGAAGAGCAATGGAAGTTATACGCAACCACAAAATAGGGAGTTTTTAATTGATTTGATTTATAAATCCTATTTTGATGTCATTGTGTTATTTCATTGTCTGTTTGTTAGAATTCTTTCATTAGATAGGGATTCGTGATTTCCCTTTGATTCTAATTGATATTTTATAAGATGAATTTTTCTTGCACACAATATCATATCAGCTTGTGGAATAGAAGTCGATCTAGAGAAAGTAAAAGATATTATGGAGATGGAATCCCCAACGAATATTAGCCAATTGCATTCTCTACAAGGGAGATTGCAATCAATCAAAAGGTTCATATCTCATATGGTTGATCGATGTCATCCATTTACTCACTTGTTACACAAGAATGTTCCATTCAGATGAGATACCAAATGTGAGGAAGCTTTCATGATAATCAAACAATATTTGTTTAATCCAGTAGTGCTAGCAACACCAATCAAAGGAAAACCATTGTTGCTATACATCTCGACAATAGACATATTATTAGGAACTCTTTTGGCACAACGTGACAATGAAGGAAACAAAAGTGCAATATATTATATCACCAGAACCTTGGTTGGTTATGATTTGAACTATACAACAGTGGAAAAGACATGTCTAGTAGTGGTATTTCCAACTCAGAAGTTGTGACATTATATGCTTACCCACTCTATTAAGCTAATTGCAAAGATTGATCCATTGAAGTACTTAATTAGAAAAGAAACATTAACTGGTTGATTGGCTAAATGGGTCATGATATTAAGTAAGTTTGACATTGAGTATGTTGATCAAAAAGCCATACAAGGACAAGTGATTGCTGACCAACTAGCTGAACTACCCTGATGCACATTGAGTTTCCTGATGCAGATATTCTTACAATTAGCACAAAGTTTTGGGATTTGTATTTTGATGGCTCCTACACACAACATGGATCAGGTGTAGGAATCTTATTCATAACACCTCAAGGTCACACCATTCCTAAATCATATAGACTATGCTTTCCATGTACAAATAATAATGCAAAGTATGAAGTGGTAATCATTGGGATCAAAATGGCTATTGAATGGAACATCAAGGAATTACATGTCTATGGAGATTCACAACTAATAATCAATTAGATAAATAATGAATATCAAACCAACGATGATAAACTGATGCCCTACAAGAAGATGAATGAATATTTCAAAGAACATTTTACCAAAATCACATTTACTCAAATCCCAAGGAATGAGAACAAAGCAACAGATGCCATGGCTATGATAGAATCTCTCTTGCAAACTCAAGAGAATCAAGATCGTTACAAGTTCCTAGTGGAAGAAATCTTTTATCCTACCATTGATTCTCTAAATACCCAAATTGTCTGCAACATATCCAGAACCGATGCCTCCCTATACAGCCAAACCTATCTGTACATAAAAGACAATATCCTTCATCCAAACCTACCCCGTAATTAGAAGCAAAAATTTATCTAACAATCAGCCCATTATACCATTATTGTTGATATCCTATATAGATGAGGTCTAGATAACACTCTCTTAAGGTGTCTCAAACATGAGGAATTTGATAAAGCTCTAAACAAAGTCCATGAGCTATTTGTGGCACACACTCAAGTGGTCTTATGTTGGCCAATAAACTCATTCGATTGGGGGTACTATTGGCCCACTATGGAAAGAGATTCTTTCACATATGCTAAGAAGTGTAAACAATGTCAAATCCTCTGGTAGGATCATGGTCATTCTCTCAATGGGGACTAGATCTAGTGGGAAAGACAAATACTTCATCTTCAAATGGACACAAGTTCATTTTGACTGTAACTAATTATTTTACTAAGTGGATTGAAGTAGTGCCCTTGACAATAGTGACAAGGAAAAAAATCTCATTAGTTATCCTGAACTACATAATCTATCGCTATGGTGTTCCTATGACCATTATCACTAATACTGGGAGACCTTTCAAAAATCAAGATATAAAAGAATTTTGTGAGTGATTCCAGATCCAACATAGGTTCTCAAAACCATATTATCTACAAGGAAATGGCCAAGTAGAGGCATCAAATAAAAAAATCCTCAAAATTATGAAGAAGACAGTCAATGAAGGTGGAAAGGAATGACACATTCAGTTGAACCTTTCTCTATAGGCATATCATACTAGCATTCGTACACGAATGGAGGCAACTTCATATGGCCTTGTGTATGGATCAGAAGCAATCTTACTAGTTGAAATATAGATTCCTTTGCTGCGAGTGTCATTGAAAGGAATTATCCCAGAAGAAGAACAAAGAGTCTCCAGGCTACAAGAATTAGAATTGATACAAGAACATCGCCAAAATTCTTTAGATCACTTGAAGGTATATCAATAGAGAATTGTGAGAAGCTACAATAACAAGGTCAAGTCTAGAGTATTTTAGATAGGAGATCTCATTCTGAGAGAAAATCCACATAACTGGCAACAAAGAGCGAAAAAGGGTAAATTTGAGCCAAACTGGTTGGGTCCTTTTGTTGTGGTAGCAGCATATGGATCAAGAGCATATAGGTTGTCTACACTAGAGGGTGAATTGTTTGATGAACCTATCAATACCATGCATCTTAAAAGGTTCTATGCTTGAAATAGCAACAAAATACCATAAAAAGTATAAAAGCAACAAAATCCAAAAACAATATAAAAGAGAAAATCCCTAAAAAGCAAAAAAGAGAAAATACAAAAACAACGAAAATAGTGAAAAAAATTAAATATATGAAAAAATGCAATAAATTTAGATGGTGAAAACCTAGCAAACAGGTGCTATCTAATAGTTGACTCTTTCATTTATGAGTTCACTTTCTTTCACACCCATTTGACCTAAGCCATCAATAGAAATGTGCAGCTCACAAAGCTTATAAAACATGGACATACTTAGCGTATTCATTTTCCTTGCTTATCTAAACAATTATCTACATCGTATCCCACTATGGTTTGGATTATCATTGACATTGTACGTCCATAATAAAGTTTGTTTCTAGCGGGGGGCAACATTGAAATCTAGAAAATCTAAAAACATTAAAAAACTTAGAAAAACCAAAAACAATAGGATTTTGAAACAGACAACAAGTGGTAAGGAAACAAGGCTTAAACAAAATCAAGACATATCCAACAAAAATAGATTGTGAAACCTATAATTTGGAGATTCAATAAACAAGTGACAAACACCCATCAACAATCATTACTCATGATGATTATATCTACTTTTGAGAATGTACATGTGACATGCATGATTCAATGTTTGTATCTTGATTTTCACTAATCATGTACCTTATGTAACTCGATGATGTTTTAAACTAGAGGAGCTATGATGGGGCATGGCTATTTTTCTTTGTCTAATGTTTGTGGTTTATCTCTTAGTAATGTATGTACTTGTCTAAGGACATGATTGAAAAAAGATCATCGAGGACGTGTTGAGTCATATATGAAAGGGGATAATCCTTGCCTGTCATGCAAGAAGTACTCAGGCCATCTTGGTTCTTTGTACCTAGATGCTTGTATTAACTTGCTATATCAAAATCCATGTAAGAATTACTCAGGTCATCTTGAATCCTTATATCAAGATTCTTGTATTTTCTTACAATATTTTAAAAGCTCAATGATGAATTCAAGTACTATTTCAAAAACATTGAAAAGATGGAAATATCATTTAGTTAGGTCTTTTCATTTACAGTGCATTTTCATTTGCATTATAAGAATTCATCAGCATTCGGGATCAACGATTGAAATAATGATTGAGTATACTTGGACAAACAAAAAAAATTGCATTTGTATAATAGGATCATTCATATTAAGATCATTTGCATTCATTCAATTAGATTCATTTGTATTTTCTAAATATCATCTCATTATTTGCATTAATCCATTGGGTTCATTTTATTCATTGTAAATTTATTTATCATTTAGGTTCATTTGCATTTGCAATTTATCATCATATCATCATTATAAGCTTTTAAGTATCATTTTTATCATATCATCATTTAAATCAAAACCATTTCATTTATAAGCATCATATCATATGTATATATATATATATATATATATATATATATGTATATATATATATATACATATATGTATGTATATATATATATATGTATATACATATATACATGTATATATATGTATGTATATATACATGTATATATATGTATGTATATATACATATATGTATATATATACATTTATGTATATATATACATATATGTATATATACATATATATACATATATATATACATACACACACACACACATATATACATATATACATATAAATATATATATACATATATATACATACACACATATGTATATATATATATATGTATGTATATGTATGTATATATATATATATATATACACACACACATCATCAATAGGCATCACATGTATATTATAAACCATTTCATCGTAATATCATTTTCAACATCTCATAAATCAAATCATATCATAGAAACATGTCATAATTTTCAATGCATACATTAAAAAAGAAAATAAAGATCATAATCATCTAAGTCATCATGTATCATACTCATGTAGCTCATCTAAGGATCTAATCTACATCATCATCTCATAATCATCAATATCAGAGGTGCATCATATGGAATCATTGCATAATCATCATCCTCAAGATAAAGAAATAAATTCATCATATAAATCATCATGTCAAAATCATAATAAGGTCATAATCACATTATCATGAATGAATAATAGAGTAACCATCATAGAGTAGCATCATATAGAGTCCATCAATGTCTACATATCATCATAAAATCATAAACTGTCCAAGTATACAATGCTATCAACAAAACTAATCAAAAAATTATCAATAGTGTAAAATGTCCCATGATATAACAAATAAAAGATAAAAAACAAGTCTCCAATCAAGTGGCACTACCACCAAAATTATTATGCCTCCATCGAGAAGGGTGTGCCCACTTGATGGTCCTGCCCTAGGATTTGGATCTCTATCTCGATGAGGTGGTCCCATGACACCACCACTCTTTATTTCGCCTTGTTTACCCAATTGATGTGTGGAGACATAGCTACCTGCTCTCTGGCTAGGAGGAACCACACTCACATATAAACCACACTAGTGTGTGATCTCCTTCCCAGCATGAACCAAAGATCTAACAATATCACCGGAGAGAGCACTTGAACCAAACCGATGAATCTGCTCTAGTGTACTCTTTGCCCGACCATATCTCTAAATGGCAGTGTCCCACTCATGTCTGGTAGTATCCCTCTCGAGAGTACGATCCTAAACCTGAGTTGTGAGTAGTGCAACCTATGTTCTCAGCTAACCCATCTCATCTCGATCTTGAGACTCTAACATATCCTATTGTATCGGCTCATCCTCTCCATCCCCACCCACTTGTCCCTCAGCCCTCTCCCCACCTACTGGATCCTGTACCACTGAAATTGTGGTAATCCTATGCCTAATCAGTGACACAATGTCCTCAGGATCCTCCTCAGACTCCTGATCAAATCCCCCATGTGTTTCTAGTACACCTGGGTTTGGAGCAATATGTCCAAAATCCACTCCTCCTCTACCCTGTCTCCTGCCTCCATCTCCTCCATCATCCTGACCACCACCTCTACCCGTACCAGGTAATAATGGTCCACCTAACCCTCCAACCCTTCCTGCATTCCTTCCTCTAGTAGGTGGTGGAAGACCTCTCCCAATCCATCCAAAACATCCTCCTCAAACTCTGGCCTGACCTCCTCTCCTCCCTCCTCGGTCGTCATCCCCCTCATCTACATCCCCACCTATTCCCCAAGCTGTCCTCTCTCACCTTTGTCTCCTCCTCCTCACTATAGGTTCATCGAAGTCCTCATCCTCATCTCATGAGCTGGGTGGTGGATTATCTAGATTTGCAATGCAAGGAAAAGGATGTGCTTTCAAATATCTATCATACTCCTATGTCATCCCGGTATCTAAAACATGTGGTCACAAATAAAATGGAACAGGAGGCATAGTTAAGAACTCTGTGTATGCTACATAAAAAGAAAGAGAAGGCCCCCAATCTTTCTTGTCCTTGTATGATCGAGCATACAAGGCAACACCCCATGGCATACCCTGTGGCCTACCAAACTACCTGTATATCTGCTGAAGAAGTTATCTCTCAAAAATGAAGGGAGTGCAACCAATTAGATATCTTCTCTAGATAATGATTGGTAATGATCGAGCATCATCATACGATGGCTTGCAATCAACATAAGGCCTCCAAACAATCGAGTCCATCATATCAAGTACCCATTTCCAGTACTCAAGCTTACCCATCTTGTACTGGGTAAGTATGCCATAGTATAAGTAAACATATGGTTGACCATCTCCTTGAACTTGATCATGAACTGGCTGAGTGATGGCTTTGTGCTCCTAGCACCATATTTGTAAAAGAGTGCAACTAGAAGACAAACTCGCAGCTCCGTCATACACAACCTAATGAAGTTCATGATAAAAATGAGCAAGCATGCAGACAACCAAAGAAAATATCATCTGATGTTCCATCATGCTTTGAATAACCCTACCCCAACCAACTACCAATCCATGTGATCTCCTAGCTGGGCAAAGAAATCCACCAACTACGCTAGCCAAATGCAAGGGAGAGTGTCATAATGCGTCAACATATCCTCCCATTGACCTCTATACCATCAATCGACTAGTCACCAAATATGGTCCCCAATGTTGCAATCCCTCCCATTTCATGTAAATCATACTGGACGAGCTCCCCAACAATTAGAATATGGAGAATCCTATATACATCCTCAAGTGTAACACGAATCTCGCTAGTCAACAAATGAAAAGTGTTGTGGTCATTGTGCCACCTCTCTGCTAAAGTAGTCAATAAACCCCTATTATGCCTAATATAAGGCATGTATAGGAGATGTCGTAGACCACAAGAATCTATATGTTTGATTTATGTTGTAGTCAAATCAGGTACTAAATGACACATGGCTAGGAATTTCTCTTAACACTGGAGGACATCTAACTTCTTCTATTTAATCAAAGAAGCTTGTCTAAGTCAATCATCTATCAAATCATCTATCCTATCTATCAGCAAATCAGGTTATCAATCTACAATCAAAATGGATTGATCAATCTATCAGCTCTTCATCAGAGACTAAATCGGTCTCTTAGAGTTCCTGTCCAATCTAAAACCATCAATAATGGTTATCTATCATCAGATGCAATCAAACTTATCTATCTACATTGACATCAAATTGAAATCATCAAATCATCATTAATCAGATTGACTTTGACATCTCAAATCATCAAAATGCCTTAAATTTAATGAATGCACTAAATGCATACACAAATGAGTTATTAAATCGACCAAAAGTGTGAACTAGGGTAAAAGTGCAACCAAATTGCATGAATGTGTGATCAAACACAATGAATGCACTAAACAACACAAAAGTGTGACCAAAATGAACAAAAGTGTGACTAAACAAGGTAAAAGCACTAAAACTAGCAAATGCGTGAAAACTTTAGACAAAAGCACTAAATAACCACATGCGTGACCAAAAAGGATGAAAATGCGAAAACTAAATGCAAAAGCGAGAACAAAATAAATGCACAAACAAAACAGGTGTATGTGCTAAAACAACTAACAAATGCACGAAAAAAGGGTTCAAAATCAGAAAAATGGAAAAATTCAAAAATTAACCTAACACATGCAAAAATCATGGAAAAATTGTACGACAAGGACAAATTAAGGGTACCCACTGAGGGTCCATACTCTGCAGGTATTTGATATCTGTAGATTCTCTCGAATCGATGCTGCTCATAAGGGATCACCATTCTACTAGCTCAGCACTCCAAGTCAACTCTCCTCAAATCTCTCCAATAGACAAATGGAAAATAAAGTGAAAATGGGCCCAAGGTGAATTATATAATTACCTTTTTGACCTAATAAGGGGTAATTATTTTTTATAAAAAGAAGAGAGTGGTAAGTTAATTTTTTTCAAAAATAAATTTATTTGTGGGGGCTTTTAAATCAAATATTTTCATCATTTTATCGTGAGAGTCATTGCTTAATCAATTTATTTCAAATTTTCACGATCAATCTCTCGAGGGGGCACACAATCTACATTTCATCACCGAGGGGGAAATCAAAATCGAGACTTGATTTTATTCTTTAAAATAATGTTGTTCCAACATCATTTCAAAGAGGGGCAAAATGTATAGACTCAAAAATTGGCTAAGAATAATTAAATAAATATTATTATTTATTTAATATTAATTTCCTCTATTAAATAATTAAATTGACAAATTTAATTATTTAATTCATTATAATCTTAATTCTTCTATTAAATAATTAATTTGAAAAAACTTATTTATTTAATTCACTTTAATTCTTTTTTTTATTGGTAACAGGTTTAAGTTTTATATTGCTTGAAAGGAAAAATACATGCCTTCAGCTGCTCTGCAGTGTTCCACTATCTAAAGACAAAATGGGGTCTCGCCCTTACAAAATCAAAATGAAACCCGAGACAGAAACCACACCAACTATGCCTACCACTAAGGTAACATTCCTTACAACAGGGAAACTCCACCCAAAAAACCGATGTCCTACTCAGGAAACCAACCTATCGGAACCAGCCAAGGGCCTTCTCCCTGGAGAAGTTGGGGATGGGCTAACTGGGTCCTACATTGGGAAGCACCATCCCAACACTTGTCATGGTTCCTGATCATCCTCCTTGAAACTCACTATGTTCCACGATCTTCACACTCTTCCGCGGGATTTGTTGACACACCAACGGCCGCTCATCTTCACCAATCGGAGCTTGCGACTTCACCAGGGTTTTCTTGCCACGCAGTTTCACTCGCTCCATCGGTCCCATATTCCACACAAAGTCCAACAGTTCCCATCACCCTTTCCTTGCATCCTCCAGCTGGGTTTCAACCAAGCGAGAGGCCGACCACACCACCAGAGGCTGCACTGCATTATTTCGCCTACCTAAGTGCCTCCACAACCCTTGCTCCATTCTCAAACCCACTCCAATCTCCACATGTTCCACCACCTCTGCCAGGCCACTTGACCATTTTGGTCTCAGCACTAGAGATGCCACCCGCAACACCTCCTCCCTTGAACTTCCCACCATTAGTGCCAAAGCCACAAATAGGGATGAAACATCCAAATTAGTTCACGGGTGATAGTCGGTGTCCAGGAATTCATCCCCAAACATCAAGAGAACAACCCTTCAAAATTATTCCTCATCCACCCTAAAAACATTCTTCAAATGGTGGCTTGAAATTGTGCCTCAAAATGTAGGCATTTATCCTAGTGTAAGCAATGAAAAATTTGCTTCCATCCTTCCCCTATCGCATAGCCAAAATGCAGTGCTCGTAAGAGAAAATGTAGTCCTCTGTGCATTACCAAAAAGAAAATGAGGATCTTAATGACGCAACCACCTGCCACCCCATCCATTTATTTCATCGCATGCACCACCTCACACCACACATCGCCAGCAATCCAAAGTTCCATTCACTATCATCATTGCTCCTATGCCGCCATTTCGCAACTTGCTGCCATTGCGGTGAACGCAAACCATGTGAGCCATCCCCACCCCTCAACATGCGTATCTAAAATGTTTCATGCATAGCTTATCACAACTTCTCCGGTTCCCCTTTCATACTCAAAGCACCTTCATAGAAATTCTAAGGGATCCAAATCCCTTAAGTCTTCAAAGAAATTAGAATGTTCAACCAAGGAACCATTTGCACCTATGTTCGAGAGCACATCAGCTTCAACATTCACTTCCCTTAGAACATGCGATACTTTAAAATCCTCAAACCCATTCAGGAGGTTATTCATTCTTTGGATATGTTTATCTAGGTGCCAAGTCTCCATCCTACCCCTAGCAATGCCATTCCCCACTAGCTGGGAGTCCCCTTCAAGGTGTAATTTTTTTACCTCCAATTTTTTCACCATAAGAATTGATTCAATTTCCGCCTGACACTTAGCTTCATTGTTAGTGCCATCCAAAAATCTCTTTGCTCCAAGTGATAAAATACTACCTTTCTCATCTCAAGCTATGACCTTTGCACTAAAGATCTCAGGATTCCCCCTGGATACCTCGTCAAAGTTGATCTTGATCCATCCCCTATTTGGCGGCATCCACACATGACTTTTATCACCAACCCTAGGAGGATAAGCCCTCAAAATCCCATTAGAAGGCTTGAATTTGATCAAAGGCCAGCACACCAGGATACTAGCATCAAACTGAATAAACGGGGTCTTTGTCAAATTTACCGGGTAAGAAGCATTAGAGACTAATTCTAAAATTTCCTTCTCCAATCTGATCAGGAAATGCTCCATGGGTTTTATTTTATCCTCAAAGAGTCTTCAATTCCATTCTTTCCAAACTTCCCACATTACTATTGAAGGCATGACCTCCAAATTGCAGCGAAAGTTGATGAATTATTCAAAACGGGCCACGATTTCAGCCAATCTCGTAGATTCCCTCCCAACGGCCCCTTCCAACTCAGCCTCTGCAACCCAAATCACCATGCAAACCCCATTCTTTTAAGTCTATCACTGATCAAAATTTGGTTGTTACCTGCCAACTAAGAGAACACACCTGCTTTGGGCAGACAAGTGTTGTTCCAACATATCTTTGCTTCCCAATCCACCTTCCTGACATCTTCCTCCAATAAGGCGTACCCCATCTTGACAGAATAAATTCCACACTTCGTACCACACCAAATGATTTCATCTTGCTCCTTGGAACTCGTCACCTCTCTACTTGCTAGGATATTCGTCAATGTCCTTTGATCATTCTCCCCCAAATCTAGCTCGCTAGGATCCTTCCAAGTCATTCGATGTCCCAGATCGAATGTTTCTTGGACCAGAAAATTGCTCACTTTGTCTTCCCATTGTTGGGTGGTCTTTTGAACAATCTGCGGGGGAACCCCAACATCCAAGGATGACATCCGTCCCAAGAATCCTGCCAAAAACTAACCTTATAGCCATCTCCTATTCACCAAGTTAGATGATTAGTAACCAAGCTTCTACAATTCACTAGAAAGTTCCAAAGGGTAGATCCTCTAGTGGGATTTTCAACTGTGAGTATTCTCTCCCTATCTCCATTGTCTAGGTACTTGGCCTGAAGAATTCATACCCATCTCTGCTCCAGCTTACTATATATCTGCAACACCAACTTTGCCCCCATAGCTTCATTGATTAACTTCTAGTCATGCAGCCCTGCACCTCCATCCCCTTTCGGTTTACAAACTCTATCCCAAGCCATTAAAGAAATTTTGGCCTGGTCTTGGTTACCGTTCCATGGGAATTTCCTTATTTTCTGTTGAATGTTCTTGATGATTGTACTTGGAAGTTTAAAGTAAGCCATGGAGAAAATTGGCATTGCTGAGATTACTGATTTCAACATTAAAATACAACCAGCCAATGCAAGCCATTTACTTTTCCAACCCTCCATTTTTTCTTTATAACCATCAAGTAGTCCTTTCCAAATCTTTGTCTTACCCGCTCCAACAAAGAGCGGCGTACCAAGAAACTTCCCTGGGAGCTGTCCAATTCTGATGCCAAAGAGTATGGCAATGGCCCTCTGAGTGCCAACTTCTGTCTGAAAAAAGAATATCTCCAACTTTTGCCAATTGACCTCCTATCTAGTGGCCCAACTATATCTATCAAGAACTTGTTTCATCCCCATTTCCTCTTGCATGGAAGCCACACCAAAAAGGCAAGTATCATCAACAAACTGAGAATGTGTAGTCATTTCTACCCCTCTAGCAATCTCAATGCCTTTCCACATCCCCTGAGATCGCTTTCTTACAATCGATCAGCTTAAAACTTCTGCCAACAAGATGAAAAGAAATGGGGATATGGGATCCCCCTGGCGAATACCCTGTGAGGTGGGAACAAAACCTTGGGGGCTGCCATTAACTAATAATGAAACATTGAACTACATAATCATACTAGAAATCCACTTAATCCAGCATTTACTAAAGCCAAACTTAGCAAGCACAACCAATAGAAAGGACCTGTCAACTCTATCATAGGCTTTCCGGATGTTGAACTTCAGCATCATTCTTCTCTATCTTCTCTTCATAGCCATATGTATCACCTCATGAGACACAATAATCCCATCAACAATGTTCCTCCCCGGGGTGAAGCTGCTTTGTTCACAAGATATAAGTTTTTCCATGATCAATTTGAGTCTATTGGCAACAACTTTTGAAATGATTTTGTAAATAGTATTACACAGCAAGATCGGATGGAGCTCCTCAATGCCCACCAATTTATCTTTCTTTGGGATAAACGCCACCAAAGTACTATTGAATTCTCTCAGGATAAATCCCCTAGTCCTGGACTCTTCAACCATCGTCAACAACTCACCGCCTAACAAATCCCAGAAAAAATGGTAAAAGAAATCCTGAAAGTCATTTGGGCCAGACACTTTCTCCCCACCAAGACCAAAAATAGCTGCTTTCAGTTCCTTCAGAGAGGTTGGCTCCTAAAGCATCTGATTGTCCTCCCTAGTTACTAATTGTGGGATCACGACCAAAAACCCCTCTTTCAATCTAACCTGATCAATCCCTCTCTTGTTCCATAAATTTCCAAAAAAATCAGTAGCCTCCTGGTTAATCCAGTCAGAATCATTCATCAAAGTACCATCCTTCAGACATAGAGATAAAATTCTATTAAGGCTTCTCTTAACCTTTACAAAACTATGGAAGAATTTTGTGTTTCTGTCTCCTGCTCTAATCCAATTCTCGCGTGATTTTTGCCTCCAAAAAATCTCTTCCCTTTGCAATACTTCCCCATATCTACTGAGTAGGTCTTTCTCCATGAGGTAGTCCACCTCGTCCATTCCCTCTACTATGACTTTTGAGTTTAGATCCCCCAGCTTGCCTTCAATCTTTCGTTTCTCTTCAAAGATATTTCCAAATATAGTCTTGTTCCAGCTTTTCAGTTTCTGTTTAACATAGCTTAACTTCTTAAAGAACTGGAAAGATAAGAAGCTTTCAACCACAGGGGCCTCCTTCCACCATTGAACAACCTAATCTCTGAAGACCTTCTCCCTTAACCACATCTTTTGTACCTTAAAGGGGTATATGAGCGGAACTCCATCCTTCTGCAAAACAAGTGAGACTGGGAAATGATCCGAGCCAGAGATTGCCAAAACTTCGACCTCAAAAATAAGGGAAGACAGGTTCCAATCCTATACGAAAAAGAACCTATCTAGTTTCTCTACTATGTTGGAGAAACCCAAACACCTATTGGTCCATATGAAGTTCCCACCTTTAGCAGCCACTTCAAACAAAGCATTAGAATCCACAAAGGTCTGAAAATTTGTTTGGATCTTGCACATCCTTCTCACCCCTCCTCGCTTGTCCAAGTGGGAAAGGGTGACATTGAAATCCCCTGCTACGATTGTTATGGTCAGCCTAATACCCTCTAGAGTCTTGGTAATTTCCTCCCAGAGCTGGCACTTATCTATTGTTTTAATAGGGCCAGAAACATTGATTAAGAAACCTGAGAAATTAATAGTTTGTGAGATTAACTTTGCCAACTACCACTATCTATAGCTTGAGACTGCTTCCACTTGTTGGCATTTTGATGATGTTTTGATTTTCATTGATGGACACACACTTTCTTGATGTATGAGTTATGTTCAACCGGTAATTGCTCCAACCGGTATTGTGTGTTATTGAATGTATAGTCTTTAGACTATCGGTGTTTTGCAGAAAATGGTTTACCGGTCACAGATTGTATGAAGACCGCAATCGGAATGAAGACCCCAAGCGGTATGAGGATCCCAAGCAGTTCAAGGAGCTCAAGAAGTATGAAGGAACCGAGTTGTAGTTGTTTTTTGATCAGAACACTTTGATCTACCACTCTTCATTTTTGACAAATGGTAATCAGTATATTATATTAACCGGTATTACTCTGTGATGAGTTACCAACTAGTATTACTGTAATGTGTGATGAGTTATCATCCACCAACACTTTGGCGGTGATTTTGTGCCATGTTACCAAATATGTCTAGATGCACTAAACCTAGGAACTTGTAGTCTAATTCTATTGGATCGACATGAAATTAGATTCTTTTATAAGGACATCATGTCTAGGGTTTGCATGTATGAGATAAAGTATGAGAGATAGAATAGAAGAGGTTATGTGTGATCATTGAAGAGAAGATTAGGTCTATGTGAACAGACAAAGTGTGGAGATATTGAAGACTGAAGTAATGTTGAAATGAATTAACAATGTGTTGTCAAGGATCTAATTAAGCATAGTGTGCTATTGTCTAGATCATTCACTTGTTTATTACTAATATCTTCAACAATTCTGAAACCCTTAACCGGGTAGGCCCAGCAAAGCCTTTGTAAATCCTCTAACAAGGTGGTTCATAATTGTGGATCTAAAATCCTTTAACAAGGTAGTCTTTAATAGTACTTATCTCCTAACAAAGATCTAGATTCCTAACAAGATCTGTTCTGGTGAAGAACATTGTATGACCTTAACTGGTCTGGTTTCTATTCTGTAGATAGTTACCTGTGAGTTTCTGCTCACCATGGTTTTTCCCATTTGGGTTTCCACATCAAATATCTTGTGTTATGGTGATTGTGCTTTTGTGGGTGAATGCTTTGTTTTCTATTTGGTTTGCATTTATCTTAATCGGTTTATTAGTGAATTTGTTGCACCGGTTATCTGCTAAATTGTTTAAGAGATTGAGTACATTATGTTTTGGTATACTAATTCACCCCCCCTCTTAGTATTCATCAATTGGTATCAGAGCCAAACTTTCTATAGGTCTAACCACTTGGAAGGAGATATGGGGGAATATAGTGTGAGGGAACTTACTCATCATCTCACTTAGACTAAGAGAGCCTATGATGAACTCAAAGTCAAGTATAAAGCCTCTTTGGCCAAAAGAAGAGAGCATACTGAGAAACTGATGGAACTTACTGAAAATAGCTCTTCTGATGAAGCTGACATGGATGCCCTAGTTGAAGAAGTTGAAAAACTGAATGAATCAAAAGCTAATATGAGAAAGGAGTTGGAAGGACTAACTATCAGAATGTGTCAAGAGCTTGAGAACAGAAGGAAAGTTGAAGATCTAGTAAAAGACAAAGATCATGAGATCTCCAAGCTAAAGCAAGAAATCAGCGCCCTTACCGCTCACCTCCAAGAGAGTAAAGTGGAAAAAGAAGAAATGCAAAGTGAACTAAACATGGCTATTTCTGAGAATACAAACTAGATGGAATCTAATGCTGCCATTTCCAAGGAACTTACTGAGTCAAAGGAGATACTTGCCAAATTCAATCAGAGTACTGCTAAGCTAGAGCAAAAGCTAGAATCGGCAAAGCCAGTAAAGAATACAATTAGACTTGGTTTCTCTGGGTATGAGGAAGGTGAGACCTTTGGAAAAAAAGTTGAAGCATCAAAGAAGCAACCAACATCTAAGGATAAAGGTAAGAAAAAATTTAAACCTGTTTGTTTTAATTGTCTCGAAGAAGGACATACTGCTAATGTGTGTAGAAGCAAGGACTACAACAATTTTCCTTATTTTCAAAACAATATGCCTAGATCCAATAGATTCAATGGAAACTATTATGCATGCAACAAATTTGGGCATAGAGAATTTGAATGCAGGTTATTTTTGCACAACACTGGGAGATATCCTCCAAGGACTCAAGGAGTTATCCCAAAACCTTCTGTGAACTGGAATCCCAACCGGTACAATACCTATGACCATCGGTTATGTGGTTATCAAGCGGCAACTAGCTGGAGAGCAACTTGTTTGATCTATTGTGATAGTGGTCACACTGCTGCAACATGCAGAAGGAAGAATGGAAGTATGAATAATGGACCATGGAGAACACCTGGAATGGTATGTTATCATTGCAACAAACCAGGACACACTGCCAGAACTTGCAGACTAAGAAAGAACCTATTAGATGATATACCAATCACTCCAGAAGGGAAGATTGATGTTGAAACCATTCAAGTGGAAATGAACAAAATGTGGAAAAAGAAATCAGAAGAAGAGTCACAAAATGAACCTGTTTCTGCACCTAGTGTGGAAGTCTCTGAACCAGCAAACTGAGCTTTAGAAAAGCTAAGGGGGGAACATATCGGTGAAATATTTCAAACCCCTAGTTTATATCGATAAAAACCTTAACCGATATATGTTACCTATCAATCGGCAGAAGATTTGAAGTGGTGAAAGGCAAAATTAGGGTTTGTGCCCTAGCGGTGATGCATTTATTATGGTAGGTGAGAATTTGTTTAAAAGGGTTTCGTCATCATTTTCACTTATCTATTTTCGAGAGAAGAATTTTTCAAGAGTAGAGCAACCAGAGAAATTTGTCTAGCAGTTGACGAAATCTTCTGCGAATTCTTGCAATCATCTTCAAGCAATCAGTGAAGAACTCTAAGCGGTGAACTTGCAACCAAAGTGGTGTTTTGTGCACGTCATTGGAAAACCTAAATTCCAGTTTGTGAAGGTATTTTCTGAAATTATTTCTTATCATTTGATCATGGCTTCTGCATCGCACTCTAGTTCTAGTGCACCTGAAGATTTAGTCAAATTTTTTCAAAAGAAAATGAATTATAATGCCCAATCTCAAATACCCACCAGAGTTATTGTTGAAGGAGATATTTCAGGGTATATAGACTGTAAATTGGAAGACCTAGGATCTCTAGTGATTCATTCCCAGCTAAGTCTGTTCTGTGGGGATGACAAAAAGATCAAACCTGAGTATAATGTCCTTGAGAAGATGAAACTGCACAATGTGGTATATTTTCTGGAAGAGTTCACAGAAGAACATATTCGCATCATCCTTAGCAGAGTGCATGGTGACAAAATATATCTCGAGTGGACCCACGACATCACACTGGAAGAAATTTATGCCATCACCGGTTTTTGCAATATTGGAGAGGTACCAGCTCTATGGAAGGTCACCAAAACTGAAATGACAAAGCTCACTGGTTCTATGAGTGACCAATGGGTGATGACCATCAACACCATCATTTATGATCTAGTAAAATATGCTTGCATGGTGATTGGTTACTAGATGTTTTATGCCAGCAAAATGAATTATGTCCCTGTTGCTGTGATGAATGCCGCTTATAGAATGATCAAGGAAGACACTACACTTGACCTATGTACCTATCTACAAAAGAAATTGTTGTTGAATTTGAAGTCCATCAAACATGACAATTCTCTAAGGTTCAGGTTAGGCCAACTTCTGGTCGGCTTATTCTTTTATTTTCAAGGTTATTTCCCTAAAGTAGGTGATGTGCAATGGTCTACTGACCTAGCGGTCTCCAAACAAATTAAGGAAAGTCTACAAGTAGTGGGAACTACATATCTTGAGGTTCTGAATAAATATTTTGATGAATTCAAGCAGAAGATGAGCCAAAGAATGAGGATATCTGGTGATATTGTGAAGAAGTATGAAGATGACATCTGCTTCACAATAAGGATAGCTGACTGCATAATGGAAATGGTGGAACCAAGAAAGGAAGTAGTTAGCCCTATGGGGTATGAAGTGATGAATGACATGTTGATCAGGTATGCCTCCACCCTACTTGCCTCACCACTAGATGCAAAGAAAAAGAGAACTGGTACCTACTTAGAGAGGGTTACACCGATTGAAGAACCAAAACAGAAAAAGGGTAAAGCAGTGCCATCGATATTTGCACCAGTTACCTTTGTTAGTCCGAAAGTGACCAAGCGGTCAGCAGCTAAGAAGAAGCCTGAGATTATTCCAGCAAAGGTATTCGAGAGGAAGCGAAAATCTAAGACCCACACACCGGAGTCAGAGAACACTGAACCAGATATCCAAACAAAGAAGACAAGGCAATCAAGCAAGAAGGCGAAGTCTACCGGTAATGTTCCTACAACTTCAGCACCAGTAAATATAGACATCTCCTCTTATAAACCAATGACACATTGTCAAAGGACAATTAAGAATATTAGGAGAAAAGTGCTTGATGATTTAAAAAGGAGTATTTTGATGATTTTAATGATAATGAGAAAAAAGAGGTAGGATAGGAAGTCATTAAATACTTGCGTATTAATGATCGGTCGCCATCTAAGATTAGATCGGTTACAACAGATTCTTTGTATAATTCTTTAGATAATAAATGGCACATTGCTAGTGAAAGAGAACAAGAGATTAGGGAGAACATTTTTGCACAATATTTTCCTGATGCTTCAAATTATGAATTATTTGAAATAATGGATAAGAACAAAGGCATCTTCTTCATGACAAGGAGAAGACTCAGGCTACTAGAAGGTAAAGCTTCTAAAGTGGAAAAGGATACTCACATACATGTGAAAGCTGTTGTCAATATGCACTGAGTATCTGAAGCTACTAAGTAGGTTGACCAAGCACCAGACCTATCCTCAAACAAACCGGATGAGGTGTTTGACAGTCAAGGAGAAAGAGTGATAGAACAAATTGACACTATTGATATTGATGCATTAGATATTGAGGATGTCACTCTGAATACAGAACAAGCTAAGAAAGAGAAACAAGACAAAGAGAAAGCGGAGAAAGAGCAAGAGGAAAAAGCAAGGCAAGAAGAAATCAACAGAAAAGAGGAAGAGAAAAAGAAAGAGGAAGATAAGAAGAAAGAGGAAGAGAAGAAGAGAGAAGAAGATAAGAGGAAAGAAGAAGAAAGAAGAAGACAAGAGGAAGGAAGAAGAAAGGAGGAAGGAGGAAGAGAAGAAAAAACAAGAAGAGGAGCAAAAGAAGAAAGAAGAGGATAAGAAAAGAGAAGAAGAGGAGAAGGGAGCATATAAGAACAAACAAGCAGAGATCAAAACAAAAGGAGGGCAGACTCCTAAGGCAATCGGTGATCAAATCAAATAGGTTGATACCACCAGTCCTATTGTTCTAACTCTTCCAAGTCTGACTCAATCAACAGATGAGTCTGAGGTACTACGAAGCATCAAACTTGTGCATGAGAGACTGGAAGAATTGTGAAGGAATAAAGAACAAGATGTCATACAAACTCTAGTTGACACCCTTACCAGTTTGATTCCCGGTAGTAACCTCCCCAGTATTGATTCCTCTCTATCCAAGCTCAAACTTCTTTGTACCGTAGTGGAGGACCAGGTACGATGCTTGGAAGATGTTGCTGAAGCAACTACAAAGAAGAACCATGAAAAGGCACTCAATGTTGCCTTAGTCAAGCAAATGAATGAACTGCGGACACAACTACTGAAACAAAAAAATGATATCAGTGTTGCAATGGGTGAAGGTAAATTACTGTTGAGTAAAATCTGCCAACCCCATCTATTTTGTGACGATGTGCTTAAACAGAAAGCTCAACTCTAATCGGAGTTACAGGTATATATCAAGAATTTCAAGATGCCATATGATTCATTCACTACCTATGGACAAACCATTCATCGTTATCAGCAGTAGACTGCCAAGATGGACTCAAAGATTAGCAACCAGACTAAAGATTTGTAGGAGCTTCAATTGCTCCTATTGCCAAGATTGCAGATTCTTTAGAAATGTTTTCTCAACCTGGAAGCTATCACGATAACTCAAGAGCTGAGTACCATTGAGTGCCAAGACTGAAAGTGAGGTTGCTACCTCATTGCTTGGGACATTAGCCATGAAAACTTTTGTGCAGGAATTTAAATCTTTTTTTGAGAAATTTCATTCCTTATTGTCATGAATATTTACTCTATTTTTTATCATATAAAGAAACAGGGGTTATTTTGCATTACTTTGTCATTGTTGGCAAAGGGGGAGTAGTGTACATTAAAATTTTGGTGAATCTTTGGTGAATGTTACCATTTCATGTACTTTCATGTTACCACTTTGGGGAGTAGTGTACATTGTAATTTCTGCAAGAGGGATAGTGTATATGCTTAGGGGGAGTAATTTTGATTATGGCATTTTTGTTGTAAAAACACTTAGATGTCAAAATTTTCCTAAGTGTTGCCATCAATGCCAAAAGGGGAGATTGTTGGTATTGTGATGATGTTTTGATTGTCATTGATGGACACACACTTTCTTGATGTATGAGTTATGCTCAACCGGTAATTTCTCCAACCGGTATTGTGTATTATTGAATGTATTGTCTTTAGACTATCGGTGTTTTGCAAAAAATGATTTACTAGTCATAGACTGTATGAAGACCGCAAGTGGTATGAAGACCCCAAGCGGTATGAGGATCCCAAGAAGTTTGAGGAGCTCAAGCAGTACAAAGGAACCAAGCAGTAGGTAACTTTTGATTGGAACACTTTGATTTACTAGTCTTCATTTTTGACAACTGATAATCGGTATATTGTATTAACCGGTATTACTCTGTGATGAGTTACCAACTGGTATTACTGTAATGTGTGATGAGTTATCATCCACCGACACTTTGGAAGTGATTTTGTGTCATGTTACCAAATGCGTCTAGATGTACTAAACCTAGGAACTTGTAGTCTAATTCTATTGGACTGACATGAAATCAGATTCCTTTATAAGGACATCATGTCTAGGGTTTGCATGTATGAGAGATAGAATAGAAGAAGTTATGTGCAATCATTGAAGAGAAGATTAGGTCTATGTGAAGAGACAGAGTGTGGAGATATTGAATACTAGAGTAATGCTGAAATGCATTAACAATGTGTTGTCAAGGATCTAATTAAGCATACTGTGCTATTGTCTAGATCATTCACTTGTTGATTACTAATATCTTTGAAAAGTCTGAAACCCTTAACCAGGTAGGCCTAGAGAAGCCTTTGTAAATCCTCTAACAAGGTGGCCCACAACCGTGGATCTAAAATCCCTTAACAAGGTAGTCTTTAATAGGACTTATCTCCTAACAAAGATCTAGATTCCTAATAGGATCTGTTCTGGTGAAGGGCATTGTATGATCTTAACCGGTCTGGTTTCTATTTTGCAAATAGTTACTTGTGAGTTTTTGCTCAGCGTGGTTTTTCCCATTTGGGTTTCTACATCAAATATCTTGTGTTATGGTGATTGTGCTTTTGTGGGTGAATGCTTTGTTTGCTATTTGGTTTGCATTTGTCTTAACCAGTTTATTAGTGAATCTGTTGCATCGGTTATCTGCTAAACTATTTAAGAGATTGAGTACAATATTTTTTGGTATACTAATTCACCCCCCCTCTTAATATTCATCACCACTTTCACTAATTGAGGGTTCCACAAGATTCCTAGGCTACCTGAAGCCCCCTCCGCATCAACAAAAAACCAGACCACCTCTTTCTAACACCAAGTATCCTAGCCGCCTCTTCACTACCTAACTTTGTTTCCTGAATGCAAATTACCTATGGTTTTGCCTGATCAAATCCTCTTTTGATCATGCAATGCTTGTCAGGGGCATTGCAGCCCCTAACATTCCATATTAGGAATTTCATTTCTGCCTAGGAGAGAACAGGTCTCTCCCGGATCTAAGAAGTCTAGTTTGTCCCTTCATATTGCCTGCTTCCTCCAACAACTTCTGTCTATTTTTCCTTTCCCTCATAATCCCTTTAGTCACCTTATTGGGTTTTGATTTGGTCTATTTGATGGTCCTTGTGTCTGTCTTCCCTACCTCCACCAACAACCCCAATGAATTATCACTCAAGTCATCTTCATCTCCAGACTCCATCTTCATACATTTCTCGTAATCCTTCTTAATCGGGGAGACATGAGTATCTTTAAACCTACCTACCTTTACCTCATCAAGCTCTATAGAAGTATCAGAAATCAGGGTTGCTGGTAGTCTCCCCATGATTCCAACTAAAGGTACCTCCCTTCCGGTCCTAAGCGGAGGAGGCGACAAGGGAGGAAAAGGAAATCCCACACTGCCTACCCTAGCATGAGGTATAAAAACTGGGTCCGACACCGAGATTGAACCAATCATTGGAATGAGACCACCCCTAAGCGCTTCCCCACTTGCTGAAACCGCATGGGTCTCCCCATCATATCTTACTAGGAGTGAACCCCAAGCCGATGTAGCCTCCCCTTCAACACCTTTTAGATTTGCGGCATCTAAAACTACGACAGAACCAATGATCGGGGATTGGTCAACCAACTTAGTCTCCATTGCATCTTTGGTGACATCCAAGGACGCTACCAGCTAATCCCTTCTTGAATTGCATTTTAGGATTGTCATGCCTGGATGAATAGAAGAGTCGATGATAGGAGCTGATTCTGTGAGCGTGACATCCAACACAACCTTTGCAGATTCCGTTGATGCTACCAACTGATCCTCCAGTGCTTTGTCCGCCCTGCCTTTGCCTTTCTGGCCTACCATACATTCAGAATCCTCATGCCCCCACTCTTTACAGGACTTACATTTCACCATGATCTCTTCAACTTCTATCTCTTGCCGCTAGAAGCCCTCAGGGGAGCGGATTTCAATGGCCTTAGGGAGCAAGGGGTGTGGTTTCCATATAATGCAGATTCGATCATACATGCATGAGTTTCTTAGTAGCGCGCAAAACTTGAACTGATTCCTTCCAAGCCAGTGAATCAATATAGATGCTAATGCTTCTCTTTTCTATTGTCATTGGTGCCCACATTGGTGGGTTTCTTAGTAGCTGCTGGTTTTTTCTTCCAAAACTACTCCTCAGTCTACTTTTTACTCCACTTAGGGAAGTTCAGAATCTGGGAATGACCCCATTTATTCTTATCTGGCTCAAAAGAAATGCAGGCATCACCAAAACTACCCATGTCCCCCCTTCTTTGATTTGCACCATACCACTGGAACTAGTTAGCGCGAGGTGGGAACCAGGGCCATTGGTTGTCCAGGCACCATGAACCATTCTCCAACTCTCACGATTGAAATGTGCCACCACCTACAAACCCTAACCTCCTTTTGAGCTCCATAATTCACTTTAATTCTTATTCTTCTATTAATTAATTAAATTGAAACATTTTTATTAATTAATTCATTACCCCTTTCTTCTAAATTAATTCAATTAAATATCAAAATATTTAATCATCCCTTAACCAATTCTTCTATAGTCTCATCAATTAAATAATTAAATAATTATTTAAATATCCTTTTCCAACTCATTTCATGTCCACATCACTTCCTCTATTTCCAACTTATCAATTATGTGGCTAAAGATATTAATATTTTTAAAATATTAATACATCATTTATCTTCAACTTCCAAATCATAAATCAAAGAATGTGTATGTACACACATTTCTCAACTTCTTTATATTTTCTCCAAGCTTCCTACATCTTTGGAGGGAGATGAGTCCACTTGTCATCATATCCCTAAATCTTCTCCAACTATCTTATATTCTCTCAAGTCTTCATCCTCAATCAAGGTGAGCCTTCTGACACTTGGCTTTTCCTTCCACCTTTTCCTCCATCCTGTAGGTGTAGGAGGAAAATTTTCCTCTTTTATCTCTCACATCTCAACCAATTTTTCATAGCCATCTAATCTGGATGATTTAATCTCAACCATTGATCTTTGCCACATGGGATTTTACACATAAAAATTCTATAAAAAGAGCAATTCTCTAGTATTTTGGGACTAATAGTGATCTTGCAGTAGTCATTTTGCATTCGTGAGTTTTAGCAATTAAGCATTCTGAGCATTTTAGGAGTCTTTTATCATCTTGCATCATATCTTAAACCATTTTAGCTTCCATATCCAACTATCAGTTATCTATCCATTTCACATTTACAATCTTGGAAGCTACATGGTGCATGTCTGAGAGCAAATATTTGCAACCAAGAACAATGGGGATATGACACTATGAGACATGATGGTAAAGGTATAATCTTTATATTTTCATGCTTGGTTCCTTTTCTTTGTTTCATTGGTTGATATTTGGAATTTTCTTATAACTTTTATCATCAATATTTGTGAAAAACTAACCATTTACAAGCTTATTCTAAAGTGAAATTCTCGGTTGATACAATAGGTTTGATGTCTTTAACAATTTTGGTGAACCTTAATCTAGATTTCATGAAAAGATACATGTTTTTAAGCACTTGGATCTTCCTAATTTTGGTATCTTATTTAATCCAATAAAATTTGATGCTTCAATAAGCATACTTTTGTTATCCAAAGAAGGGGATCCCTCTTCTAGTCATCTTGAAGGCCATCTTAAAAATTATTCAGGAAGATGATAATGTTGATTCTAGATTAGTTGCAACTCCTCCCACCTTGATAGAGGTTCCTTTGTAAGATTTTGTTGATAGTGCCATGCTATATGCTCCTCAAGCCTCTCCAACAAAGGACAGTGACAAGAAAAAATCTCCTCCTTGTTGATGGGCCTTTCTAATCACCTAACATGCAAGCTTCACGAGGTGGAGATTCTCCTTAAGAGAGAAGAGATTATGAAATCCCTACTCTCCAAGGTCCTGGACATTGGATCACAACTGTGCAAGGATAGTTCAGGACCTATGTAACTTATTCAATAAAGGTGGTATGTTGGTTGTAGAAGATGCTTACATAGATCCACTTAGAAAGAAAATGCAAAAGAGATAGGGTACATAGAAGAAACTAACATAACCATGTAAGATTGTTAAACTTGAAAGAAATATTTGAAATGATCAAATATCATCAATAACAAACAATATAGCAATTGGTGAAACTCTTCATCTACATGCAAGGTCTACGATTTCACATACAAAAAGAGTTGATCATCAACTTCACATATTATACTCATGAAACCCACATACAACAACTATGCTATCTAGTTGGAAAGAAAATATCAGATACAAGGAATACCAATTTCAAGAAATGAAGATCATGAAACACCCAATCATTGAAACAACTTGCATTGATTAATTATAGAATAAAGGGTACCAATGAGCACTGATATTGAGAAAGTTCAACAATGTTTAGAACTAAAATTGTTGGAAATGAAAATACTATAAATAAATTCCTAACTATGGCCTCCAATCTTCAATTTTTGGACCCTCAAAATGGCCCAATTCATTACATTTATAGTATCTTGCTTCCTATATTCTAGGAATAAACTATTCCTATGACCCATTTACAAAATGGTGGAGTTCACAGTTGACATGCAAGTCATTTCTTTTGTGCCTCACACAATTTACGCTACTCAATGAGTGATCATTCACTATAGTGGTAGTTCCATCCAATTAGAGTCCAACTTGGGCTTGGTGGCATAGTGCATGTTGAACACATTCTTACATGAGGTGCTATAAAAAATGTGTGTTCCTCCTTCATGAATCATAACTATGCCTTCCTACTTGGCAGAATTGGGGTATATTGGGAGTATCCTGCTTGTTCATTGCATGTTTTCCTTGTAACTTTGGTAGTTTCCTATGTAGCAGTCTATTGAAGTAAAAGGTGGGTTAGGAACTTACTCAATCTGAAACTTTGAAACTCTCAAGGCTTCCTTTACCTCTTCCATCTCCTCAACCAAACCATCCACTATTTGTGTAGCTTGGTAGAATTGGAGAACTAGGTGCATGTATTTGTCCATAACTATGATATCAAATTCAGCTGTCAAATAAAAGTACTCAGCTACATATGCTTCCCATTGTTTTGAGGACCGCTTCTTGGGAAAGTGCACCTAACCACATTATATCTCTTCCATATACTTTCCCAACTCTTTCATTACATATTTCTCATATTTTTCTAGAAGATCAAAGAAGGATGTATGTTCTCTAAGTACCCTAGTTCTGCAAGCTAGTGAGGTTCTCTCCCCCTTGTAAGTCCTATTTCTTGATTACATCTACCCCCAATCTCTTGATCTTTCTAAGAACTTTGATCTACTTCAAGAACTTATCATATTGAGCTTCCCATTATTTAGAGCATAGGATAAGACCTTTCTCAAGGAGATGAACATCTTCACATATCTTCATTGTATGTTGTGAGGATATTCTCACCTTGCTCAACTAGTCTCTAGCCCAAGTTTTGATATAGTTGTTACTCTCTTCATCTCATACAATGACTTGAATTCTTGTGGGAGTGCTGAGGTAGAAGTTAAAGTGTCTCTCATTCTTGAATCCAATGGCTTTGACATTTCAATGAGTAACTGTCTATATTGTTGCAGCTAAGCCTTGACCTCTTTATTAGATTTTTTTTCCTTTTCTATCCCTATCTTTATGGAGGTGGTGGTTTCATCTAAGGAGGCTATCTATCCCCATTTAGTTTTTTTACCAAGATTGATTTGAGAGACTTGATACTTTGGAGAAGCCCATTCTCCTTCTTATGTGCCTTGTGTGGGAGCAAAGATACTGGCTATAATATCTCTAGAATCACTTCTTGAGAGATGGTGAAATGTCTTGGCTCTTTTCACCCTCCTTGGTGACTCAATGATTTCTTCTTGTAGAGTGATATTTGGTAATACAATCTTCTCCCTCTTTTGGAAGCTAAGAGTAAGCCATTGAGGTATACTATTGTCCTGTCAATCACCTCAAGAGTAGTTATTAAGTTAGTTCAAGGTGGTTTCTCTTGCTCCTCATCTTTCTCTTGTTGTCCCTTATCTATTTCTTGTTGTTTCTATTGTTGGTGTCCTATAGGTGCTTCATGAATTGGTTGAGGTTGTGAAATTTGTTGAGATAATTTTGCTTGAAGAAATTTCTTGTAACCTTGTTGTTGCTACTTGGAAAACTCTTCTAATTTCTCACCTACTATTTTCTCAAAGGATTATTTATCCACTTCTTCTTGTTGCTTTTGTTGGCCTTCGTCTAGTTGTTTAAAAAGTAGTTCCTGTGTGAGCACCATTCATTCATCTTTCTCATCTACCTCCATGGTTTCTACTTGCACCTCATATGTCTATGCTTGGGTGGCCTCCATTGTCTAATATTTAGGTTCTCCAAAAATGTTTGAGTATGTTTCTCATCTTGAGGAATCAAGGGTACTTGCTCTAACACTTCTTTATTTGAGACTTGTTTGTAGGTAGCGTTCCTTTGCATTGTATCTCTCTTTTCCTTATGGGATATTGTCGAGATAGGCTCATCATCCTCCTCTAAATATGACTTAATATTATGAACAGTGACCCTTTCATGAATTGGTACAGTGGTTTCGATAGGGTCCTGAGTGGAAGACGTAGGTTCTTCAACACCTTGTGCTCAAGATGTTCCTTCCCCCAAAATAATGCCAATTGTAGGGACAATGGGTGTGATTGATGCATGTGGCGCGACAAGTAACCTAGTTGTTATGCCATACTCAACTGCTATTTTTGGGACTTTAGACTCTTTCGTCTTTTCATCCAATTGTTTCATTAATTCTTCTTTTCCGATAGCAGGCATAGCAGCTTCCTGGTCCATAGGAGTGTTCTTCCTAGATTCAGACCTTGTCCTTCTCATGTACTCCTTAGTTATTTTTTATTGAGGATTGCCAATAGCCTTTACTTTCTTCTTTTCTCTCATGGCACTTGGTCGAAGCCTAATATTTAATCATTGTCCGCTTCTTGCAATGACTTGTTCAAAGACATCTTCAATCTTTACATTTTCTTTCTCAAACCACCTTATTAGTGAGAGAGGCCTTTGATCCACCATCATCTCATTGTATGTTAGATCCAGAAGTTCCCCATCATCTCTGAAGTCCTTGGCAATATTATATTCAAGATCAAAATCTCTCATCTGGGTTGTTGTTAACCTGTAAAATCCTCTTTGCTGAGTCTCAAAGTTGTCTTGCATTCCTTCCCAAAAGTCTTCTAAAGCTGGTATGTGCCCCTCATATGCTACTAGCATCATTGCTTTGATTTTTTTGGACAGGTCATACCTCGGTTGAGAATATCCAAACTCCTTGAAGTAGAGATCTTGCAACTCATGGATAGTTGTCTTTGTAGTTTGTAAATTATGGCACTTATAGTACTCGAGAGAAATTGGGAATGTTACCCCCATCTTATTCTTTAGGGTCATAAGGGATTGAATTCCAACAACTTGTCTTGCATACTCAAGGATGATGATCATGTTGCTACAATAGCGAGAGAGGAGAAGAGGGTTACCTGTAAATCCGCTCAACCAAATATATGTGGACTGTTGGTTTTGGATGAACCATGTTCCCCATTCTTGTATCAACTTCATAGCTTCCGAGGAGAGATGATATCCTACATCACTCGTTAACCTACAAATGACTGTATCAACTTCATAGCTTTCGAGGAGAGATGGTATCCTCCATCGCCTATCAATCCTTTTGAAATGATAGTTGGCTTGTTGGATGGGTAACCAAGTATAGTATTCCCATAATTTTCATTCACTAGGTCCTTCCCCAAATTTGTCAATGGTATTCAATCCTTGATAAATTCCACTTCTGATAAATGGCAGTTATAGTTTCCACCCAAGCTACATAGGAAGTCATGAAAATTTCTTAGTCTTAATTACATTGCACATCTGCTCATGGATATTGTCTGAGATAATGGTAGCCCAGTCAAAATATTGTTTCCCCTTAAGAATGGTATTGATGAAATGAAACATCCATAAGTGATAATGTTTGGTGTCCTCCTTCCCAAAGGCTCATCTAAGCATGATAATTAGATCTATTGGAGCATCCCTAAAATCAACCCTTAGAATATTGTTCGCAGCCTTCAAACCTAATTTTCGTGGATCATTGAGCCATACCTCATTTATGTGTTGCCTATTGGCTGCCACATTCTTTTTGAAAATATAAACAAATTCTTCCTCAGTTGTTTGGAGGACTTCATCATACCTAGGAATACCAAATGTCATGGTAGGTATTTCAAGTGAAAGATCCACCACTATGTTCCCTTTGGTGTCCAGACACTTTTTGGTGTCTTGATTGTAATGTTGTCTTATTGCTAATATTAATTCATGTGACTAAAATGCTTGGGGAAAAATTGTAGCTTCGATGAGCCCAGGCCTCTAAATTCTTCTATATGGAGCATTCAAGTTTTGTCTGAACACTTCTTTTCAGATTGCGTCCAATTCAACATGTACTATCTCCATATTTGTGATTCACTCAACCTCATTTTTGAACTTAGAGACTAGTGTTTGGCCTTGGTACTGATATTTCATTGTAACGAGGTTCTTTTCAAGCTTCACCTTACTCTTTGTCGTCTTCCTTGGAGTTGTTGCTACTTCTATAGGAGCTTTTTAAACTGCACAAGAGAATGCATAATTAGTTCCTTAGAAGTTTTATTTAAAAACAGTAAAATTTGAAATCCCGGGGTTTTGGGTCCAAAAGAAACCCTTAAGAAAAAGAGCAGCATGACTTCGGGATCTCGGGATCCTGGGGTTCCAGAGTCATGAAAACCCTAACCCTCGTGTGACTTTGAGATCCTAGGATTCTGGGATCCCAAAGTGGAAGAACTAGTAAATCCTCCATTCCGTGATTCTGAGATCCCGAGGGGGGGGGGGGGGAAAGGGAGGACAATTGCTTAGGGCTATGCTTTGGAATTCTGAGAACCCAAGGTTTCGAAGGCCTAAAAGGATGAGCTCAGAGGGAACTTCAGAATTCTAGGAATCCAAGATTCCAAAGTGAAATTCAGGGAACTTGGGGTTCCAAAGTGAGATAGTTAAAGACTTTGGCCAAGGGCAATGCCTTCGATATCTTGGGAACTTGGGGTTCTAAAGGATGAAAACTTAGAGAAAGACACCTCTTAGAAATCCTAAGAACTTGGGGTTCTGAAGAGAACATCCAACCAAGGATCGGGATCCTAGGAACCAAGATCTTGGAGGGACAAAGAACTAAAGAAAAATGGAAGCCAAAGTATGTCAAAAACTGACTTATTTGAAAACCGTAAGATAGGAAAAAGAAAGAAATGAGAAAAGAACACAATGAACCCAAAGAAGAAAACCACAAAAAATGAGGCAAGAAAGGGAAAGACCTACTTGCTTAGGAGGAAGGGAATAAAAGAAAAGTGCATCAAGAATTCAGCAAATTACCAAGTAGAGAAGGGCTCTGAAAGATTCAAACACACAAATGATCAAATAGACCTAAGGGAGGGTATTTATACCCCCTGGCTATTGCACAAATAGAGGCATGACTCAAGGTTCTGGGATCCCTAAATTTAGAGGCCAAAATACTTTATAACTCCAAAGGAATGACAAGAAAACACACTGAGGACCTGAGATTTTAGACTTCTAGAGTCTCGGGTCTCCAACAAACAAGCCAAAGAAAGGGGCTTAGAATCTCAAAAACTTGAAACTTTGAACCCTCCAACAAGACAAGGAGGACTCCAGAGTTCCAAGACTCTAAAACTTTGAGGTCCACAACCAAGCAAACCAAAAAGGGAACTTCGAGATTCCAAGATTCTGAAATTCCTAAGTGATGCTCTGCAAAAAGGATTAGAAAATATGTTTGATGGCAACACACACAAGAGCACAAGAAACAAATGTTAGTGTTAGCAACAAAAGATTATTCTAAACAGGCATATCAAGAGAGATATTAAGCATGAAATAGAAAGCATACAAACATAAAATAAAATAGC
The DNA here is from genome assembly GCF_030272615.1 of Cryptomeria japonica. Lineage (NCBI taxonomy): Eukaryota > Viridiplantae > Streptophyta > Pinopsida > Cupressales > Cupressaceae > Cryptomeria > Cryptomeria japonica. Next base: position 47,224,656 of record NC_081405.1, read on the forward strand.
TAATCAAGATGCTCATAGTTGCTCCTCCCTTGTTCCTCTCCTCTCCAAGTCCCAAATGAGTGTAGCTCTCAGCTTTTAGCACTAGCCATGGATGCCATATGGAGATTCAAGATGGTTGAATATGATAAGCAAATCCTATGCAAGTGTAGATAGTGATGCTATGAGAAAGCTCTATGCTAATGCCAGTATAACAACAATACTCTAATGCTTCCTTCTTTTGCTTGAGGAGAAGGGTTCTATTTATAGAAGAAATGGGGAAATGAAGGGTTAAGATTGAGTAATCTTAACAAGGGTTAGGATTGAAAGATATTCAATCCATGTGAAACTTTCAACCCAATCCCATGTTGATAAGTGTCACCATGAGGAGGCTTGAGAGGAGAGATAAGGAGCATTAAATGCTTGAGGGGACATGATGGTTACCCTAGTCAAAGAAATAAATGCTTTGAAGAGACACATGGGTTACATGAGGGTTAAGTTAGGGGTCAAAGTCCTTAACCATGGGTGCAAGTAGAATTAACCATTAATGATCATGTAAGAGCCATAAGTGGTTTGGAAGACTTTAGAGGTTAATTTGTTGAACACACAAAGCATTAATTGATTTTCAAAGACTTTGGAGTCTTTGAGAAGTGACTCCAATTTGCTTAGGAATGTGACAATATTTAGGGGATGGATTAGGTTAATTAGGAAAGGTTTAGAAGAATCTAGAAGGGGTTTAGGCATGCAAGTGGATTTTGTAGGAAAATGCAAGTGGGAGAAATTTTGGTATTTTCAATTAAAATAAAATCATTTATTTTAATTAAATGGTGTAATTTGCATTTGGATAAATATTCAAATAAATATTAATTTATTTAAATAAGAATATTTAAATGAGAAAAAGGAAGATAAAGCATTAAAATGCTTGAAGACTTTGAGGGAAACCATTAAAGGCTTGAAGACTTTAAGGAAAACCATTAAAGTCTTAAGAAGACTTTAAGGGAAGCCATTAAGTTTGAAGACTTTAAAGCCATCAAGTTTGAAGACTTTAAGGGAAACCATTAAAGGCTTAAGAAGACTATAGAAGGAAGCCATCAAGTTTGAAGACTTTAAAGTCATCAAGTTTGAAGACTTTAAAGTCATCAAGTTTGAAGACTTTAAGGGAAACCATTAAAGGTTTCAAGTGGGTGAGGATAAATAGGATTTTAAATAAATAATTTATTTAAAATAGTTGTGCAACTTGCTTTCGTAGGAAAATACAAGTGGGTGGAGGATAAAGGTGATTTAAATAAATTATTTATCTAAAATAATTGTGCAACTTGCATTTGTAGGAAAATGCAAGTGGGTAGAGGATAAAGGTGATTTAAATAAATGTTAATTTATTTAAATGTGAGAGGTGGGATTTTGGGGGATTTAAATAAATATTAATTTATTTAAATGTGAGAGAATATTTAATTAAAAAAATATGATTTATTTATTTAATTAATGGTCTGAATTTGGTTAAGTGAATTAAATCAAATAAATTGAATAATTTATTTAATTAATAGGAGAAGAGGGTTAAGATGAATTAATTAGATATATTAATTTAATTAATTATTAATTGATGGTTAAATAATCAAATAAATATTAAATATTCATTTAATTAAGTGGACAGATTTATGTGACTACATTTGCCCCTCTTTAAGATGGTGCAGTTTATCGCATCGTTTCAAAGAAAGAAAAATAGGTGTGAAGAAATGCCCCATAAAATGTAAATTTAATGGGTGGTATGCCCCCTCGAGAGATGGGCCAATTTTTTTTTGAAAAATCGGGCCGATCTCTCGAAAAAGAATGAAAAGTGGAAGGGAGGTAGAATAGAAGAAATTAGAACTAATGATGAAAGAATGGGAGAAAATGGAGTGAATATGAAGAATCAACAAGCCAGCGAGTACCCTGAGGTCATGCAAGAGATACATAGCAGATGTAGTGTGGGGTTTGGATTGATGCTATACAATTGATCAAAATTGGTTGGACAATCTGGTGCAATCAGTTTAATTGCCCCAGTCAAGTCAAAGCGTGACAGTTGATGTCAGTTGGTCGCTTGGACATGATAAAGTCTGAGTAAGTGAATCAAAGTGACCTGATGTGACTTAGACAATTGATGTAATTGCCCGATGAAGTCAAGGTATATGAAGAAAAATACTCGTTGAGACGTAGACAATTGATGTAATTGTTCGTTGGATTGTGTTTGATTGGTTGATCAATTGATAGTGTGTGCGTGTGATGGATGGTTGTGGGGAATCATGGCAGCCCCGTTGAGACTAGGTCATTATGATAAATGCCTGATGTAGTCTAGGATTACCATGATCAATTACCTGTTGAGACCTGAAGATACTTGATCAAAGTATCTGTTGATAGTCTAGGTGTGTGGGAGTTGATGTATCTGTGCAGATAGAGTAACTTTCTTGACTTATTGGATGACTTAGGATAGGAAACACAATCCCTCCGATTTAGAGATGGATAGTGATGAGCGTGGCTTGATTAGGTTGATTGGGACACGATGTAGGGTATGTGATACTGATTGTTGAGATGGGGAGGGTGGAGGGGTTCAATGTTAAATAGAAGAAATGGAGGACCTATTACATTCCTATGGAAGAAGAGGAAAATAGAGTATCCATTGTCATTACTATGTATGAATGATATGAAGCTATTTATGAATGTATGGATGGATGGAATGCAACGAAATGCAATATATATAGATGAGATGGAATGACGATCCATGGTGCTTTATTTTTCATTATTGAGCTTTAAAATGTTGTAAGAAAATACAAGCAACTTGACATAAAGATTCAAGATGACCAGAGTATTTCTTACATGGATTTTGATATAGCAAGTTAATACAAGCAACTTGATATAATGGATCAAGTTGACCTGAGTATTGCTTGCGGATTTTATATAGCAAGTTAATACAAGCAACTTGATATAATGGATCAAGTTGACCTGAGTATTGCTTGTAGAATAGACAAGGATTATCTCCTTTCATGCATGACTTGGATCGTCCTCCTTGATCTTAGGCTGATCATATCCTAAGACAAGTGCATACCGTAATAAGAGATAAAACCTTTATCTAGTTTGGATGAGGTAGGAGGAACCAAAGAAAGAGAATTGTACCTGCAAACAAACAATATATACATAAAGAATAAAGAATATGGATCCTTGGTAATGGTTCATGCTCATATGGTCGAGGTATACGCTGTAGTCAGCAAGCCGTAGTGATCTATGACTGTATTTTTGCCTATGATCACATAACTTAGTGAACTTCCCACGTAGACACCATTAGTACATGCCCCAGAACTTCATCGGAATAATGTGTCGAAGATACACAAACAATGCCGTAGGAACCTGATATAAATTACTAGACCATAAATCAACCAAGTATTTGATAGCGTAAACAGAATTTTCTTGTCAAAGAAAATGTCATCTTATCTTTGTTTTGGTAAGGAAGGATGCATCCTTGTTGAAGACAGTTTTGAGTGTTGATGTTGATTGTGTGGTCGATTGATAAGTGGTCATTTTGTGGAGTATATCACAATGTTTGTTTGGTATCTGTGCGGATGAGTATGTACAATGTGTTGCCATGTTTTTGTTTTATTTTTGATGTTTTTTGATGTTTTGGATTTTGTATTGTTTTTGAATTTTTTGGTTTTTTGAAGTGTTTTGAATGTTTTTTGGATTTTGTGAGATAGTTTTAAATGAAGAACTTTAATGAATCATAATACAATGTAGAATCCACTTCCATCAATAGGTTAAGGGCATTGCCCCCAGTTTTAGACATGACTATGATAAAGCGGGATGCTTAGACGCATGAAGTATTTATCATAATTGCAGAGAAATAACAAGCCATGGTTTTCGGATGGATGGATGTATGTATGAAGTAGATGTGATCGCGACAAGTCTGAAAGACAATGGAGCCATAGCCTTTACGAGTGGCGCCTGTTTGCCACGTTTTCACTACCGTACTTACCCAAGGTGCCACCAGAGTGGTTGTTCACTGTTTGGATGCATGATTTTTCTTTACTTTTTTTGAATGTTTTTGTATTTTCTTCAGGACATTTTTCTGAATGTTTTTGGTATTTTCTGGTATGTAGGGGAGCCCGATGCTCTGTACAACTTAGGTATAAAACTGTTTGAGGTGCATGTTGTTGATTGGATCTACAAGCGGTTCTCCTTCTGATGTAGCCAACTGATATGCCCCAGACCCGAACACAGCAGTGACAACATATGGGCCCAGCTAGTTTGATTCAAACTTGCCCTGATGTTCTCAGTTTGGTTGGTTGTGAGGATTCTCTCATAGAAGAAGATCACCTACCTCAAATGTATGAGGTCTAACTCGGTGATTGTAGCTTCTGCTCATGCGCTGCTGATAGGCTTTGAGATGGTTGTATGTAGCTTGTCGCTTCTCATCAAGTAACTCTAAGTCCTGAAGACATGAGACTCTGTAAGCTTCATCATCAATGAGATTGTGCAAGGAAACCCGTAGTGACGGTATCTCAACCTCAATAGGCAAGATAGCTTCTGCACCATAGACCAATGAATAAGGAGTTGCACCTGTAGGGGTTCGAATGCTAGTTCGATATGCCCATAGCGCTGGATTTAGTTAAACATGCCAATCACGGCCGGCATCATTGACTGTCTTTTTGAGGATTCTTAATATGTTTTTATTGGATGCTTCGGCCTGACCATTTCCTTGTGGGTAATAGGGGGTGGAAAAGCGGTGTTGGATATGAAATTTCTCACAAAGTTCACGGACATCCTGATTTTTGAAAGGGAGACTGTTATCTATGATGATGGACATGGGCACACCATACCGGCAGATGATGTAGTTGAGGATGAATGAGGCGATCTGCTTGCTGGTGACTTGGGTAAGTGGAACAACTTTGATCCACTTTGTGAAATATTCGGTGGCGGTAATAATGAATTTATGGCCATTGGATGAAGATGGATGGATTTTACCCACAAGGTCAAGGCCCCATTGACAGAAAGGCCATGGTGTTGTGATTGGTTGCAGTTCCTGGGCTGGTGCATGTATCAGGTCACCATGAACTTGACATTTCTTGCATTTTCTGACAAAGTAGTAAGAATCCTTTTCCATAGATGGCCAATAATATCCAGCTCGCATGAGTTTCTTGGCTAGTGACGGACCACTTGAATGAGTCCCGCAAATTCCTTCATGTACCTCTTCCAAAGCCTTTGTTATCTCACCTTGTTCCAGACATTGAATGAGAGTACCATCAAGACCGCGTCGGTATAGGGTTTCGGCAATAATGGTATATCAAGCAGTTTGGCGAATGAAGGTTTTACGTTGGTTATTTGATTGGTTGGGAGGAAGGGTGTGATCGTGGAGATAGGTGTAGAACTCACCATACCATGGGGATTCGGAACCGACAAGGCGACATATCATCTCGGATTCGAGGATATCATAAGTGGGAATCCAAAAGCTGTTCTACCAAGAACTCGTAGCGTGTTGAATTTTGTGGAAGATCTAGGAGAGATGCGATGGTAGCCATAGCATCAGCAGCTCGATTCTGATCTCTTGGTATCTGTTCAAAAGTGATAGTAGTAAATGATGTCTTTAGAGTGTCCACCATTTGCTTATATGGCATGAGTTTATCATCTTTGGTCTGATATTCATCTGTTGCTTGTCGAATGACTAGTTGGGAGTCACCATATACTTGTAGTTCTTGTAATTTCCATTGTATGGCTAACCTGAGTCTTGTGATCAAGGCCTCATACTCTGCTATGTTGTTTGTGCATGGAAATGTGAGCCTGTAAGACTTCGGGATGCTATCACCTTGAGGTGTGATAAATATAATGCCTGCCCCCGAGCCATTCCTAGTGTACGAGCCATCAAAGTATAGTTTCCATGGTTGTGCTGTTGTGATCATGAATCTCTCTTTATCTAGAAAATTGGAAATGAGAGGATGATCGCCTATGAGTGGTACATCGGCCAACTGATTTGCAATAACCTGCCCTTTTATAGCTTTTCGGTCCACATACTTAATGTCAAATTCACTTAGAATCATCACCCATTTGGCCAAGCGGCCTGTCAATGCTGCTTTGCTAACTAAATACTTGAGTGGATCAATCTTTGCAATGAGTTGTACCTTGTGTGTTAACAAATAGTGCCTCAGTTTAGTGGCTGCTAAGATTACTGCTAGGCAAGCTCGCTCAATAGGTGTGTAATTGAGTTCATAGCCCACTAGCGTGCGAGAGATGTAGTATACAGCACACTCTTTGCCTTCTGCATTATGTTGTGCCAATAGTACACCCAATGCTGTACTTGTTGCCAAGATATAGAGTAACAACGGTCTACTTGGATCTGGTGGCATCAACAATGGTGGATTCATGAGATAGTCTTTAAGCATCTGAAATGCTTGTTGGCATCGGGCATCCCACTAAAAGCGGATGTTCTTGTGTAGTAGATGTGTAAATGGGTGACACTTATCAGCCAATTGTGCAATGAATCTTCGGATGGATTGAAGTCGTCCTTGTAATGTCCTCAGCTGACTGATATTCTTTGGAGGTGGCATGTCCATGATTGCTTTTACCTTTGCTGGGTCGACCTCAATGCCTTTGCTTGAGACGATGTATCCTAGAAGTTTCCCGGAGGTCACTCCAAAGACACATTTCTTTGGGTTGAGTCGAACATGATATTGTTCCAGTCTATCAAAGATTTTATCTAAGATGTGGAGATGTCCTTCTCTGGTGAGTGATTTTGCTAGTAAGTCATCCACATAATCTTCCATCATAGTATGCATCATGTCGTGGAAGATGGTGGTCATTTCTCTTTGATAGGTTGCTCTTGCATTCTTGAGACCGAAAGGCATCACATTCCAGCAATATGTGCCCCATGGACAGGTGAAGGCGGTCTTATGTTGATCTTCTGGTGCGATCTTTATCTGATTGTATCCTGAAAAGCCATCCATGAGTGAAAGCATGGCATGTCCTGCTGTCAAATCCACTATGATATCGATATTTGGAAGGGGGAAGTCATCCTTAGGATAGGCCTTATTTAGATCTCTAAAGTCAGTACAAATACGGATGCCCCCTTTTGGTTTGCCAACAGGCACAATGTTGGAGATCCATTCTGCATAATCAATTGGTCTAATGAAACCAACATCTAGGAGTTTCTTGAGTTTTGTTTTGACTAGTACTACAATCTGAGGATGCATTTTACGAAGCTTTTGCTTGACAGGTTTGGCTCCTTTTGCTATAGTGAGGTGATGCATGACTAAATCAGGATCAAGCCCAGGCATGTCTGCATATGACCATGAAAAGTTGATCTGACGCTTCTGGAAGAACTCTATAAATTTAGGCTGTTCCTTTTGAGTGAGAAGAGATGCCAGATGTATGATATGTGGATTTTCAGGAGTCCCCACATTATACTCTTTGGTTTCCTCGATGAGAATTGTTGATCATTCCCGTTGTGTACTATCAGGGAGAATGTCAAACCCTTCATCCTCAGGCGCCTCGGAGAGGTTTTCACCGTTGGATACGCTCTTTCTTTTTACTTTTGTCGGATCAAACAGTGCCATAGTGTGGTTTTCACTGGAAGATCCATGTTTTATTGTTGTATTTTTGCAGCCGAAAGGTTTGGCATCCGCCCCGAAGTATGTTGCGCTATTAAGTTCGATGGCGAATCCAGCTTTGTGATCCCCACTTGGTAAGTTATCCCTTAATTCCAAAAAGTCAATGATAGCCTCATCGTTTTGGAAGAAGTCAAGACATGGGGGAGTTGGTTGGTTCCATTTGATGAGTTCAGGGTGGACAATGGGCATTACTTCATCGACCAGGTTAAGTTCGTTAGAGGTATCAGTGAGGGTTAAGATGTTATGGTGAAGGTCGTTGATGGTACTTTCCTTGTCAGAATCAGGCGTAGGATGAGACGTAGGGTCTGTGGAAGATGTTTCCAGTTCAGGAACCCAAGTGGTCTTTATCTGTGCTTCTCCGTAAACAAGGATGTCTTTGCGTGGTGGAGGTGGTGATGTGTCTTCCTCATCTGAAGTGTTAAGTTGTATAGAATCAAACTCCCACTCATGCGAGTCGGTCTTTGAGTCACTTTCCAGCATCCGATTACTATACCATACTGGGATGTCTTTTGAGTTAAATACTGTAGGTGTGATTGGTTGATGTACCTTTGTAGTGATCGGTGCTGTAGGAAGATTGATGGGGATCAAGGAATCTAGTACAGGGAGTATCGGTAATATTGACTCAGTTGCTTCTGTTGGAACTACTGGTGCCATAGATGCTGCTGCGGGTTCTGATATAGCTACTACTGCTAATGGTGTTGCTGATGGGATTATTGGTTCGTTTGGTGGGATGAGTGACATTGGTGATGGTTGTGTTGGGATTCTGAGCCTCGATGGGGTAGTTGTGATGGTGCTTGATGCTGCTTTGATAATGAAAGGTGTCCTTTTTGCAGTAGGTTGACATAATGGTTTGCTGGGTTTTCCTTTGAATTTGAGTTTAGAAAAGATCTCTTTTTCAAAGCCTAGGCCTGTATTACCTTTGGGCTTTAATTCTGGCAGCAGAGGTTCATGTCATCCTTGTTTGCAATATCCTAAAGCACTCTGACCATCATACCCCATTCTTTGCATAATGAGGAGACCTTTTCCATACTGATCTGTAGGCAGCTTAACTTGTGGTATATCAGTGGTGATGGGATCTTTATAAATCCAATCCACCAAGTCCTCATCTTGGGTTTCTTCTTCTTGACTCTTTCCAAGGATGAAAGGCGTCAAAGCACATGCTGGCATGATTAGTGGTTGCTGGAGTAACTGTTGTGGTTTACCATGTGTTCTAGGAGAAGTGGGCATTTGTCCCACACAAAAGAGTTGACTCAAGTTGTATTCCCCGGGACCTTCCTCTGCTATTTTCATCTTAAGCTTTTCTTGCTTTGGTATAGTGGTGTTCGAACTGGCAAGAGAGGCTGGACTTATATATGATGTGGAGGAAATGGCTTTTCTATTATTAGGAACAGTAATCTCTGGTTGATGGCTGATATTATGGCAAAATGCAAAGGGGTTTGCATCGCCCAGAATTGTGATCTCTACACCATTATGTGGGAACTTGATACATTGATGGTAGGTAGATGGAATGGCTTGCATGGCATGTATCCAAGGTCTCCCTAACAATAGATTATATGGCAGAGGAAGGTCCAGAACCTGACAGATGATGTGCTTTACCATAGGGCCCACGCGGATTGGTAGTACCACAGCTCCTTTGGATGAACGCTCCGCATCGTCATAGGCTTTGATTGTGATCTTCTGACGAGGATCCACTGATTCGACCACATATCCCAACGCTGTGACCAACTGTAGTGTGCAGATATTCAGGCCTGCTCCATTATCGATCAAGACTCGCTTGATCCTATGCTGGTTAATAAATCCTTCGATGTGGAGTGAGGCATTATGTGGTTGTTGGAAGGAAGAGTTGTCACTTTCAGAAAAAGTGAGACAAGGTGATGACTTTAGACTTCCAACCATGGCTTGAAATTGGTCCGTATTTAGATTTGCGGGGACTGACGCTTCTTGGAGTGCTTGATCCAAGATAGTTTTATGAGATGGCGATAGACGCAAAAGCTCTAAAATGGATATAAGTGCAGGGGTTTTGTCTAATTGTTCCACAAGATTGTACTGCTTTGGGATGGAGGTGATGCCTTGTGGAGCTACCTTGATGGTAACTTTGCCACGACATGTAACAACATTGCAATTTGTGTTGGGATTTTTGAAGGTTATGGTTGCAACTTGTTCATTGGCATCATACAGATGATTTACAGTGTAATTATACGCAGCCTGCGTATAATCAGTGGTATCAGTGCCTCATCTGGAAGTGGAAGGATCCCTTTGATCTTGTGATGGAAGTGGATTTTTGAACATCAGATGATCATTATTGGTTGTTTTTGGGTTATGTCCTTCAATTTCAATTTCTCCTCGATCAATAAGATCCTGAATGAGATCTTTCAATCGGTGACAATTAGTTGTCTTGTGTCCTCTTCCTTGATGGAATTCACAGTGTTCATTATCTCTCCACCATGCCGGTTTGACCTGAGGCTCATAGTTTGATAGCTTAGGTAGAGTGACCAAATTTTGAGAAATGAGTTGTCACAACACTGTTTCAATGGGTTCCCCTAAGGGAGTGTATGTGCGTTTCTATTTTTGCTGATGAGGTCTAGGTTCATCATGAGATGTGATGCGACCTTGATTAGAAGGAACATTTGTGTTGTTTTGAGGTGGAGGATTTTGTCCTGCAAACCGAACCACAGGTTGTGCGTTTTGGATAGTCCTGGCATCCACAACCCCATCGTTGACGATATTCTTGTTTTTACTCCAGAAGCTTGGTTTATCACTATTGAAGCGCGGGTGAGGACCATCTTTTGGTTCATTAAAGATTTTTATGAGTCCTTTCTTGATGAGTGCCCATTCACATTTTAAACCCTTGGTGATCATATCATTAAAAGAGTCTGTGTCTTTGACATCCAGGTGAAATTCCATTTCTTCGTTTAAGTTGGAAATGAATATTTCCACTAGTTCTCGTTTAGGTAACTGAAGAGAACGTCTGCTAGACATTTGGCACCATCGTTGCAGGAATACTGAGAATAGTTCACCTGGTTTTTGTTTGGTGTTGCACAGATCAGCCATGGTGATGTCGCGTTCAATGTTATGAGAGTAATGAGTGAGGAATTTTTGGATAAGTTCCTCAAATGTTCTAATGCCACCTGGTAGTCGGGAAAACCATGATGTGGTTGTTCCTCTCAAGATTTTGGGAAAAAGGCGCATTAGGTATGTGTCTTCATATGCTACTTCGAGACAAGCGGAATGAAATTCTCGGATATGATCGCGGGGATCCCCCTTTCATCTATATTTTTCGAATTTGGGTGTTTTGAATCCTCGTGGAAAGGGTGGCATATAAATATTCCTATCAAAAGGATAGGGACAAATGTCATTGAGTGAGAATTGGTTAGTCTTGACACCACTATGAAGCTATTGGGCGAGATTCTCGATTTGTTGCCGCAACATCTCCATTTCATTTGGAGGAGGAGGTGGTGGGTTACCTCGAGGAATGTTATATCTGATGGGATCTCTACCTCTTTCCTCTTCATGGTGACTTTGTCTTTCTGATGCTTGTCTTAATTGGGCAAGATCAAAGTCAGAGGGGAGTTTTGCTCCTTCTTGAGCGAGTCTTAAGAAGTGAGCATCCGCATTGCTCCTGAGTATTTCGTCAAAAAGTCTATTAAAGAGAGGGTTATGCTGAGCCCTTTCTATTGTTCCAGGAGTGGGAGTACTTGGGTTTTCGTCATCTGCATTTCCTCCAAGTGCTTCTTGAAATTCATTGAGATTTTCCTCTTCTTCTTCTTCCCTTTCTATTTCTCGTTGCCTGGACTATGATCGGGTTTGGGCCATTTTGTTTATAATCTTTTTGTTGAAGTTGTGTGAAAATGATGATGAGTTTTTGTTTGAAATGAGAGATTGATGGTTGGTGAATTGTGTTGCATGTGGATCTCTAGCACCTTTAAGGTGGATGTAACCAAAATTCCTTCTTTGAATTGCTTGTTTGTTTGATAAGTTTTGATGTGATAAGGTGTAGAGAAATCTGAGATGTGTTACAGATTTAACTACCTAGTAATGAGAGGATTCACTCATGAACTAGTTTTAACCTGCGTAGATGTGTCTCTTAGGATGAGCTTATCCTAGATGTAGAAACAATCTAAAAAGTGATGTGATGTGTTTGATTTCAAGCAATATCTAAAAGAAAACTTGGGACAAGAACCTCTTAATGTTTTGAGAGTTGGGACGGATTGATGATGAAGTGATGATGTATGAGTGAGATGATGGATGAAAATGTTTTCAACTTCAATAAAAACTTTGTGTTACAAATGGGACAAACTCTATCTCTTCCCTTTCGGGTGTTGGTGGTATTTCTCGAGCTGTGTTGTATGTGATACAGACGTTTGGGAAGAAGTTGGGATTAATCTTTCCTCCTTGGTTTTTGTGATAACTCAGAGCTCTATATTGCATAAAAGCTCTGCGGTTCAGTGATTCGGAATCAAATTCGTTTGTTTTGCCTTGAAGGTAGAGACGCATGTGATGCAGAAAAATTCTATGTGAGACAAAGATTTGTCTATTTATATAGAATAATTTCCTCCTTTTGATCAAAGCCTTTGAGCTTAATGGTCTTCTTTTCAAGTTGATATTCTGATGACGCTTCTTCTTTCACAAGATGTGAAGAATGGTCATAAATTTTTGATACTTTTGTTGTTTGCACTTTGTTTTTGATGTGTTTAGTTGTTTTGACAGATGTTTGGTTGGATGAATACTTTGTTTTTGGGAAGTGATTTTTTGATTTTTCTTTGACAAGAAAACAAAGCAAGCACACAAACACAAGAATGTTGCCTAAAAGGCACAAATGAGTATGGGTCTAGATCAACCCAATCTTTGGACTTGTATATGACCCTTCCTTTAGATGTATTTTAAGGTGTATTTCCAAAGTCTAAAGTCGGCTCAATTTGCACTTGGTCTTGACTAAAACGAACACACTTCAAACACTTTTTATCCCTAAGGTCAAATGGCCAGTTGTGATAAATTTAGCCCACATCTTGATATTTCTTCGACTTTGGTACTACATACCTTATGAATCCCGCCTTGGCAGGTAAGGATGTGATATACTAAGTCTTGCACGAGCATAACAAATAGATGATCCCTATGATGGGGGAGTCACCACTTTTATCAAGCCACAAGTGACTTTTCAAAAAGCTATGTTTCTACTCAAGGAAATATGTATGGTGAGTATCTTGGGAGCAAAACCATCTATGCTCTTGCACTAAATTATATCACAAATATCCTCAATCAATAGAACAGGTGGGCTACTACTTAAAGGTGTTTAGTCATGTTCGATGTTTTTGGACATAAGTTCATTCTGCAGTGACTCACTTAAGAGCCTTGTAACTGGCGGTGGGGCCCATTTGTCCTTTCGGCCAGTTACACTGTAGGAACAGCTATACCCAAGGCTACAACTTTCGCTCTCACCTGATTTCTATAGTGGCTCGAAGGATTTACCACTCGAGGTCGTTCCCAAGAGTGATGTGTCTCTTGGTAGACCTCTCTTAAAAGATAAAATTTTGAGTGTTACTAACACTTTTCTCTTGCACCTAGGACCACGAAAGCCAAGGGAGAGGATAGTGTGTGTTAGAAGTAGGACCACTCGACCAACTCTTTTGCACAAGTGTGCCAAGCACGAAAAACACTTGTTCTTTTTAATCTGTCATTGCAATGTGATCTAACTATTTGGAGATGTTGCTCCAACAGTCATGGTGTTCTTTTTAACTTCAAAGGCAAAATATTTTGTAAACTAGGAACTTTGAAATCCTAGTCAACTGAATTGAAAACACATCTTGCTTGAAGTAAAATTGTTTTTGAGCTTAAAGGAAAAATGGCTTGTTCTTTTTAGATCGCCCAAAACAAAGTGTTGATTGTAAATTTCTTTTAAGTTGATGCAAGAAAATAAATTTTTGTTTTGTTGATTTTAAGCACCAAAACGAAGTTTGTTTCCTAACTTGCAAGAAATAAAGTTGTTTTGTATAAGTTTGTGGTTCTTTTTACCTTGGAACAATGAAATTCTTTTTAAGAGCCCCAAACAAATGTGTGATTCTCTTTTTTTAAAAGCCCAAATTTGAAATGTGAAGTTAATTTTAAACCAAAATAAAAAGTGAATTCATTTTTAAAACCAACTTAAAAAACAAGTTAGTAAAAAATATAAATCTACTTTTTAATCTAATTTAACTCTGCACAAAAGAGAAAAATAGTTAGTAAAATCCGCCTATTTGGTGGGCTTCTACAAGCCTAATTTGTTGTTTTTTTTGTTTTTTTTTTAACAAGGTGATTTGTACAACGTTTTGTTACAATAGCGCTAGTCTGCGTTTGAATAGAGGCGCTATTTTACACAAATGCACTAAAAGAAAGGGAAAGACAGAGAAGGGAAAAGCGCTGAAACAAGGTGAATAGCACCAAAACAATGTCAAACGTGCCAAAACAATGTCAAAAGTGCAACCTGTGTGACATTTTCAACATTCAAACATGTTATTGGTTACAAAAAAAGTTGATCTTTGTGGTGTTTGGATTCACGTCGGGTTCACCAAATGATGCTCTGCAAAAAGGATTAGAAAATCTTTTTGATGGCAACACACACAAGAGCACAAGAAACAAACGTTAGTGTTAGCAACAAAAGATTATCCTAAACAGGCATATCAAGAGAGATATTAAGCATGAAATAGAAAGCATACAAACATAAAATAAAATAGCTAATCAAGATGCTCATAGTTGCTCCTCCATTGTTCCTCTCCTCTCCAAGTCCCAAATGAGTGTAGCTCTCAGCTTTTAGCACTAGCCATGGATGCCATATGGAGATTCAAGATGGTTGAATATGATAAGCAAATCCTATGCAAGTGTAGATAGTGATGCTATGAGAAAGCTCTATGCTAATGCCAGTATAACAACAATACTCTAATGCTTCCTTCTTTTGCTTGAGGAGAAGGGTTATATTTATAGAAGAAATGGGGAAATGAAGGGTTAAGATTGAGTAATCTTAACAAGGGTTAGGATTGAAAGATATTCAATCCATGTGAAACTTTCAACCCAATCCCATGTTGACGAGTGTCACCATGAGGAGGCTTGAGAGGAGAGATAAGGAGCATTAAATGCTTGAGGGGACATGATGGTTACCCTAGTCAAAAAAATAAATGCTTTGAAGAGACACATGGGTTACATGAGGGTTAAGTTAGGGGTCAAAGTCCTTAACCATGGGTGCAAGTAGAATTAACCATTAATGGTCATGTAAGAGCCATAAGTGGTTTGGAAGACTTTAGAGGTTAATTTGTTGAACACACAAAGCATTAATTGATTTTCAAAGACTTTGGAGCCTTTGAGAAGTGACTCCAATTTGCTTAGGAATGTGACAATATTTAGGGGATGGATTAGGTTAATTAGGAAAGGTTTAGAAGAATCTAGAAGGGGTTTAGGCATGCAAGTGGATTTTGTAGGAAAATGCAAGTGGGAGAAATTTTGGTATTTTCAATTAAAATAAAATCATTTATTTCAATTAAATGGTGTAATTTGCATTTGGATAAATATTCAAATAAATATTAATTTATTTAAATGAGAATATATAAATGAGAAAAAGGAAGATAAAGCATTAAAATGCTTGAAGACTTTGAGGGAAACCATTAAAGGCTTGAAGACTTTAAGGAAAACCATTAAAGTCTTAAGAAGACTTTAAGGGAAGCCATTAAGTTTGAAGACTTTAAAGCCATCAAGTTTGAAGACTTTAAGGGAAACCATTAAAGGCTTAAGAAGACTATAGAAGGAAGCCATCAAGTTTGAAGACTTTAAGGGAAACCATTAAAGGTTTCAAGTGGGTGAGGATAAATAGGATTTTAAATAAATAATTTATTTAAAATAGTTGTGCAACTTGCTTTTGTAGGAAAATACAAGTGGGTGGAGGATAAAGGTGATTTAAATAAATTATTTATCTAAAATAATTGTGCAACTTGCATTTGTAGGAAAATGCAAGTGGGTAGAGGATAAAGGCGATTTAAATAAATGTTAATTTATTTAAATGTGAGAGGTGGGATTTTGGGGGATTTAAATAAATATTAATTTATTTAAATGTGAGAGAATATTTAATTAAATAAATATGATTTATTTATTTAATTAATGGTCTGAATTTGGTTAAGTGAATTAAATCAAATAAATTGAATAATTTATTTAATTAATAGGAGAAGAGGGTTAAGATGAATTAATTAAATATATTAATTTAATTAATTATTAATTAATGGTTAAATAATCAAATAAATATTAAATATTCATTTAATTAAGTGGACAGATTTATGTGACTACACTAAGTTCCAAGAGGAGAAAACAAAACCGCTTTTGGGCTTCAGGATCCCAAAATCTTGAAGAGAAAAACAAAAGAAAAGAAACAAGGCGAATGCACTTTAGGACCCCAAGATCCTAGGGTTTTGGAACGCATAAAAGGAAAGCAAAAGGACAATCTAGGGTTTTGGGATTTTGAAACTCCAAAGTGTCAAACACAAAAGGGAAACAATAATAGAGGAAAAAACAAAAAGGGGGAACCACATTCCCAGGCATGTATGCAGAGCATAACACTCCTCAATTATGATTCTAACAAAAAAATATTGATAAAGAGGGATAGAAAAATATTTCTAATGCAAGCAGGAAAATAATTTAGAAGAAGGTGGAGATGGTAAGGTAATCACTTGCATAATATGTTATCATTCAAATATTAGATACTCACTTAAATACTATCAAAAAGTATTTATAATTTATTAAAAGTTTATGGGTTTAGAAAGCACCCTTTATCAAAAGGATATATGGGATCTTAGAAGGGATCATCAGCTTGATATTGTATTTATTTATGAAACTAAAATTTTTGTGGAGGAAATGGTTTCTATTAGATTTTTTCATGTCCCACAAGGTCAATATCAACACATGCTACATATCAAAGCCCATAACTTTGAATACCCTAAATGTAGTGGATAATCTTCTTAGATACTTTATAATGTCGCATGTTGATCTTGCATGATTGAGAGACATCCCTACATCATATAAAATCTTGGGTCTAGCATGAGTCAAGTAGATGAGACTTCCAACAAGATTTTGATATAAAGAAATGCATTAACCAATGGTGATGCATACAACCTTAAGTTTGACCCCTGATAGAAATGGAGTCAATGCATTCTTATAGTCAACCATCCCAAATTTGGAGAGCATAGCAAGAGAATACTTAGGCTATGCAATGAAGATACTTGAAGATGATTAAGTGATCTCAATCCATAAGAAAAATAATGCAATATGCCCAAGTTTGAAATAAAAAGATGTTGAAAATGGTAGAGAAAAATCCACAGATCATACTATTATTACCAGAATTGCAAAACCTAGAAATAATGCATTGATTGTTCTCTAGTAGATTTCACATTGCTTTCCAAATGGCTTTATAAAGGCTTATTTTCTTGTGAAAAAATTCCTACAAGAGTGTAACTACCATAAAAGTAATATTAAACTAATTTATTATTTTATTTATTAATCTAAACTATAATAATAAACTACATTAATTTAATATTCTCCAACAAAATATCTATAATCAACACAGGCCAAAACTGTGAGTGTCATCCTATTGTAGAATGTATATGTTTAGATCCTAATAGCATCGAGTGAACCCAATTTTTAGAAGGAGTCCATCTTGGCATACAAAGGCCAAGGGGCCTATTTGAGACCATATATAGACTTAAAAGTAGTGTACAAGTTAATGAAATATATTTAATGAAATCCTTTGGCTACTCCAAGTAGATTTCTTCCAAAAGTTCACTAGGAAGAAAGACACTCTAAACATCAATTTGATGAAATTCCCATTGGTGGATTGTAGTTACAATAAGGATAAGTTTTATTTGGAATTCATTTTACCAATCGATGAAAAAGTATCAAAGTGGTAAATTATTATAACATAGTAGAATCCTTATGTGACCAAGCAAGATCATTGTGCTTCCTAACTGACCCATTTACTAAAAAAAATGTTTTACAGATCCATTTGCATTGAACAAGTTTCCTTCCCTTTAGAAGAGGGACTAAATACCATCTATGGTTCCTCTCTAAGGAACTAAAATCTTCCTACATAGTAGCATCCCACTCAAGGATACCAAAAGCTTCCCAAAAATATTGAGGATGTAAAGCTGAAGCAAGGAAGAGATGTTGAGCTTGCTAAAATAATGACCTTATACTTATAGCATCTGATGGATCATGAATCCAATCACTTAGTAACTCCAATGTCTAACAAGTCCAAAGATGTCTCAAGGCTAGAGAGTTTGGAGGAGAATTACCAAACTTTAAATGATGACTATAAGTGGAATATGAACCCTCGTCATCACTATTTCCATCTAAAGTGGAGAAAGAAGACTCCTCGTCAAGATCAAGAGAATTAAGATCCTTTAGAGAACTTTCATCATAATTTTGTCCCCAACACGATAGTGGTTGGACAAGTGGTAGGAGAAGAACTAGAAGGTATACCCTCAAAATTAATTCTCCTCTCAATAAACAACTTATGAGTTGTGAGATAGAGAAGCATGTAGTCTTTGACATCATCTAGGTACCCAAAAAATATGTGAGGCTTGCTTTGTGTATCCACAGTATTATTTTTTTTTGTTGAAATTTGGGCTCATGCAAGAGATCCAAATACTCAAGAGTTCTTAACTATGGATTTTTTACTAGTCTAAGATTGAAAAGGATCCACCCTCTTCACAATTTTTTGAGGAACTTGGTTCTAGATGTAACACATAATTGATCACGTCTAGCCAAAATTGAGGTGCCAATGATTTAAAGAATACCATAAAAATTTCCTCCTTTTCAAGGTCCTATTATTTCATTATGTGACACCATTCTACTAAGGAAAATATGGAACTATGTGTTGCATGTGAATGCCTTCTTAAACATAAAATTATTCAAACTGATTGTCGACATATTCACTTAAATTATCAATATCTAGAATCTTAATGAATTCTCCTAAGTGTTTATGTGCAAATTCTTTGAAGTCCTTAAAAGACTCAAATACCTCAAAATTTTGTTTGAAAAAGTAAACCCAAGTGTATCTAGAAAAAATGTCAATAAATGTTAAGACATATCTAGAGTTGTAGAAAGATGGTTGTGAAAATGGTCTTTCTTTAAGCCACTACGTACAAACTCTAGTAGACATGTAGTCCTCTAGATTATTTTTTATGTATTATATTTCTCCTCAATATTCTTACACAAAATGCATCCCTAGCAAAATATATCAAAAAATTGAATAGAAGGAAACCATAAAACCATGTCCTATTGATTAAGCCTTTGCAAGTAGTAGTTCGAGAGGTCAAACTGATGATGCCACAAACAACTCGCCTCTTCTACATGAGTAATCAAATACTATTTAAATTTACAAAATAACAATTATAAAATATAGAACACAAATAACATCCTTAAATGTTCTTTCACCATGTCAATAGACCATCTCCCATGCACTTCTATAGGAGTGTCATCATCCATTAGTATGGTAGGCATTAAACATGTCTCTAAGGAGGTAAAATCATCTTATTATGAGGCCATGTGGTTCAAAGAACTCAAGTGAATGATCCATGTGTTAAGTTGTGAAACAACAACAACTAGGACCTTGCTCTTTCCTTTCCCCTTACTTTTCTTTGTGTCCATAAAAGACCCTTTTGATGAACTCTATTTGACTAATTCAGACACCTTAATATTGTTATTTTGAAGAAGATATCATGTTAGGTGATCAATCTACTTCTTTAAACACTTGTGTTCATCATGGCTAGGTGTTAATATCACAATACTGGGTTACAACTTTTTGTACACCTTGATTTTTGCTGAAATCGTACATTTTTAAAGAAAATATAATGATTTAAGCCTTGATAGGGTCCCATTTCAAGTAATTAATTGAAGAGAGTAAGATCAAAGCCTCTTAGATCAAAATACATTAGATAGAAGCTCTCTACTCTTAAATCATACCTGCAATGGAGTCTCCTTCACACCTATAAAATTTGTTGATAAAAAAGAACCTTTACATTAGCTTTTGGGGATTCAAATGAATTCATTTAAAAGTTTTTTTGTTTTTAAAAGTATTTAGTCCTTATTATAAGCATTCCAAATAAATAATTTTATTAATATATTTATGTTTTTACTTTTATTGAATGTAGGGTTTTTATCAAACATTAAGGATTGGGTTTAACACGTGGAAAAATTAAAAAACAGAGAAAAAAATTGTAAAAAATATATTTTCCCTAAGTATTGATATCCTAATTTCAACACAAAAAGAAGAAGTTAATTCAAATGCACACGAAAAAAGTTATGCATTATTAGTTACACCTATATCCAAATTAAAATTACTCTAAATTCAAAAATTAACTTAAAAAAATGTATGTAATAAAAAATTATGATAAAATATCTATTCACTAGATATTGATGCGAAAATTTTATATTTGAAAAATTGGAATTTTCTTCTTGCTATAAAAATTGTTATGCATTACAAAATAAATGTCACTTCTAAAAAATGTTGATTACTGTAAATATTAATTTATTAAAAGCTAAATAACAATATAAACAATTCATTTCTAATTATTTAAAAAAATATATATTTAGAATCTATATGAAAAATCTCACAAATTAGTAGTTAACTTCATCTTCAAATTCTTAATGGTTTAGCTGCTATAAGTGTTAGAAAGAAAATGTTTGGTGCAAAATGTTGATTTTAGTGTCAAGTTTGGCCAAAAAGTGTAACCCAGTATTGTGGGATCACCCTAGGCCTTTTATAGTAGGAACACTTGACCTTCTTCTTAGTTTGTTTAACTTTTGATGAAGAGGTCTAATTAGCTGCATTGAAAGTAGTAGAGTTTATTTTATCTTTCTTCTTCTCTCCTTGATTCTTTTGTTTCTTATCCTGTTTGCTAAACCTTTTCTATTCTTTTGTTCCTTTATTCATAGTTAATTTATGTGACCGAGGGGGTTTATTTGTACCCATTAGAACTCATTTATCTTGCTCCTTAATTAGTTTTGTAATAAAATCATCTTAGAAGGCATTTTGTAGGTGGAACCTAGCACATATTTTGTATGAAAGAACAAGGGACAAGGAACAAAGAATACAATGAAACAAAATTTTAAATATAAATAAAAATAGACCTTTTTAGTGTAAGCCAATACATACTAGAAAGCTTTGCACTTACATGGACAACATAAAAATTATTATGTTTTAAACCCCATAAAATATTGATGAGTGCCAAATCACATTGTGAATAGTAATTAAGAAATGTTATATAATTTCATAGATTAATGGAGAAACTCATGTCTTTTCAATAACTCATGTCTTGTCAAAATCCACAATATATTGCATATTAAGAATTGAAAGTTGATTTTAATTAATAAGCATGAAAACCTCTTAAAATGTGTGCAACAATTTCTTAGAGTTTTAAAGTTAAGCCATGTACTAGTATTTTTAAATTCTTCAATTTTTTTTTCCTTGTTCAACATATTTAAGGATAATTCCCCTATAACAATGAGACAATTTGAAAGTCACAAATCTACCTTTAAAAATTCACAATTTTTACAAAATCATAATATTTATGTTTGATATTTCACTTCATACAATTTCTAAAAGAATAATACACAATAAACAATAAAATTTCTACAATACTTGAACTAAAAAAAATATTAAAAACTTAAATTTGAGCTCCAATTCACATAATTCCTCCATAAGATATTGAAGACTTTCCCCAAACCCTTAATCTTAGCCATAGAAGAAGAATAGTAAACATGGCCTCAAAATGTTAAAAGCTATGGTCCAAATTGTGATTATTTAGGAAAAACAAATGTGAATCCTCCATTTAAAATTTGACCATGCAAAAAAGTTGCAAATTACAAAAATATAGATATATCAAAATATTTCAGAAAAATAGAATGAAGTTGATATTATTTGTAAGAATTAAAACACAAATTTTGAACTATTAAACCATAAGTTTGGAACTTCAAAACATCTCACAGATTGTTATTAAATTTATTTTTTATTTTTAAAATGTAAAAAATAAGAGAATTGTTTCATTGTATTTATTCAAGAGTTCATTCTTGAGGTCACCTTTATAGTAAGATTTTGTCTTTGCTATTCAGTCACTCTAAAATTGTCTTAGTGAACTTAGTGGCTACCTCCAAGAGTAATTGATGAAGTTGATCAGGTTGAGAGAAGAAAGGACCATGATCAGAATCCAAGTTGTAGACTTCTTTTGGAGCAGAGCTTTCTATAGAGTTATCTTGGGCTTCACATGAGATTATGAAATCCTTATTAGTTCTTATGAAAACTCTAGGCACTGTGCCATAATTTTCATTAGTTGTTTTCAAGTGAATATTCTCCAAAACATTGAGTGGAAATGGACGTAAACACAAGGAAGTCAAAAATTATATCCTGTTATGAGATAAAGAAAAAGTAAAAATTATTTGTACTTGCATTGTTTATAAAGCTTATACCCAAAATAATTTATGAAAAAGAAAATATGAATATGTCTAAAATACTCTATTCTTGCTATCTAATTTTTTTATTAAAAAATTGAAATGACAAAACATCTTTTATCTTAAATTATAAGGTAATGCATGCTTTTATAACAACAATGATTTTATAATAAATAAAATTTTATTTACTCTATTGACTAGGCCTAGAAAATGTGTCCTTTGAATTGCTTACTTGACTACTAAATCCAACATTACCAATGAAAATAAATAATGAATAATATTTTAATATTTATTTACTTTTATATATATATATATATAATGCTTATTGTTACCGAAGGTGGACTTTCTCCAAGAGCAATTGCTTTTGCAAGTGGGTGGGAAAGAACATTGATGTTGGAGGACAGTTGGGGCCATTTTCGAAGTTATATATGGACTCTTGGTTGAGTTCCTTTCGATTCTGTATGACAAGAACACCAATTCTTTTGCTCTCAATAAAAAAGAATACCCAAGTGAGAAGAAAGCTCAGAAAAGCTGAGATTCAAACCATTTCATGATTAAAAAGAGTACTATGATGTCTTACAGATTGTAATTTTTGTTGTAAGCTATCCCCATTGTCGGTCACGGCGCACACGTACACAGCCACTGCAATTTTGTGTGGGAAAACTTCAGATGCACAAGTTACTCTGGTTCCCCCAAAACAGTGACCCACAAAGGATTATATGTCACACAAAGAAAATTTGAGGAGTTCTAATGAAAGAGATCGAATCTACATTTTATATTTTTTTATTTTGATGATGAATCACAAAATGTGATCTAAAATGTTAATGATAAAAATTCATACTTAATCAAATTCAGAAACATCAAGTGATAGTTAATGGTATCTTTTCATTTTAATAGTAGATCATGAAATGTGATCTGAAACTTGACGTTAATAATTTACACACAGTCAAATTCAGAAACAGCAAAGTGATAGTTAATAGTATCTTTTCATTCTGGATCATGGAATGCAATTTGAAACATTGACCATAAAAATTTAAACATAATCAGAAACAGCAAGTGATAGTTAATAATGCTCCACAAAGATTATCTATCACACAAAAAGAAAATTGAAGATGATTTTTTTGGTTTGGTTCTAATTAAAAGAGATTGAATCTGCACTATATATATACACATATATATATATGTTTCAGATTAATATTATCTTTTTATTTTGATGATGGATCTTAATTGTCGACCATAAATATACACAATTTTATTTGAAAACAGCAAAGTGATAGTTAATAGTATCTTTTCATTCTAATGATGGATCACAGAACTCAAACATTAAGGATAAAAATTATATACAACCAAATTCAAGAACAGGAAAGTCATAGTTAATAGTGTCTTTTCATTTTGATATAGATCATGAAATGCTATCTTGACAATAAAAATTTAGACACAATCAAATTCAGAAACAACAAAAATGAAATGTAATAGAATCTTTTCATGCACTTTTGAGATCAATAGCAGTGACTTCATGGCCACTTTGTTGCAGAAGGTGGATGAGTTTGTATCAACACCAACACCAGGCCTCCATGTACCAGAACAAAATGCATGGCTACTTCTCTTTGCTATTCTGCACCAAACTTATCTTTTTATATCTCTTATGGATTTCCTGAAGTCAATATCGTATCTAGCTGGATTCACTAGGAGAAGATTCCATCCTATCTAGTGCTCTTCATCATTCAAAGTTTGTGAAGCACAATGGCCCATTCAAGCAACACAACAATGAACAATTTGCAGGAGAAAGAATAAATAAATAAAATGTAGGTTTCAGAAAATCAGTTACATTGTATATAGATATTAAACTATTAAATTATTTTATTTGATGTTGTAAATAAAACAACTATATACGATGTATACATCGAACAGTATTAAACAGTTTTACAGATCAATTCTACCACGTCGTTGTTGAAGTCAAAGTCTGCAGTTCAAAAAGGGTGATTTATATTACTTGGTTTTACACTTTGTAGGAGGTGTTGCTGCAAACTCAGAAATGTGGGTTTTTAGGAGAACACAGAATCAAATACTTGAATAGGGCTTTGAACTGGTATTAGCATTATGTCTGCAATATTGATGTAAATTACAAATAATCACAATTAACTGATATTGGTTCGAAAATGTTTTTATTATAAAGAGTTTGATTGTGATGGTTCTTTTTGTGAGTTTTATAAGTTTTTTCTTGGATTGTGTGAGTGAGGATCATAATAAAGTTTAGTTTAAAATCTTTTATTCTATTTTTTTCAGAAAAATTAATAGTAAAAGTAATATTAAATTCATATCTAAGTCTAAAGATATTTGTTATTGAAGATGAGGAACCTCAAGAAAAACTTTGCTATCTTGCACTTGAATTTGCATAAGAACATTAGAACTACAAAAAAATATTTATCACTAGTGTTGTGATGAAACAACACAATATTTATATCTTCCCATGTATTAAATAAAATCTCCACCTTGAAAGTGTATCATATTAGGAAATTTTTTGAGGAAGGCTAGGCCAATCCCCAAGAAAAAGCATGTGCCATGAAAAATGGGTAGGCCTAAAGAAATAAAAAATTCATTTTTAGGCATCCTAAGCCCAAGTACATAACTAGAAGAGGTGCTTAAGGGATTCCATTTAAACACAAAAAAGAACAATTGAAAGGAGGAATGTCCATGTGAGTGAACTAGAAAATCTTAGGAAGATATGGAATGGACTCAAGGATCTCATCTGATGGGGTCGTTTTAATCCTCATCATTTAATTTATCAATCCAAGGTAGTGTCTATGGTTGTATGCAAAAGAGAATGAAGAAAACTGGTTTGACAGTCTCTTCTAACTTGCAGGAAATGAAAGATAGTCTAAAGAACACTTGCATGAAAGGAAATGCTAATCTATCTCACACTTGCAGGAATTGAAAAGGATAAACTAATTCATACTTGTTGGAAATGAAAAACTTGCTTGAAATTGAATTTACTGTAGGAAATTCTAGAAAATACATAGTTAGAAATGAAACTAGATCTATCATATATTTCCTCGGGTTGAAACAAGCCTTTCTAATCCCCCCCTTTTCTCAAATGATTACATTGGATTTATAGAATTTTTATTCCATATTTGTCTAACTAATCCACTAAGAATGTGGATCCAAGATCCTATTTCTAAGGGGTCATTACAAAACTTAGAGAAAATTGAATTTGTTGTCCTTCATCTCGCCAACTGTCTCGGTCATTTTATGATATAAATTGCTCCTTTCCTATTGTGAATCTCATCAAACCCTCAAAAGGGTTTTTATCTCTTGAAGTCTACTTTACAAATCATTTTGAATTTTTCAATTTCATTAAGAAATGAGGGAGATATTATTGTTTTTACTGAGACTACATTTTTCACAAATTTTGGACACCTAATTTTTAGGAAGTCTCAAGTTCTTAATGTGAATGAAGAAATTATTCTTCAGTTTAGTTGACCAAATCATTATTGATAATCATGAAGAAGATGTTGCAATCATGCAATTACATTGGAGTCCTTTAGTAACTCAAGTTATCTTTGTTGGAGAAAGATAACGTAGTGTAGTGTGCAACTGCAACTTGCATGAAACAAATACTTTGCCCATTGATTTAGGAATGATTGATGCTCCGTGGTTTTGCATGAATGTTGGAGTGTTTTGGGATTCTTAAAGAGTCTTCTCTATCTTATCTTAATGTCTTCAAAGCCTTCAATAATATATGGAGTTGTTTGGAGTTAATGTCTAGAGCTCTCTAGAGCTCTCCACTGCAAGTGTTATTGAAGCTTCATCTTGTCATGAGTTATTCAATAACTCATTCAACTACTTTCTTTCTAGCATGTTATGTACATAATCTATTTACCCATCCGATTTTAGGAAGATTTGTCCTCCCATTAGAATTATAGCATAGTTATTTGATCCCAACGAAGATAGCCTTTGAGCTAAAGTAGTGATGATTTCTCACTCAAACTGTATTCTCAACAAGGTTGAAGAAGTTTGTCAAATAGAGGTATCATTCTCTTGATCGTCCATCTGTACAGGGGTGAATGCAGGTTGACCCTATAGGCAGGTCCTTACATTCTGTAGAGATTGGAGAAGGTGGAGGGGGCTCGGACCCCACCGACCATATATTCCTTGGGTTGGGAGCTTCATGAATGGAACCGAGGCCCAATACCAACTCTTAGTTTTTGAATCTAGCTCCCACCCTGCATGCAAAGGCCCCTACTCCTCTCCCTATTGCCTCCCCCCATTCTGGGGCAGTGGGGTTGGTATTGAATGAGTTATTCAATAACTCATTCAGCTACATTTTAATATCTTTCAAACTCATGGAGACATATATTAGAAGAAATATGGATCACATTTATTTACTAAAAAATAAATCAAATATTTACATTATATTTTACCTTAAAAAAGCTAAAGAACTTCCAATCATTACTTAAATCCACTTTTACAACAATACAATAAGAAGAAATAGATGATTTTAATGGCTTAAATATGAGACAATTTATGGGCTCATCATCTCCCCCACACCTAAAATGTTGCAAGTCCATCTGCAACTTAGAATGAGCCTTGAAATTCAACAAGTTCACTTTTGTAATAGTTGCTCCAAGTAGCTTCGGGTAGCTTCAAATGTCTCCTGGTCAACTTTTAAAATAAAATTTTAGCTCTAGACAGCTCCATAAATCTTGGAATAAGCATTTAGGCAATTTTCCTTCTTCTTTTTGAGTGGATTAAGTAGAATGAAAAAACTATAAGCTGAATAATCTAGTAAAATAATAAAGCAAATAATTGATTTTACCTTAGTTTTTCATGCAACCATCATGCATGATTTAAAATTCACTTTCCCCATGATGCATGCAAAGAGCTTCTTTTACTTTTGAGAGCTACAAGTTGTTCCTTTATGCTAACTAACAACTTATATTTCTTGATCATTGGTTTTGCTTCCATGCTTTTGAAGACTTGGTGCTAGAAAGCCCAAGACTACAACAATCAATCATCCATGGTGCCAAAATATTTGAAGCAAGTTTTGAGTGCGACAACTTGTATAAAAAGTGCATGCTTACAACCTTGGAGAAGAGGAAATAGCATGTGCAAAGCACTTATTTGCAAAAAGAAAACCTACCCTATCGTAATATGTTGAATGATCTAGAGAAGTTACACA
Source organism: Cryptomeria japonica (assembly GCF_030272615.1). NCBI lineage: Eukaryota > Viridiplantae > Streptophyta > Pinopsida > Cupressales > Cupressaceae > Cryptomeria > Cryptomeria japonica. The sequence continues at coordinate 47,251,890 of NC_081405.1, forward strand.
TAACCATTAACTAGTTGTAAAAAATATCTTCCCTTTCTCACAATATGTTTCCATGCATTCAAATGTTTGAGACTAGATAACGAAAAGAAGATGACAATTTTTTTGAAATCCAATGCTTCACCTTCCTTTGAAGTGGAAACCTTCTCCATCACTTTTGATTCTAGCAAATGCATGAGCTAATTGGAGAGATCTTGAAATCCTTTCTTCTGATATATTGCATTCATGACTAGAATTAGCTCCTTGTTCTTCAAATCTCTGATTGGGTAACCCTCATTTGACTTCAAAAATCTACTTGGGCAGTCATTCTTGGACTTTCAAGGTCTCCAATTAATTCTCTCTTTTGCAAGCTTCTGTAATGAAGATAATATTTCTTCATTGTATGCTCCACCTCTTACAAGTAATGAGCCATCAACTCTTTCTTTGAAAAAATATGCTTTACTAGAACTTGGAGTGATGGTCCTCCAACTAAGGATATTTTGAAAAAATTAGTAGCCTTTCTCTTTAGATTTGGTATTTGGGGGTTTTGATTTGGTGTTTTGGGGGGGGGTGGGGGTTTATGAGACAAATATTTCTTGAGGAAATTCTAAACCTAAAAGGCTGCCGAACTAATTTTCTTGATTCCCTAATGAAACATATCGCTGACAACGATGCCAAAAATGATGGGAGAGGCCATTGATGTTATAACTCACATCATTTAATTTCTCATAATCTAGTTGAGTGTATCTTAGAGGTGTATGCAATAAGGATGTGGTTACATTTGGGGGTTTGCACTGAGAACAATGACTTACACTCTAGTCATGCTCGATCAGGAGCTCTTAGGATCAACTTCTACAAACTAAATTCTGCAATAAGGTTGTTTCCCTATTCCAATGGGTCTAAATCTTAAAATACTAAATTTAATCTAAGAGAGACACAATAGTTTTTTTGGTGATATATAAATAGAACTTGATCAAACTAATTCATATGATTTTCTAATTAAAGCTGAAATAAATCTAGTCTAAAATCCATAAATCCAAATTGTATTCTATTATGCTAAGAATTGAAATCTAATTATTCTTGCAAGAAATTAAAATTCTATTCTAAAGAAAATTCAAAATAAACTAAATTCCATGCATGAGCTCGATAAAGTTTTTGTCTAATTACCACTTTCATTGACATTGTCAATCACTATTAAAATCAGAAACTAGATTGCAATGAATTCAAACAAGCCAAATAAACTATAAATCTAGACATCTATTAAAAACTAATCTATTTCTAAGAACCACTTAAAAGATCTATGAATGAAAACAATTGATTGAAAAAGATTTTTGGTTTTCTCTTTTATTAATAAGATCTTGCAGAAAAGAATACAATTAAGAACAAACATTTAGTAACTAGACAACAAATAAAGAAATAATTCATTATCACCTCCCTTTGGTTGAGTGGGTCTTTCTCTTCCTCTGGTGGGATCCTCCAAACACCAATATTTCAAATCAACTTCAAGTTTTCATTGCAATGGGCTCCCGAGAGGGAGTAAAACAAGTTTTGAAACGACAAAGGATTAAGACTCTAAAATTGATGTCTAACTTACGGACTAGCCAACTTGCTTTGTTTTGAAAGCCAAAGGACATTTATAAACATATCCTTATTCAAATTCAAATACTAAGTTACCTACCTCATTGAGTAACAACTAGAGATTACACTTCAAAAGACTAAATGTATTTTATTACAATGCATTTATTGCTTAAATGAAACTAAAATTTTCATTAGCAACCAATGGAAGTAGACTTGGAGAGAATTGTTGCAAAATCTAGCTAGAGTGATAAGAAGAATGACCAAGCAATCCATGTTGCTGGCAGACGGTTCATAACTTCAAGTCTTGAGACAACTTTCAAACTTTGTGAGAACATATCCAAGAAAATAGAACAAAACATAACCACAAAGGTCCTAAATATTGAATGTTTCTTTATTGATTTAATCATAGAGTAATTCTAGCAAATAATAAAAGCAAAAGAAGTAAACATGCAAGTATATATTCTACTGCCAAAAACATTAATTAACAAAATATAGAAAGTTCTCAAGTATAAATTATGATTAAAAATGTTATTTCTAAGAACTTATCATTCTTCCTCTCCTGATGTTCACCATGTCCTCATGGTGGAGGATCTAGCAAACCCCTATTCATGGATTTTATCCAAATGACCAAATCAAGGTGCTGGAATATATAATCCCGATAAGTTCTAGGGAGAGAATATCCATTTAATTCCTCCACTCTATTCATCCAGTTCTTAGAAGATCTCTTGCAAAATTGGATAGGTGCATTCAACCTTGATGATCGTAAAAGTATCAAGGGTGGCCTGAACCTCATACCAACCCATTCTTCCTATTGTTCCTCTATAATTGTAATCACTGACCTTACCTTGTTCAAGCTCTAGGTGATATTATGAGGAGAAATAGGTTATCTTCTTCTTAATTGTACTGGTATGGTACAAAATCTTACTTTGGATGCTTGTAAAGTATGGTGAGGAAGTTGATTCCGGACATCCTTGAAAGTCTAAATGCTTAAAACAAGTTTATTCTTATAAACTAGTTTAACTTTGTTCAACTGTGAAATGGAGATGAAATTGTTTCTGAATGTATTCAATTTTGGTGTCTCATCCCTCATGGGAAGGCCTAATTTAGTATATGCCTCTTTGTATTGGTTTGACCTATTTTCCCATTCAACCTAATTTTGTAATAAAGAAACAAACACTCTAATTTGTATTTCACCAACGAAAATAATCAAGAAAGATTGATAAAAATGACCTAAAAGAAAACCATGCAAATAGTATTCACACAATTGGTTTTGATAACCAAGGTCACTATTATACAAATATTCAAGAAAATCAAATCATCATCATCTTCATACTCAATTTTTCTTCCTAGTACCAATTAAATGATTTTTCTTTGTAAAAATATTGCCCTTAAAAATAAAGCATAAATTCGAGATGGTTTTCTCATAGCAAGCAATGTTGAAGATAATTTTGCCACATGTTCCAATCTTTCAGTGACATCATTTTTTTGTTTTTCAATATTTTCAATCTACTTACTCAATTCAATGTTCTTTTGCTTATACTTTAGGGAAGTTAAGGAAAGATATATGGGAGAAGTAGATGAAGTTGAGGCATCATGATCATGGGTTTTAACTATCTGACTTTTCAATTGATTTTCCTTATGTTCTAATTCTTCTTTCAACTTCTTCAATTCTTCAAGATTACTTAATGCTTGAGTATTAGCTTGTTGAAGTATGTCCTTAGTTTCTATCATTTGTTCCTTTAAATCAATTTTTTTTCAACCGCCTCTTTCTTAAATTGATCTGTTTGTTGAGAAGCTTTTTGTAATTTTCCATCTTTCTGTCTCAAACTTTCCTCAAGTAGCCAAATTTTCCTTTTAGCTTCATTAATCCTTGCCTCCATTTAGGACATTTCCATAGTTTCATCAGTTCTTCTTCTTCCTTTATTCTTCCCTTATCTGTTTTCTTTGTAACTTCTTCTTCAACCATCACTTCCTTACCCTCTCTTCTGGTGAATGTTTGAGGTGGCGAAGGTGGTAGAGGTTGATCAAGAGGAGGTGAAGGTACATACTAGTCTTGACTAGCTTCAAATTCTTTAGCAACTTCATCTTCCTCCATGCCAACTCCTGATAGAGAAGAGGAGTGAGGTGATTGTTGTGTCTTACACTCATTAGAGGAACTGTCATCAATAGCTATAAATGTAGGTTGTCCCTTTTCAGGAGATTTTTCACTTGTTTGAAGTGGCCACTTCTTGCTTAGGAATAGGAGATGAAACAAGTTCTCTAGTCACAAAGGGTTGCTAAGAAACTTCAAGTGTTTGTACAGGGGTAATCTCAAAGAGCTTGTGAAGAAGGGATATTAGGGGCTAGAGAAGATGGAGTGTTAGGAGCTTGTGAAGTGGTAGCAACAGGGATAGGTTTTTCTTTCATTTGCTTCTAAATTTCCCTTCTCAAGAATGATGAGTCACTCTAGTGGGTTTGGACTCCTCAATTTCTGTTTTTATTTTCTTCTCAAATGTTTCCCCTTTTTCTAATTTAACCTTTTTTAGGTGTGGGTCCCTTTTTGGACTTTTTATTCATGTGTAGATAGAAATTATAACCACCCCTCTTTCCTAGATTCTTTCTTCAAAAAATGATGTTTATATTTAAATCCTTCACCCTAGATATCATAGAAGAAATTTGAGAAAATAAGAAAGTTGGGAGATTAATTTTAACCTTGAGTCGAGTATTTCCATACCTCAAATGCATCAACGGTTGCAATCTCAGTCTCAATACAATCCCATACTAGTCCTCTGCTGGTAAACAGATTTGTTTTTCATAATTTATTTAATTTGGATACCCTTAAGACCAAGAAATGAAAGACAAATTTCACCAGACAGTTGGAAAACCATTATATTGATTAACCTCTGAATTAAGGTACAACTCCCTCTAGCAAATATTCAATCAACTTCAAATTACATACAACCAATCTTATACTTTTTACCAACATGCATAGAAAAGGTTATTGCATTCACAAGTCAACACCAAATGAAGGCAAGCATTGATTTATACATAACTTTTTGTATAAAGCCGACAGACTTCACATGTACACTAAAACAAAATGAAAAGCTTATAACGTGAGTCCTGTTGGTAATCTTTTATGCACATGAAAGCTTTAACAAATCTTCACTTGAAATAGATCCACACAGAAATCAAATTTCAGGCGTCAAATACACAGATTTGAAGTCAAAGATAACTGTTATACGATTTTCATTCTTAGATGATTACCAACTTTCCATACATAGAGTCTTTTAGCCAAAATTCAAGAAGTAGTTTTTCAAAAACTTAGTGAACCCTTTTAAAGTCATTACCAAATATATAAATAGGTCACCAGACCAATAAATTTTAACCATAAGTAAGATTAACTTGTAACAGTTAATAGAAAACTACCCTACCCGCATAACCAAAATTAAAAACAACTAGACTCGTTGGCAAACAACTGCTAGCAATTCTAGTCATGTCGTTGATTCGGTCTCGATCGGATTGCTCAGATTGGTGTTTTGGATAGACACCATCACCGCCTTCACCGCACTCCACTCTCGACGCACCTTTGAAAATTCCTGAATTACACTTACATGCCATAGGCTGATGTTTATTACTCTTTGCTTCTAGAGCTCTTTCTTTCTCTTCACCATCTGCACTTTGTCCCTGTGTGAGTCCAAGTGATCTAGACAAACTATGAGCATTGATTCCACTTCGGAAATCCTCGTAAAATCCTCCATAGCCAAGGATTTCTCCACTTTGATTTGTTTAATGTGGCTGCTAAATAGATTAATCATTTCTGTAGTATCTTAAAGAGTTTGGCTATCTTCATTATACAATTGGACATCCATGCAACACAAATCCTTCTGCATGGTTGTCCTCAAGGTTGTTAATTCACCACACAGACTAGTTGATTCACTATGGCCCTATTCAATGATTTGGTTGCACCACTCAATGCTTTCTTTGCAAATAAACATTACATCTTCATTTAACCCTGGCACTTGCCTTTTGGCAAGAAAATTCATTAGGCCATAGCACTGAATATCATGCATTTGCTTCAAAATCACTGCCCATTTAGTCTTCTCTTTCTGCCATGAGATTAAGTCGACATCCAATTCTTTGGTGACTTCATTAGCATCCTTGAAAATCTGAACCAAATCTGAAATGTAATTGGTCCCTTGATGCAGAATTGAGGTAAGCCATTCAGAGAAAATATCTACCATCATTTTGTTTCGTTGAACCTCATCAAAGAAGTTCTAATTACCTGGTGATTTTGAACTAAATGGCACTAAGATTTGAGACAATGGTAATGGGTTGTTCTGTAGAGCATGAATATACTGATCCACTTTCATTAAATTCTGCTTCAATTCAACCTTGTCTCTTTCGTCTTTCCAAGTACGAGAGACAATTCATTTGGTTGAAGTCTCCAAATGCTTCACATCTACGGCTCTAATTCCAACCCCTAAATCAACTCGTTCAATGGCATAATATTCTTCTGAAGCAGTAACAGCATCTTTATCAGGTGTGGGTTTGGCAATGTTTGCAGTCCAATGCTTTGTGCTTTCATCAAAACCAATCATAACCTCCATTTTTAGCCTTTTGGGCTTCGTAGATTTTCCCAGACATTTACTCACAGCATCCTCCATTGATACTGAAATAGGAACCATGTTTCTTTTCATGGTAATTGAGTCACTTAACCACTTAGGTGCCAGAGTCATTTCCTTAGATGGCATGTGGGGAGATCCTTCTGAAGGTGGCAGTGTGACACTGTCTGCATGAGGCCGAATATCAAGCATCCTTGAGTCCTGGAAAGTGGCATCTCCACCAGTTGAAACCTTGTCTGTATCAGAAACAGGGGATGCCATATCGTACAGTACTTCCTCTGCATCCAAATCAAGAATGAGATGGGAAGCCGGCAGCTGAAAACTCTTCTTGGACCTAGACCTGGTAACCTAGCCACAAATAGAAAGTTCAACCTCGGTGTCAAGTTTCTCTTCTTTAATCTTTGCCTACCTTTTTCCTGCAATAGAAATAGGGATGTTAGTTAAAATAGAAGTTTTGCTTCTAATCATCTTCTTCCCACTTTTGTTTCTTGAGCTGGTTGCCCTCGTCGGATGAAACCGACAACTCCTAAGCCAATTTTCCTGTTCTACAAATTATGTTGAAAGTGCTTCTCTGAATGCTATCTTCCATCTTTTTACTTCAATCCACCTCTAGGAGAGGTTCATTATGTACCCGCTTCATAAACTTTGAATCCAGTACGTCTTCATTAGCAGTGGTGACACCTGAAGTATCCATTGGCAATTTCATGTCATGAATCTGTTTCAAGGTTAACCTGGACCAACTCCGTTTCCTTACTTCGAATTCATCTGGGCAACCCTCCCAATAATCCTCCAACTGGGACACATGTTGCTCAGGCACCATCTTCTTCACATATTGAGCGATAAACCCTTTACTATCAAAGTTATCCCTTTTCACAAAGGTTTTCAAATGAAATCTCTTAAATTCTAGCTCAAGATTCAGCGCATCAAAGACAGACCTACAACTAGAATGGCCTAAATCAATGGGAAAAATTCCACTTGTGTCAGAATCCTCACCATAATCCTTTGCAACATAGGCCAGCTGCCTGGAAACATCAATCAAAATACAGGAGTCTGAAACATACCTGGGTAGCCTAAAGGGTTCGCCTTTAAAACCTCCAACCCTTAGGTAAGTGAAGTCACTAAACTGTGTAAAGAAACTGCCATAGATGTTAACTAGTTCAACAACCTCTATAGACATCCTCCTATGCAAGTTACCTTGTAATTCAAAGGTCAAACTCCTAGCAAAAATATCATTCCAGCAGAGATAATCATCAACATATCCTTTTAAAGTCAAATTGGGGTGATACTCATAAATTTTTATGCCTTGAACCCATTTCGTATGAGGCAATCCAGACCATTCCCTCACACAAGCAAGCATATATAACAAGTATGAAGACATAAAGAAGTTTGACATCCTCGGGTAATTACGCAAACCCTCGTGTAACCTTTTCGCGATAACAGTTCCCTAGTCGATGAACCAATTTTTGTCTAGAATGACCTGGATGAAGAAATACATCCAGTCCTCCCAATAGAAGGAATGTAAATTACCCTTTACTCTGCTCAACAATACTACCAAATCTTAGATTGTAGGAATTAAATGCTCATGGGCTAGGGGTCTTCGCAGCCTTGAGCCTCCTTTTTGGAACTTCAAAAGCCAATTTTGGGCTATGACAGTTCTGTAATACTGCTTTTTCTCAAAGAAAATTCCATAAGATTTTCCAATTGTCCAATCTTCATAGAGTTCCCGATGTGGGATACCCATGGCGACCATTACTGTTTGTCTATCAATGGATAACAAAACCTCACCATTGTTTTTCCTTATACATCTATTACCTTTTTCATAGTGATTCATACATTCTAAAACCAATTCAGGGCAAGGAGCAGCTATGGGAAATGTGGTTGCTTCCAATAATCCGCTCTGTGCAATATCTCTCATCATAGGATCAACGACAGGGTTCCATACTCTTTCTAGGAAATCATCTAAATCCAGTTGGACTAATGTTGTATCACCCAGCTCTGGTAAAGAACTTACAAGGGAAGATGAGCTCACTAATTTTGGCAAATTAGGCCTCATGTTTTGCTTGTGATTTCCTCCAATTTTACCCAGACAATGGAAACAAAAAGCTAAAAAAATATCCAGAGCTTTCCTAAACAAACTGCAACAATTTAGAAATTTGTCGAACATACCTTCCTCTATCATCTGCAAACCGCTGTCGCAATCTATTTCTCCTACTCCAAAAATTTCTTCTTAAAACTTATCCAAAGAAAATGATAATCTTGACATGACCACTACTCAATTTTAAAGCCGAGAAAATCTTACACATGATTACCATGAACTGTCCCCATTACTCTTCGTTCGTGTGACCTTACTCTGAAATGATTGCGCTTGAACATGCCATAAATGCTAAGTCACTTCATATCTGACACTATGAATCCTCACACCATACTTCCTATAAATGTTAGATTTCAAATCATTATAGAAAGAATATCCCTCTCCTCTGCCGCCGTTTGTCATATCTTAAAATCTTTGCTGTCACCTCATGCCAAGTCACATGATCTCCAAGAAGCCTAGACATCGAACTCTAAACCTTGTGAAACAATCACGACACAAATCATAAACATGACAAATCTTGAACTTTGAACCTTGAACCAAAAAGGTTCAAGTTCAAGGTTCAAATAATTTAAAATGTCGACAAGGACTAGTGAAGACTTAAAAAGAGGAAAAAACTTTTAAAACAACACTCATTGAAATTTGAACCTTGAACCAAAAAGGTTCAAGTTCAAGGTTCACGTTCAACGCAGTGAAACTTAAGAAATATAACAATGACCGGATTTACATGAGGAATTTTAAACAAATGACTTGACCAACGGATCTGACGAGTCATTACTCAAGAAAGGAAACATATAGAATGGAAATTGTATATGTGCTGCCAACAGTGGCTCTACATGGGGACTAGAATTGTAAAGTACCAAGCAATGATCCTCAAAATCTCTGGTTTCGCAAAATGACTTAAAACAAAGGTTCGACTCACAACAAAACTGACACACCTAAACTAACACAATAGAGTTGTATGTACAAACTGACAGAGGACGTCTGTTTACAATTGATACAATTTTAAGTCCTACGCATTATATGAAAGGGGTAACTCAAAGCCATCCTGGTAGGCAAGTTTAAATTAATTGGGGCCCCTTACTTCATAAATTACATAAGGTCCTTTCCATAGTGACTCAAATTTGCCATGAGTTCCTTTCGGCTCTCTTCTTTTGTCCCATAGTAACACTAGATCACCTTTCATGAATTTCCTGGGCCTTGCCTTCTAATCAAAAATCTTTTTAACCCTCATCTGATGTTCTGTAATCCTATCAACTAGCTTTTCCCTCTCTTCCTCAATCTTAGTTAAGTACATAACTCTTTTTTCAAAGGAATTCTGAAAAATGCATCTTCTACTACAGTCTGTAACCTAGAAGTCACTAACTCTAAAGGAAGAGATATTTGAGCACCAATGCCATATACTAACTCAAAAGGCGACATCCCTATGGCTCATTTTGGTGAAGTTCGATCTGCCCACAAGGCTTCATGTAACCTCTTGTGCTAGTCCCTAAAATTTTCATTAACCAACTTTCTCATGATATTAATCAAGTTTTTGTTACTTGATTCTGCTTGGCCATTACCCTATGGGTAATAATCAAAAGTGTGTGCCAAAGAAATCCCATGATCATAGAAAAATAAAATTAACTCAGAAGAAGAGAAATTTGATGCATTATCCATGACTATTTTCTGAGGGACCCCAAACTTGACAAGAATATTGTCCTTTAGGAACATACACACAATCTCTGTGGTGGTTTTTTTCACAAGAATAGCTTCCACCCACTTAGTGAAGTAATCAGTTGCTATTAATATGTGAGTGTGTCTGGCACTAGAAATTGGGTTCAGAGGACCAATAAAATCTAACCCCCATTGTTTAAAGGGTTCTCCAATTACCACGGGTCTTAAGGGAAAAGTAGCCAGCTGAGGTTTTCTTGTAAACATTTTGCACTTCTCACACCTCTTGACCCATGCATACACATCTCTGAACATTCCTAGCCAGTAGTAACAGTTTCTCAAGATTTTATATGCAGTAACTATTGAAGCAAAATGACCTCCGCACGCCTCATCATGAAAAGTTTTTAGTAAAGCTTCTTGATGTTGTTTATCTACACACCTGAGAAAAGTACCATCCAATCCTTTCTTGTATAGTATGTCATCAAAAATAACGTACTTTGTAGCTTTCCACTTCAAATTTCATTTCTCCCTAGGAGAAAGATGATTTGGACAGTCTCCATAAGTGAGATAATAGACAACATTAGTGAACCAGGAATCCTGATGACTCACAAATAGAGTTAAGGGTAAAGTTTCCTCCTCTTCAAACTTATTCTCTACCATTAGTTTACAAAGGCCTTGTCCTTTAACTAGATTAGTGGGCTTGAGATCCAAATTGAACTCCTAAATCTTAGAGACCCAAGATGCTCTATTGTTGATACCAACATCTTGCTGAGTTAAAACACTTTTCACTGCAGAGTTTGGGACAAATACAGTTGAATGTGAATGAAGTATATAGTACCTAAACTGTTTAACGACCTTCACTACCGCATAAGCCTTCTTTTCTATTTGTGAGTATTTTAATTCATGCTTCTTCAGGGGTATGCTCATGAAGGAGATTGGGACTTCCTCAGTATCTTCACCTTTCTGCACCAGAATTCCAGGCATAGTATGATCTGATGCATAGCAATAAATAATAAAATCTTTACTAAAATTTGGGGTAACCAGAGTAGGTGCATGCACAATTTCTCTCTTTATTTCCTCAAATGCCCTTTTACCCTCTTCATTCCACTTAAAAGCTACCTTCTCACTCATCATATTTACAATGTACTTAGTAGTTTCAGCAAAATCAGGAATAAAATGCCTTAGGAAGTTCACTTGTCCAAAGAAGGACCTCACTCCATTTTGGTTGGAAGGGACACTGAGCTCCTGTATTGCTTTTACCCTCTGTGGATCAACTTTTACTCCCTCATGTGAAATGATATGTCCGAGAAGTTTTCCTTCCGTGACACCAAAAACAGACTTTTTAGGATTTAACGATACTCCATGCTCTCTGCATCTCACCAGAACTTTTCTCAAATCCCACACATGATGCTTCCTTTTTCTGAAGAAAACACTCAAATCATCTAAATACACCACAATAATCTTATCCCTCAAATTCCCAAAGGAAAGATCCATCGCTCTTTGAAACGCTGCCCCTGCATTAATCAACCCAAAGGCATTCTATTATACGCAAAGGTACCCAAGGGAGTTATAAAGGCTATCTTGTGTTGGTCTTGCTTCGAGACACTAATTTGATTATATCCAGAGAAGCCATCCAACATGGACATCATCTCTGATCTTGAAACGGTTTGTAAAATATGGCCCATTGCGAGCAGGGGGTAAATGTCTTTCAAACTTGCCTAATTTGGGTTTATGAAATCAACACAGATTCGTATTTCACCATTTTTCTTCCGAACAGGGACTATGTTAGCAATCCAGGTGGAATGGTGTAAAGGATAAATAATTCAGGCTTTCAACATCTTGTCAACCTCATGAAATATCGCCTCTACTACCCTTGGATTAAAGTTCCTCAACTTTTGTCGGAAAGGATTAACACCTGGTTTCAAGGGAATGTCATGTTGGAAACTACCATCCTTGAAATTCTTTAAATCATCATAGCACCACGCAAATACATCTTTGAACTCAACCAACAAGCTGATGAATCTTCTTTTTTCCTCTTCACAACAACATTTTCCCAAATTCACAAATTTAGGATCCTCCTTAGTACCAATGTTAATTTGCTCATACTCACTAAAATTTTGAATTATAGGAACCTCTTTCTCCCTATGCTTAACATACCCATCTTTCCTATCAAAAAGATGTTCAAGAGAAACTAAACCCTTTGGGATTTTATTTACTTTCAATTGTAACATTCCATCATGCAATTCCTCCGGTGTATTGGGAGAAAACTATTTACAGCTCACCTCTGATCCTTCATAAAACAAGGATGTGAAAACCTCAGCATAGTGTAAAAAGTTCTTAATTTGTTTATCATTTTCAAATACTTGCCAGGATTCAGAATTGTCAGGCACGCTGGGTCTATAAACTAACTCCACCTTGTAGGTATCAGTCGTGAAATCTGGGTGAGGCACTAACAAAGCTATAGATACCGCCAGAGAATTCACCTTCGAGTTAAACTCCCTTGGTACCACTTCAATTGAGAAAGCATCAAATGCTTTGATCTTGTCCCAAACATGATTCTTGTAATGCTTCAATCTCTCATTTTTAACAGAAAATAAACCTCTCACTTGTTTTACAATAAGTTTTGCATCACTTCTAACCTTCAACATTTTGATATGCAATCTCCTCGCTTCAGCAAGACCCAATAACAAAGCTTCATATTCAGCCGTATTATTCATGTTTTGGAGGTCCAATTTGAAAGCATAAGGCATAACCTTTCCTTGAGGAGGTATTAATACAACTCCGACCGCTAAACCAGAAGATGGACAACTCCCATCGAATTCCATAGACCAGAGTTCATCTGACATATTTTCACCTAGAGCTTCTTTCTCCCCTTGAGGATCCGCTGATATCATGTAATTTCCAAAACTGCAATCTTAATACAAGATCTGAGCCTTTGGATCATCTAAGGGAAAGACTGTGTATTTAGCTTTGGTTTCAAGGTGCAAAATAACTCTCTGTTTTCCAACTGTGATCATTGCCTATGACCAATCCATTCTGATTTATCCTCCCATATCTTTACAAAAGGTGTGACTCAACAACATGCCATAACTAGCAAGGATGTCAACCACTAGAATTGTCAACCTGATTCTCTTGTCAGGGTGTGCTACCAAAGTGACCTACGCATCCTTAATTTGCCCTAATAAAGGAACCTGCTTGGAATCCATGGAGTAACATTTTCTAAAAGTCTTTGTTAAGGTTAAACCTAAAGCTTTAGCTACAACAGAAGGCATGACATTGTCTGAAGCTCCTGAATCTATTATACAATTGCTCAACTTATGCCCATTAATATACAAAGACACATAGAAAGGTTCAGGTTTATTTTCAAAATTAGGTTCAATCAATTTAGCTTGTTGAGGAATAGTTTTTGATGAGACTTCGGGAAGTACTAAAGCAGGACTGATATTTTCTTGTGCTGAGGAATTACAAGTCACGTGCATTTGGGTTTCACTTGCTAAAGCATGAGCATTGTTTCCCTTGACAAATTCAACTAGTCTATCTAACTCTTTAGGGTTCAACTTCAGATACTCAGCCAGAGTAATCTGGACACAGGATGACTTACAAAACACAATGATATCAAAAGAATTATTAAATGGATCAAAACTTGAAGAAACAACTTCTTGAACAACTTTTGAAACACTTCCAGGTCAAGTCAAAATTTCCTTACCTTTAATAGTGCTATGGACCAGTGTTACTACATCTTGTGACTTCAAGTTTTGTTGAGTTTTGGTAAGAATTGCATATGAAGAATCTTCCAAAGAGACCAACATGTTTCCTCCCCTTTCCGAGTCAGAAACATATTCCATATAATGAATTTCAGAGTCACCAGGCATACTTTGGGAGCCTCCTTCATCAGCTTCTAAAATTGTTTCTCCTTTGCAAATCATTTGGGAAAAATGGACCATCTCTAGACATGAAGAACCATCATGTTCGTCAGTTAAATGAAACACACATGAGTTAGTCTTAGGAGGTGGCATTTCAATAGCAAGTCTTTGTTGTGCAGGAGGCAATTGTAATTGTCTTCCTCCTTGTTGATTGGGATACCTTCTAGGAATGTCCTGGTAAGGTTGAGAATATGAAGCACCTGTTTTAGGAGCCTGTCTTTTTAGGTCAATTACATCATTCATTAATCGTTGAATCACAAGATCTAAAGAAGTAGAAGCATTTGCAACCTGAGAAGTATGAGTTTGCACTTCTCTTTTCCACTTGCCTGCCATGATTAAATCATCTTCTTGACTTACAGTGGAAGCTTTCATATCATCAAGGGTTTGTAAGTGCTCGCGCCTCATCAAGAAACTTATTTCAGCGGGCATGGAGTTCATGAAGAAACACTTCATGTTTTCGGCGGAGGGTTTTTGTGCGGTTAGAATTTTATGGCAAAGTTTATTGAAATGGGAAACAAAGTCCTTCATAGGCTCTGTTATCTCCTTCTTTAATTGGGCCAACTGAGCAATAAGTGAATGCTCATCCTTTGTCAATTTGAATATGGCCTCAATACTATTTGTTAAAACTTGCCAGTTTGTGATTGCCCCATCAGGAAGATGGTAAAACCAATCAGTAGCTATGCTAGTAAAAGTTTGAACAAATAACCTCACTGCCACATCCTCATGTTGAACTGCTAACACTCCACATGCAACTTTGAAAGTGTTTAAGTGTTCAATAGTGGTTACTTTTCCATCACCACTAAACTTGGGCAAATGTTCTTTTTCTCCCTTAGGAAGATTATGAGCAACTCCCAAAGCTAAAGGTCCAATTGCAGCACCCCAAGGATTATTGGCCATTGTTCTAATAGTATTCAAAGGGGTAAGGTTTATAACAATTGGGGGTACAACATCGTGTAAAGTTAAGGCTTGACAGATAGGTGAAGTGGTTGTTCTTGGTGGAGATACGGGTCTACTTCTAGCCCTTCTAGGTGTAACCTGAGAAACGAAACCGAGGTCTAAAAGTTCCTGGAAGGTGTGATCAACAATTCCCTCCCTCCGTTGTGACCGGGTATAAGGCTTGAACTCCAGTGTGAAAAGTAGTCAGGGTAACAAGCATCTAGGATTCTGCTATTGATTATCGGGAATTTGAATGAAGAAAAGTCTAGGAATGATCACTCTCTCAAAAACCAACACAGGATGATCTGCTTGTCTTTCTACTTCGTCGAGGAATGTACTTATTCTATCGTACTCAGCTTGACATCTTTTATGTCTCCAAGTTAAAGTTTCTAACTCGGAGATAATATTGCTTTGCTCCTCTTGCACCCAATTTAAATTTGGTTGTAAAATAGGTAAGAACCCTTCGTGAGGCAGCACCATTTATAGAACAAAGCATCACTATAATGACAACTTTTGTTAAAACCAATTTTCTCGTTCTCCCCAGCAGAGTCACCAAAAATTTGTTGGTAAACAAATTTGTCTTTCATACTTTATTTAATTTGGATACCCTTAAGACCAAGAAATGAAAGACAAATTTCACCAGACAGTTGGAAAATCATTATATTGATTAACCTCTGAATTAAGGTATAACTCCCTCTAGCAAATATTCAGGCAACTTCAAATTACATACAACCAATATTATACTTTTCACCAAAAAGCATAGAAAAGGTTATTGCATTCACAAGTCAACACCAAATGAATTCAAGCACTGATTTATATATAACTTTTTGTATAAAGCCAACAGACTTCACATGTACACTAAAACAAAATGAAAAGCTTATAAGGTGAATCCCACTAGTAATCTTCTACGCACATGAAATCTTTAATAGATCCTTACTTGAAATAGATCCACACAGAAATCAAATTTCAGGCGTCAAATACATAGATTTGAAGTCAAAGATAACTGTTATACAATTTTCATTCATAGATGATTATCAACTTTCCATACACAGTCTTTCAGCCAAAATTCAAGAAGTAGTTTGTCAAAAACTTAGTGAACCCTTTTAAAGTCATTACCAAACATATAAATAGGTCACCAGACCAATAGTTTTTAACCATAAGTAAGATTAACTCATAATAGTTAATAGAAAACTACCCTAATCGCATAAACAAAATTAAAAACGACTAGACTCGCTGGCAAACAACTTCTAGTAGTGCTAGTCATGTTGTTGATTCGGTCTCGGTTGGATTGCTCGGATTGGTGTTTTGGACAGACACCATCACCGCCTTCGCCGCACTCCGCTCTCGATGCACCTTTGAAAATTCCTGAATTACACTTACATGCAGTAGGCTGATGTGTATTACTCTTTGCTTCTAGAGCTCTTTCTTTCTCTTCACCATCTGCACTTTGTCCCTATGTGAGTCCAGGTGATCCAAACAAACTGTGAGCATTGATTCCACTTTGGAAATCCTTGTAAAATCCTCCACAACCAAGGATTTCTCTACTTTGATTTGTTTAATGTGGCTGCTAAACTGATTAATCATTTCTACAGTATCTTCCAAAGTTTTGCTATCTTCTTTAAACAATTGGGCATCCACGCAGCGCAAATCCTTCTGCATGGTCGTCCTCAAGGTTGTTAATTCACCACACAGACTGGTTGATTCACTATGGCCTTGTTCAATGATTTGGTTGCACCACTCAATGCTTTCTTTGCAAATAAATATTGCGTCTTCATTTAACCCTGGCACTTGCCTTTTGGCATGAAAATTCATCAAGCCATAGCGCTGAATATCGCACATTTTCTTCGAAATCACTGCCCATTTAATCTTCTCTTTCTGCCATGAGATTAAGTCGGCATCCAATTCTTTGGTGACTTCATTAGCATCCTTGAAATTCTGAACCAAATCTGAAATGTAATTGGTCCCTTGATGCACAATTGAGGTGAGCCATTTAGAGAAAATCTCTGTGATCATTTTGTTTCATTTAACCTCATCAAATAATTTCTGATTACCTGGTGATTTTGAACTAAATGGCACTGAGCTTTGAGACAACGGTAATGGGTTGTTCTGCAGAGCATGAATATACTGAGCCATTTGCATTAAATTTTGCTTCAATTCAGCCTTGTCTCTTTCATCTTTCCAAGTACGAGAGATAATCCATTTGGTTGAAGTCTCCAAATGCTTCACATCTACGGCTCCGGTTCTGACCCCCAAATCAACTCGTTCAATGGCATAATCTTCTTCTAAAGAAGTAACAACATCTTTATCAGGTGCGGGTTTGGCAATGTCTGCAGTCCAATGCTTTGTGCTTTCGTCAAAACCAATCATAGCCTCCATTTTTAGCCTTTTGGGCTTCGTGGATTTTCCCCAACATTTACTCACGGCATCCTCCATTGATATTGAAATAGGAACCACATTTATTTTGCTGGTAATTAAGTCACTTAACCACTTAGGTGCTAGAGTCAGTTCCTTAGATGGCATGTGGGGAGATCCTTCTAAAGGTGGTAGTGTGACACTGTCTACATGAGGCTGGATATCAAGCATCCTTGAGTCCTGGAAAGTGGCATATGCGCCAATTGAAACCTTGTCTATATCAAAAATAGGGGATGTCATATCACATAGTACTTCTTCTGCGTCTGAATCAAGAATGAGATGGGAAGCCGACAGCTGAAAACTCTTCTTGGACCTAGACCTAGTAACTCGACCACCAATAGAAAGTTCAGCCTCGGTGTCAAGTTTCTCTTCTTTAATCTTTGTCTACCTTTTTCCTATAGTAGAAATAGGGATGTTAGTTAAAATAGAAGCTTTTCTTGCCATCTTCTTCTTCCCACTTTTGTTTCTTGAGTTGGTTGCCCTCATCGGATGAAATCGACAACTCCTAAGACAATTTTATGTCCTACAAATTACGTTGAAAGTACGTCTCTGAATGCTATCTTCCATCTTTTTACTCCAATCCATCTCTTGGAGAGGTTCATTATGTACCCGCTTCATAAAATTTGAATCCAGTAAGTCTTCATTATCAGTGGTGACACCTGAAGTATCCATTGGCAATTTCATGTCATGAATCTATTTCAAGGTTAACCTGGACCAACTCTGTTTCCTTACTTCGAATTCATCTGGGCAACCCTCCCAATAATCCTCCAACTGGGACACATGTTGGTCACGCACCATCTTCTTCACATATTGAGCGATAAACCCTTTACTATCAAAGTTATTCCTTTTCACAAAGGTTTTCAAATGAAATCTCTTAAATTCTAGCTCAAGATTCAGCGCATCAGAGACAGACCTACAACTGTAATGGCCTAAATCAATGGGAAAAATTCCACTTGTTTCGGAATCCTCACCATAATCCTTTGCAAGATAGGCTAGCTACCTGGAAACTTCAATCAAAATATAGGAGTTTGAAACATACCTGAGTAGCCTAAAGGGTTCGCCTTTAAAACCTCCAACCCTTAGGTAAGTTAAGTCACTAAACTATGTAAATAAACTACCATAGATGTTAACTAGTTCAACAGCCTTTGCAGACATCCTCCTATGCAAGTTACCTTGTAATTCAAAGGTCAACCTCCCAGCAAAAATATCATTCCAGCGAAGATTATCATCAACATGTCCTTTTAATGTTAAATTGGGGTGATACTCATAAATTTTCATGCCTTGAACCCATTTCACATGAGGCAATCCAGACCATTCCCTCACACAATCAAGCATATATAATAGGTATGAAGACATATAGAAGTTTGACATCCCTGGGTAATTACTCAAACCCTCATGTAACCTTTCTGTGATAACATTTCCCCAATCGATGAACCGATTTTTGTCTAGAGTGACCTTGATGAAGAAATACATCCAATCCTCCCAATAGAAGGAATGTAAATTACCCTTTACTCTGCTCAACAATACTTCCAAATCTCGGATTGCAGGAATTAAATGCTGATAGGTTAGGGGTCTCGGTAGCCTTGAGCCTCCTTTTTGGAACTTCAAAAGCCAATTTCGGGCAATGAGAGTTCTGTAATACTGCTTTTTCTCAGAGAAAATTCCATAAGCTATTCCAATTGTCCAATCTTCATAGGGTTCCTGATGTGGGATACCCATGGTAGCCATTACTGTTTTTCTATCAATGGATAACAAAACCTCACCATTGTTTTTCCTTATGCATCTATTACCTTTGTCATAGTGATTCATACATTCTAAAACCAATTCATGGCAAGAAGCAGTTGTGGGAAATGCGGCTGCTTCCAATAATCTGCTCTGTGCAATATCTCTCATCATAGGATCAGCGGCAGGGTTCCGTACTCTTTCTAGGAAATCATGTAAATCCAGTTGGGCTAATGTTGTATCACCCAGCTCTAGTGAAGAACTTACAAGGGAAGATGAGTTCACTAATTTGGGCAAAGTAGGCCTCATGTTTTTCTCATGATTTCCTCCAATTTTACCTAGACAACGGAAACAAACAACTAACAAAATCTCTAGAGCTTTCCTAAAACAAACTACAACAATTTAGAAAGTTGTCGAACATACCTTCCTCTATCATCTGCAAACCGCTATCGTAGTCTATTTCTCCCACTCCAAAAACTTCTTCTTAAAACTTATCCAAAGAAAATGATAATCTCGACATGACCACTACTCAATTTTAAAGCCGAGAAAATCTTACGCATGATTACCATGAACTGTCCCCATTACTCTTCGTTTGTGTGACCTTACTCTAAAATGATTGTGCTCGAACATGCCATAAGTGCTAAGTCACTTCATATCTGACACTATAGATCCTCACACCATACTTGTTATAAATGTCAAATTTCAATTCATTAAAGAAAGAATATCCCTCCTCTGTCGCCGTTTTTCATATCTTAAAATCTACGCCGCCACCTCATGCCAAGTCACATGGTTTCCAAGAAGCCTAGACATCGAACTCTGAACCTTGCAAAACAATCAGGACACAAATCATAAACATGACAAATCTTGAACTTTGAACCTTGAACCTAAAAGGTTCAATTTCAAGGTTCAAAGAATGTAAAATGTCAACAAGGACTAGTGAAGACAAAACTGCATGAGAGGAAAAAACTTTTAAAACAACGCTCATTGAACTTTGAACCTTGAACCAAAAAGGTTCAAGTTCAACGCAGTGAAACTTAAGCAATATAACAGTTACTGGATTTACATGAGGAATTTTAAACAAATGACTTGACCAATGGATCCAACGAGGCATTAGTCAAGCAAGGAAACATATAGAATGGAAATTTTATATTTGCTGCCAACATCCTCACAAGTAAAAAATTTCATTAATCACATTGTAGCTATTCTCCAAGGCTTGTCCAGACTTGCTATGCTTACCCCTTTAGTATTTCCTTTGTGAACTTGCAGCTGAAATTGTCATTCATTATCCTCATGAAATGCATTAACTAGTTCTTCAAAATTAATTTGGCCTTTGTTCACTGGCTCCCCTTCTACTAGAATTCCTGACAATTCACTAATAATTTGAAGGTTCACTTCTATTACCTCCCCTCTTACTCTAGTCACATTCACATGAAAATTTCTAACAAATTATTCCACTAAATCTAGCTCAAAACCCTCATACATGCGTATAAAATTAAACTTTTCTCTTCTTCTAATAATCTTTCTATCTAAGGGTCTATATTGAAAATTTTTGTCTCTATCTTTCTTTTATTCCCCATTTTTTGCAACTCAAAAAAATCTCTACGAATTGAATGTTTTAAACTCAGTCACAAACAAAAATGGATATTTCCTTTTTTTATCAACCAGAATTTTTAGGATGAATAGTGATTTAGTACACACGTCCTTGTATTGATTTAAGATTAATTCAGACAATCTGCACCACTTCTCTATACTTATTCATTGATTTGCTAGGTTAGTGATGGTCACAACATGTGTGTGCTTTTTGAATTAATAACTACTTCAAATTTGAAATGAGAAATGATGTCATCCAAATATATCCCCTTATCTCTCAGTCATCATAAATTTGATACTTAAGACTTGTAAAATAATGTTAAAAATGACTTGGTGGAGATTCCTATGGAAACAATATTTAGCCATTCTAATTTACACTTACTAAATTAAAAAATAATACTTGCAATAAATGTATAACTTTTTCATTTAATGCATATTTTGTCAAGAGTTACCATGTAGAATTGATCAACTCGCCTAAGATAACAATGTGTCAATCAAGAGTTGCTATGCAGTATTGACCATTTTTTCAAGAAAAACATAGTAGCATATTGATCAGGAGCCATCATGAGTATGATTATCAACTCAATTGGTAATGAACCAATGAGCTAATTAGGAGATACTTGGGGCTCATCATGCATGGATTAAATGATGCATTAAATGGTTTGAAATAGTCTTCTTGAAAAAGGAGAGATTCCTTCACTTTGAAGGAGCGATCAGGAGCATTCTAGAGACACTCTCGGTTTTTGATACCCACAAAAGACTTATTTGAGAATGTTGAGATCCATCGGGAGTCATCGAGAGTGAACTATAGTTGATTTAAGAAAATTTTCCATTGTTTTTCAACTTTACTCTATCAGGTATGAATCTCCATTTCTGGTTTTCAATTCATCCATGGGGTAGACCACCATTTTTGGTTTTCAATCATCCCTGATTTTGGGGGGGTGGGGGAGATAAACTGATATTTTTGGTTTTCAATTCACCTCCTTTATTCTATCTTCTTGTCGGGCTCACTCAAAATTGAGTTCCACTGAGGAAGTGATATCCTCCATGATGAAATGTTCAATTCTGGACTACAATTTTGAAAGAAATTCTTCTTTGGATGTTGGTTTATGATATAATTTCAATTGATGATCATTGACTAGCATAATTTTTCTTTGTCCATCTATTGTGTCAAATGAACAACCCCATTATCAAAAACTTGATCAATCTCATAAGGTTGTAACCATCTTGTCTGAAACTTCCCTTTGAATTCTTGAAATTTGGTGTCAAATAATAATGCCCAAACTCCCTTTTTTAACTATTTGGTAACAATATGTTTATCATGCCATGCCTTTCTTTGCTTTTGAATCATCTCAGTTTGCTACAAAGCTTCCATTCTTATTTCATCCAGTCGGTTTAACTATTGAATTTTAGCTTTCTCTACTTCAGATAAATTAATGGCAATTTCCATTGTTGTCCTTAATGTTTTTAACTCAAACTTAATAGGCACAATAAGGGTTTTTCCATATACAAGTTCATATGGGAAAAAAACTATGGTAGACTTCCACATTGTATTGTAGGCACATACTACTTCATCTAATCTCTCTGACCAATCTATTTTTCTCAATGGAACAGTCTTCATTAAAATATTCTTCAATTCTCTGTTAGTGACTTCTACTTGTCTATTCTCTTGAGGGTAATATGGTGTATATTTTCTAGGCATCATCATGTACCTATGCATGAAGGCTTCAATCATAGTAGACATAAACTGGGGTCCTTGATCAGAAACTATTTCCCTTGGTGGACTGAATCTTTGAAGAATATGCTTATACTGAAAATCAGCTACCCTATCTTCTCTTGTTGATGGCAATGATTTCACTTCTACCCATTTTGTTACATAATCTATACAAACTAGAATGTAATGATTTCCTTACGCAGGTAGATCAATAGGTCCCACAAAATATTGATTCCCAATTTTTCAAATGTTTCAAGAGTTATCTGGGGTTGTAGCGACATCTCCATTATTGGTGTAGGTCATCCCATGCGTTGGTATTCATCACAATGTTTCACATAAAATGAAACATCCTTTGACATGGCTGGGAAAAAGTAGCATACTCCAAGGATGTTGTGAATTGTTCTAACCACCGAATAATGTCCTCCCTCTAGTTCATATGACATGCATGTATAATGTCATAAACGTCTACTTCCTGCACACCTACGAAGAACATGATTAGGACACATTTTAAAGAAAAGACCATCTATCCATTGAAACCTCGAGCTCCCATGGATTAGTATTTTCTTTTCCTTAGGACTGAAATAATTTTGGCACTTAGTCCCTGGTAAAAGGTAATTAGCAATGTCAGCGAACCATGGAGATGGAATTCGGATAGCAAACAAATACTCATTTGGAAATGTGGCATCCATCGGTTCATTATTACCTTGCAAAATCATTCTAGAGAGAAATTCAAATACAAAATTATCTTTACTTGGTTTATCTACAATAGTAATATTAAATGCTTGTAAAAACAATAACCATCTTATGATTTGACCACTTGTAACAACTTTTTTCATTAAATATCGAATGGATACATGATCAGTGTGGACAAACACTTTATAACTAGTAATATAATGTCTGAATTTATTAATTGCAAAAACCACAACTAAGAATTATTTTTCAATTGTTGTATAATTCCTCTCTGTAGGGATCGAGTTCCTATTGACACAATAAATAGTATGCATTGCTCCATTCTTATCTTTTTGTCCCAATACTACTCCAATGGCTAAGTTGGAGGCATCTACATGTATGTGAAATGGTTCTCCCCAAAAAGGTCCTTTAATGATAGGAGAGGTAGTTAAAGCATGCTTTAAAGCTTCAAAAGATTTTTGACAATCATCTGTCCATAAAAATTCTGCATCTTCTTGAGTAATGTAAATTATGGTTTGACAATCCTACTAAATCCCTCAGTGAACCTTCTGTAATACCCTGCATAGCCTAGAAAGCTTTTGACATCCATTTGAGTCTTTAGGGTTTCAATTTGTTTGATGATTTCCACCCTCTTATGATCAACTTTTATTCCATCTTTTGAAATGTGATGCCCTAAAAAAATTCCTTCTATCATCATAAGGAACTCTTCTCATGGTTTAATGACAATCTATGATCCTTACATCTTTGCACAACTTTATTCATAATTTCCAATGCTTCTTGAAATGTCTTCCCATGGACTGTGAAATCATCCATATACACCTCCACACATAAAGTAGTTAAATTATCAAAAATAGCCAATACAACTCTTTGAAAAGTGGTTGGTGCATTACAGAGTCCAAATGGTAAAACCCTATATGCATAAGTTCCCCAAGGACATGTAAATGTTGTTTTATCTTGGTCCTTAAGAGCCACTTGTATCTAATTGTAACCCCTAAAACCATCAAGAAAAGAGAAATAACTACTACCAGCTAGATTATCAAGCACCTGATTAATGAATGGTAAAGGAAAATCATATTTCTTAGTGGCTTTGTTTAGTTCTCTATAATCCACATAGACTGTCCACTTACCATTTTTTTGAGGTACTATAACCAATGGAGAAACCTATTGACTATTAGAGATTGGGTAAATAAATCCCACTTGTAGTATTTTTTCTATTACTTGTTTAACAAAATCTCTTAGAGTTGGATTAATCCTTTTTTGACCCTACCTTACAAGTTTAACATCAAGGTAAATGTGATGTGTACAGATAAAAGGGTGTATTCCTCTCATATCCTTGTATTCCCAAGCAAATGCTTATGTGTTGTTTTCTAAAATTTACTTCAACTCTCGTTCTTTCTTGGGAAGCAAAGATGAGTGAATAAAGAGAGGTTTGTCTCCTCATACTACAATCTCTTTAGTTTCACTGTTTACATTAGATAGATCCTCCATAAGTGTATTAAGAGGACAAGGATGTAACCTATCATAATGCAAAGTCTTATTAAAACTTCCCTCTTTAATATTTTCAAGAACAGAACACTCTCCAAATTCACTTGGTTGGATTCACCAATATTGGCATTAAACTCTTCTCCTTGTTCCACAAATTCCTCATATTCCTCAATATGTCCTTGTAAGGTGACCATGGCTAACTCACCCACTCCATCTCCTTCTGACTCCATTCACTCATCAACCCAAAATTGAGTGTCAGAATGGAAATTTTGTTTAGCTAGAGGATACACTATCAGTTCCTTCTATTTTTAACTATTGGAGATAGTCCTACTACCAGATCTACAATCTATCAATATTGTTGTAGTTTCTAACCTAGGTCTTCCCAATATAATCAGATATCTTAATTCGTGTTTTCTTTCTTTTAGTACCAAAAAGTCAACTGGGTAATCCCATCTATCAATTATAACGGTTAAATCTTCCTAGAACACCTTCAGGTTTGGCAATAGATTGGTCAGCTAACTAAAGCACAGTTGTCGTGGGCTGGACTTTTGTCATTCCTAACATTTCAGTAGTATCAGTTGTAATGACATTAATGGTTGCTCTTAGATCAATGATTACATTTGGTATCTCAACTTCTCCTATGCCCAAAGTAATAATAGGACTCCTAGGGTCACTATATTTCTGATGAACCAATCTCCCTGATAATACATCAGTAGGCTTAGTCCCTACTTGGATTGTAGAAGGAAAATTCCTTTTTCTCCCTAGAGTTTTTATACAAGGTGACTTAATTAGTTGATTAATTTCTGGTATGTCCTTGATGTCTTGTAATAGAGGTATCTCTATATTGATTTTTTTTAGTTCACAAAGAAGTTTATCTAATTCACCATATAAATATGATTAAGCCAAGAGGCATTAGGAGCTACTTGGGTTGTTTCAAAATGCTTAGGATAATATGCTCCATTAGTTACTTCCTTCACATTATTATAACTTTTTTTTCCTTGAAACTCCCCATTTTCTCCCCTTCCTTGTCTAAAACATCAAGTTTTGAAGGAACATAATGGTTCCTTAATTGAATATGATCAAATTCTATCACATTTAAGCTAGAAGGTTTATAATCAATGTTAAATGTATGTTGAGGACAATTGTTCTTTGGATTAGGAACTAGGTGTGCTGGTATTTGAGGTTGATTCACTTGTTCATTTGTAGTATTAGGTCCAATGATGTTTGGTGGAGGTTTTCCCCAAGGTCATTTTGGGCCCTAGTTCTACCAAGATTGAAATTATGGCTGATTATGTTGTCACAATGGTGGATTGGGTTGCCACTATAGTTTCCAATATGGTTTATTCCATTGAGTTATTATCCACTCAGGAGGTCCCCTAGATGTAGGAGTTGGTTGAATTGCATAAGGAGGGTTCCACTAGTTTACATTCTACCACTAATTTCTAGGACCATATTGTCTTGATTAAGCATTGAACCCTGAATTTTGAGATCTTTGTCTAACATAATTAAGCTCTTCTTCCACTGTAGGAGGTTTCTTCAAATTATTCTTAATCTCTAGTAAGAGATTACAAGATCTTGTTGTGTGATGTTTTTCACAAATTTCACAAATATCAATTTTATTCAAAGGGCGTTCCCTCAAAAGATGTTTTTGTCTACATTTTGAATAGTAAATGGCTAAAGGCTCAATATTATTTTTGTCTCCCTAAGTATTAAGATGGATAAGTGTATCAATTTTCAAGTTTTCTATTTCCTCCATTACTTGAGATACATCAAGACCTAAAGCATTGTTTCTTCTGGAATCACTAGTTTCAAACCTGGTTCTTGAGTATTTTTTGCATATACCAATTATATCTTCTAAAGGAATCTTATTGATATCTCCTTTTCCCATAAAATTCAAAGCTTCCCTAGACTCATCATCAATTCCCCTTAGGAAAATTGACCCACTGATTTCATCATTGAGTCCATCAGCACATCTTTTGTATACAAATAGAAACCTATCAGCATAATCTTCTAGACTTTCATCTTCCACATGCTTCATTCGAAACAACTCATCCTTCCTATCTCTCAGCCGATAATAATCTTGGTACTTATCCAAGAATATAGTCTCCATCCCTTTCCATATTGAAATTAAACCAACACGCAAACCCATAAACCATCGTAATGTTGACTCTTTCAGAGTAGAAGGAAACAACAACTTCTAGTTGTTAGATGTATAGTCATATGTTTGAGAAAGGACTTTAAACTCAAAGAGAAATTGATTAGGATCTTCAAAAGTCTTGCCTCTAAAAGTTGGTAACACAAAGCGTGAGATATTTTTCATAGGGGGCTTATTATATCTCACATTCAAATGGAAATGAGAATGTCCTATTAGGTGGGGGATCTTCAACTATTACTCAATCACCCATTTCTTCTTCTTATTGCTCAAACTGTTCTTGTTGTTCTTCAAGATAGTCTTCTTGTTCTTCCTGCAATTAATCAATATTATAATGCCTTGAAAGTAATCTTCCAAAAGGATCTCTATCTCTTCTCATCAACAACTTAACTTTTTCCTTATCAATACCAAGGCTTCAAAATTTGGTAGCAAGATCTTTTAGTTCCTTGGCAACATTGCCAAAAATGATGGGGTTGTTGTAATCCTCATCATTTGATTTATCAATACAAGGAGGCCTCCATGGATGTATGCAAAAGAGAATGATGAAAATTGGTTTGCCAGTCTCTTCTAACTTACAATAAATGAAAGTTAGTCTAAAGCACACTTGCATGAAAGGAAATGTTGATCAATCTCACACTTGTAGAAATTGAAAAAGATAAACTAATTCATACTTGTTGGAAATGAAAAAATTTCTTGAAATTGAATTTAGTCTAAGAAAATCTAGAAAATACATTGCTCTAGACAAAGCATATATCTAGAGCTCTCTGTTGCAAGTGTTAGTTGGTTGGTCAAGTAAGAAGCAAGATTTTGTCTCTTTATCTACAACTAAAGTAGAATATATTGCAACATATTCATGTTGCACATAGATCTTATGGATGAAGCAAACTTTAAAGGATATTGGTGTAACATTCAATGAACCCAACTCTATTATATATGATAACACTAGTGCAATAAATATTTCTAAGAATCCAATACAACATTCCAAAACAAAGCATATATCTATTTATTATGACTTCTTGAGGGAAAAGGTGTTGGATAATGAATTAAAGCTTGAGTATCTACCTATAAAGGATCAAATTGCAGATATCTTCACAAAGGCATTGTGTAAAGATATTGTTGAGTATCCCCGTTAGAAGTTAGAGGTATTACCACTTTCCAGTTTGAACTAATGTGCATTTGGTTGTGCATTGGTCTAGTGAGAAGATTGCATATTTTTATCTAGACTGAGGCTTGGGTGCTTCCTCTTAGGGGATTCAGGAGAGATTTTAATAGGGGAAGTTTTGCCTGCCTTTGTCCTTGATGTCAAAGAGGGAGAGACTGTTAGATTTTGCAAGAAGTAAGAACTGAGACATGATCTTATGTCAGTCGTAGGTCACATGCGACTCTAAACAACAAATGCTCAAAGATCAAAATAGCTGAATGAAGATAAATCTGATATGAGAGACAAATAGAGATAGATAAGAGAATCTGGAGAAAAATCTCATCGAGCAATCACTGAACTAGTGAAAGTGAGAGTATAATGCTTATTATATAGAAAAATAAAAGCACATACATCTAAGGGGTGAAAAATCCTATTCACCTTAAAAGTGGGAGGTTTTACCTTCTTGGTAAATTCCAAAACATGTGGCATAACCTCCTTGCATGAAGATAGGAAAGGAGTTGAGAAAGTTGGCACATAAGGCCAAAATAGGATGAGAAACCCAACTACCCCATAACCCACTTAGGAAATGAAAAAATAGTGGTTATGAGAGGTGGCACAACAAGCCAAAAGAGGGTGTGTAACTCAACTACCCATGTGAGGTGGAGAGTTACACATGTGGATGAAGTATTTCACCATGTGCCCTCATATAAACCACTCTTAATAACCTAAGCAAGACTAAATAATATGTGTAGGAAAATAAATACTCCCTAACATAAGAAAAATAAAAAACCTACACTAACACCCCCCCTTAAGCATAGCTTAGGTGGGTGAAAAGAAGGGTCCCGACAACTGAAGCCATGTTAGGTACCCATGTATATAGATATCCCCCCCAAAAGAAGAATCCCCCCACAAGAGGAATAGCCCCCCCTTAAATAGAGAGAGAAATAATGAAGGAATAAGAAGCCCCTCCTGAAGTAGACACCTGCCACATCCAAAGAAAATATCACAAATGAAGGAACTTTCTTTCAGTGAAGGGTTTGGTGAAGATGTCAGCAATTTTCTCTAATGTAGAACAATACTTAACACTAATACATTTGAGGTCAAATTCCGACAGAGGTTTCCGACGGACAAGGAGCATTGTGTGAAAATTTGATTTTTTTTTAAAAAATGCCCATGTTTGTCAGAATTCTGACGACCTCAGGAATTTTAATAAAAAAAAAAAAACACAACGCATTTTCATTTTGAAAGCAAACCGAAGCCGTTGCCCCCCCGCCGAAGAGATCTTTGCACTACAAGCAAGGTAAGGTTTTTGGCTCGCTTTTGTCCAGGTGAATTTTCTATCAAGGTATTGATTGTGGCGGCATTTAGAAGGACCTTTTCAAGATTTGATTTGATTGGCCATTTAAACTTGCTTTGCAATCCTTAACATGATTGGCCATATTAGGTTCCTTTGCAATTTTTCACTTGGGCAGATTTTGAATGTTTCTTTTGTGCAAGAAATTCGGTGTTTCATCGTTCTTTTGTGTAAACAAATCTATATTTTGATCTTCTTTGTTTGATGAGTTCACTATTATCTCCCTCAGATATCAAATATGTGTGCTACGAAGGGGAAGACCAGTTGCCACTTATAATGAACATAGTTGATCAAGAGCTAAGCGAGCCCTACTCCATATTCACTTACAGATACTTTGTCCACCTCTGGCCTCATCTTTGTTCCTAGTATGTATGTATGGTGGATTCATTGTTATTCTCGTGCCAATAAAATCTATTAGCTAATCTAAAACAATGACAATCACCTTCTTAACTGACTCAAATTTGTGTTAAGTGGTAGATCTTTGATACCCCTTTTGAAAAAATGAACCGAACTTCAATAAACCTTAGGAGAACGTTGTTTCTATATCTATATAAGCTAGCGTGCACACACTTTTCAGTCTTTCTATTGGGTTTACTATTTGATTTTTAGTAGAGTCCAAGATTTGGATGGACTTTCTAATTAGAGAATTCTCTTATATGCCCCTAGAGAATTATGTACTATTTGCAAACTTAGTGAAAGACCGATTCTTTTCCTTGGGAACTATTAGTTTGGGCTCTCCCTACTTTCGAGCATTGATTTTTTAAAAGTGGAATTCAAAGTTGTTATTTTTGCTTGGTAAATCTCGTGCTAGCTTGTAGGAGACCATTAATATAGTCTATAAGGTATATTTGTAAACATAGGTCACATTCAAATATGCTCTTAAATCATGAGACCGTAATCTCACTAATTATGGGCTACTTTATTTTGCTGGGGGAAATAGAAACTAGACTCTATTCTTATTACTATTTTGAAGCTACAACTGCTTGAATTATTAGATAGGAGTAGTCAAACAATATATGTAGATGTAATATGCACACAGGTAATGTGATTAGAGCTACATTAAGATCAAAATATCCTGCATGATATCCGTTGGGACTTTTGATTTGGGTTCTATTTATTTATGAACACTGTCAATTTTGAGTATAACTCAATGTCTTTGTTGCACAACACTAGTAGAGACAAACCGGCTAGATGTAATGCAGATATGGGTGATGTAACTAAGGTATGTGCAATTAGAACAAACATCTAATCTTCTCTTGGCTTTTGATATTGAGCATTTGAGAACTTTTATATTTCTTGACTACAAATGTGCCAGAGGTGTCCTTCAATTTTCTTTTGTACGGTTAGGGTTTTGCATGGTCATAATATATGTCTTTTTTTACAAGAATTGCATTTTAAAAATGAGATGAATTTATAGTGAATTCTAGATGGTAAGCCATGCCGAACTTGAATTCCTTGTTAGATTTGCGAGTTCTCCATTAGACCTGGGTAACTATACTCTGTCATTTTCATGAGAGATTATTAACAAACATCCTCCCTTATGAGAGACAAGGAATCCTTAAGCTTCAGCATTAATATTTGGAAGAATTTTAATAATTGATAATAAAGCACAATTGTATGGATGTAGAACTTCAGGAGAAGTACACATCGTGTAGTTAGAGAAACTTAGCTTTTAGTACAGAGAATTAATCGTAGCTCCATCTTAGATTGTTAGACTTGAGGAAAATGTCTTTATCAGGTGTACAAGGTTCTACATATTAGATCACTTGCCCGAAATTCTAGCTACGCAAAGAGACCTACCAAAATTTTTTATAATGATGTCACCTACTTGGAAGTTGTCATATTTCCAACAATTATTATACATTACTGAATGCATTACCAAGTTATTATGCCTTTTTACAATTAATTCTACATTTCATAATTCATAGCGTTCTATATTATGATCTAACCTTGTTACTACCAAACTCTAAGGGAGGAAGGGGTGATTGTGTTCCCAGGGCACTGAGAAACCAAACTACAATAGGCTCCCTCAAGGTTTACGGATGCAAACCCTTACCCCATCTTGGGATTATACCCTCAAGGTTTACAGAATTTGATCCTTACCCCATCTTGGGACTACCTAATTGGTTGGAATTAGATCGTCCCTATTTGAGCACAAATCTAGCCCATCCTCCATAGGCATTAGCAAAAATAATAGAGATTAAATTAGAAAGATATGAATTTCATCTGATGTTTAGTTACATAAGAATTCCTTATAATTATGATATCTAGTATTGATACTGCTAATGAAATAACCAGATTTCTATAGGAAAGTATTTTATTTCTTTTATGCTCTTAACCTTATTCTGAGAATTGCATTTATATATAAATCAGAAAGAACAATAAATCCATATTGTAATAGCAAGGGTATGCTCAGCATATGAGGCCGTAAGTCCAATGATGTTTGCTCAGCATTTAATAACTTAACTTGAATATCTTTTCCCTTATTCATTGCCTTTGGAATGGTCAATACACTTGCTTAAATATCTCTCAAGGTAGATAGAAATTTGTGTCATTCTGAACAGACATCTTCCTTGCAAGGGTGGCGACCCTTCATGGCTTATTTCACATTCTTAACTAATGACTATTTTGTCCGATATTACTAAGAATATTTGCATTAATACTCATTAATACACACATAAATTGTTGTCATAAATTATGTTATTCTTTGCATATACATATCTTGTTACTATTTATTCCTTGCAATAGAGTTGATCTTCATAGAAGTAGAATCGCTGCATCTTGAATCTCTTGCATAGTTAAGATTGCTCCATTGCTATATCTCATCCTTAATCCAATTGCTTAAGTATAGCATGGTTGCCTCTTGCCAAATACATTACTTTCTAGGTTCTAACACCTCAGAAAATTGTGAAGTCTCATAAATGAGACAATTTTCTGATCAACAAGTTCTCTTTATTTATTTGTTTCTATTTTCATTCATGCTAGAGGGCAGATAAGAAGTGGTTGATAGGTGGGGACATGACAGTCCTCCCCTCCCTAAATTGCTTGTCCCCAAGCAATGATTTTGAATAAATCTTCTTAATCTGAGGATTCCTCTTGATGATTTGTAATCTTAAGACATCAATTGTATTTTGTAAGAACTGTTTTGTTGTTCCTATGGATATCTCTTCAAGACAAAGCAAGGCAAACTTACCATATGTTGAGAAGCATGACATACATCTACACACATCCTATTCTAAACTGACCAAAAAAGTAGAAATCTCATGATGATAGAAATACGTTACAGTAACCATAGATATTCATGTAGACATGCTAGAAACACATCATGTTAATGTTTGTAGCTTCAGTCGAATGATCATTTAGAATACATATAATATATGTTGATTAATAATAATATATTATCATGTTATATTATTATATTATTATTAATCATATAAAATTTAATATTCAATATTAATCTATTATATTATTCTAAATTAATAGTTGATTGATGAAACATTATAATATTGATTAAATTATTATAATTAAAGGAGATACATGTTCGTTCAAGGACATGCCTCTCCAAAGGAATATATATAGTATAATGTTATTCAATTTGAGAACATATAGAATTCCAAGAATGCAAGTATCAGATTGAAGCTATGGTGACATATTGTGGCATTAGTAGGGATTATGTCTATTGACCACACCTTTCAAAGATAGTATCCCCTAGTTCTCCTCATAGAATGGACCATTGGATGGCTCATAGTGGTATCCTATCCTACATTTATCTTGATGGCATTGCCTTGTCTAGGAAATTGGCAAGGATGCTTGACCAACTTGGCTTCTTGAAGCCCTAAATGTTCATGGCTTCCTAAGAACCAATTGGTCAACTTGTAAGATATGTATATACATTTTTTTATTTCCAAAATGCAGGTGTAAGAAGTTTTGTGGCCATGGAGCCCTAGGCAAGTGTGCCATTTGGCTAGGGTCTTTGAAGAAATTTGATGCTTTTCTCTTCTATAGAAAATGCATTTATCAGATGGAAAGACTTGCTTTGATGTTTAAGGTTGTATGTCAAGGCAAAGAGGCTTTCTAAGCCATAATAAGGATGATTGCATTTTTAGTTTGTGAAAATGATGTAAAATATAGTGAGTCACTGTTTTAGAGTTGATTTCCATTCACTTGCTTACTCTCCACCATACATTGGATTTTGTAAAGCTTTAAACCTCCTTCTATTTGTTTGCAAACAAGATCAAGGAGTGGTTTTTGACCCTGCCCATGGGTTTTGAGGTTGCCAAGATCAATTAATGATCTTTTAGGCAAAGTAGTAATGCCTAGTTGGCTGTCATAGTCAATTATGACTGATTTTTACACTTTTGTTGAAGTTGTTTATGCTATCTTCCTCTTCCAAATAGCAGGTATGAAGGACAACAAGCATCCAAAGATAGGGCATTAATAAAGAGCACAAATCAGACCTTTGGGAAAGAGTTTAGACAATGTAAAGTGCAAGTCCAAAGTGAAAAAGCAGTGAAAGGGCAAAAATGCAGTCATAATTAACTTGACAGTGAACAACTTATTGTTTTGTAATTGCCAATGCCTTTTTGTGTAGGGATAATGTGATTCTCTTGAGTCTCTAATGATAGACATGTTCTCATGTTCTAGAATGTAATTGGTTTTCATACTAAAGATGTGTTTGTAGAAAGCAAGAAAGGAAAAGTTGTCAATGTTGCATACTCCTTATGAGCAAATTTTGTAAAACTTGTTCTCTAACCCTTGGAAGGTGTGAAACTGTATTTTCATGGCCTAATTAGCTTAGAATAATCAAAAATGTCTCTCAGAAAGTCTGCAACAGGCAAACTTTTAGTAAGAATTTGCAGACACAATGCTCAGAAATTCACACAATCAGCTACAATAAATACATTCTCTATTAAGTTCAATGTTTTAAGATGAAAAAGAAGAGTTAAATGGTTTTGGTTCGATTTGCAATTTTTGTGAAGCTTTTGCACTGAAGTTTCCATAGCCTGATTTTTTTGCCTGTGAAGAAAGACCATGTCAGATAATATCAGCGAAGAACAAAATAAGGAGACAAATGCTAGATTATGGTCTAACTTGAAAAGAAAAGGTGATGGGAAATGTTATTGTCCCTGCAAAATTTGTAAGGGCTTAAAGACTAGAAGACTTCTAATCAAAACAGCTAAGAAACATTATAGGTAGCATGGTCACATTGAAGGGGGACATGATTATCATCCACTGGTAAGTTGTTCATTATATTGTTTTAACAATTTATATACATAAGAAATCACTTGATAATGAGATCATGATTATGGTTTATTTATGTATATCAATTTTATATAGGTGGAGCACCCTGGAGCACATGGTATGGATCAACAAAACCTTGAGAATATGGTTTTCAAAGTGGAGGAACATGGAGGTGTGAATATCGAAGTTGAAGATAATGATCCCATGGAAGATGGCGATCATGCACCAGAAAATACAATTGAAGATGATGGTAAAAATACATTGATCCATGACACATTTAGTACTGGCACAGCTGATCATGATGATCAAGATGACCTTGATGTTCATGATTTACCTCTTCTTGAGAAGGCATATGAGCCCCTTTACAAAGGCTCCCAAACAACTCTTCTCTCTACTGTATTGTTGTTGGTGAACTTGAAGGTTATGAATGGTTTATCCAACATAACAATCTCACGTATGTTAAGGTGTGTCATACATGTCATTACAGTTAATAAATGGTGAATCATGTACCATTAATATTCTTTACATTAACACCTCAAACATTTTTTTTTGTTGTAGATTGATAGGTGAGTTTTTCTTACCACCATCAAATATTCTACATCGCTCATACCAAGAATTATCTACCATTATGAAAGATATTGGAATGGAGTATCAAACAATAGATGCTTGTCCCAATGATCATATTATATATCATAAACAACATGAATTTGGAATAGAATGCCCTAAATGTCATATTAGTAGATATCGAACAAATCAAATAACAAAAAAGGTGCCTCGCAAGGTTCTTTGTTATATTCCCATTATTCCACATATGCAATGATTATTCAGGTGCACTAGCTTGGCACAATTTATGGATTACCATGCACGCAATAGAAGTTGAGATGACATTATTCAAATTCCTGTGTATGGTTCAACATTTATGGACATAGAGGAAAAGTGGCCACACTTTAAAGAAGAACCTCATAATCTTAGGCTTTCATTGGTAGTGGACGATGTCAATCCATTTGGAGAGTTGAGATCTGTTTACTCGGTGTGGCCTATTTTTGTTATTAACAATAATATTCCTCCATGGATGTCAATAAAGAGGGAGCACATAGTGTTGGCAATGATAGTTCCAGGTATTTTATCATTTAATAGTCATCTACATTTAATTATAAATATTGCAGTAAAATGGTCATAATAATTATGTAATGTTTTTGTTCATTCCACTAGGCAAGTACCAAGTTAAAGATATGAATGTATATATTGAGCCTCTTATCAATGAGTTGCTGGAGTTATGGAATGGTGTGACCATGTATGACATCTCTAGACCAATAGGATAAAGACAATTTCAATTCCATGCAATGCTTGTATGAACAATACATGATGCCCCAGGGCTAACACATTTTTGTGGTATGTTATAGTGTTCAAGTTGCGCATGATAATTATAATTATAAAAATTAATAGATTTAATAGAATTATACATTATCTTGTAGGTCTTCAAACAAAGGGAAAATTTGCATGTCCAGTTTGTGGTCCAAAGATGAAATCCCATCATTCAAAAAGTTTAGGAAAGCAGGTGTTTGATGAGTATAGGCACTTCCTTCACAAAAATCATAAGTACTGGAATACTGAAAAACATATTTTCAATGGGAAAGAAGAGAATATTAAACTATTCTTGAAACAAAGCGAAGCTCAATTATAAGATGTGAAATGTTTAAGTAGGCCTCCCAATGAAGTGGATCTCATAGACACGAAGAATCCTATATAGAGAATCATTGAGAGCCCTTGAAGAAGCAAATTTGAACTTTGATGAAGCAATACATGATGGAGGAATATCTTGCAAGAGGAAATCAAAGTCATTATGGTGTCATCTAGATCTAAAATGTGGTCTACTTTTCAAAAAAGTAAAGATGCTTGATATGAATGTGTCCTAGTGGGGTGAATCTAGAAGACATATAATCCTATTGCAAAGAATCATGGAAAGTTATAGAAGAAGCAACTTTTAATTCTAAAGTAGCAACGTGTACAAGAGATGTTCTCATTTGTATATGGAGTATCAAGAGGAGGATCACTAGTCCATGGACCATGTCATTGTTGTTAAATACCTACGCTTTTGTTCATAGTCACTTGGTGTAGGAGTGAATTCAACGAGATAGGGTAGGAGATCCTACATAATGTAATTGTGGTTTCCCCATCTACCTCTACCATTGTGATTAAAGGGGTCTCAATCATAGAAGGGTGGATAAGGTAGCATGGATAGGGAGGGTAGGTACAAGTTTACCCACTAAGCACACCACCTCATATGGATGGTGGACTACCACATGGGGCCAAGAGGGATGGTATATCCGCTCTTGGGCTTAGCATGTGGATAGCTTCGGGTGCCCTATCATGTTTCTCATCCAAGCCCTATTATGGTTTAACTCCAATTATGCATTATAGATATTATGTAGTTCACATAAAATTGAAATAGTTATGAATATATGCTATCTAAACCTAGTTGAAATGGTTGCTCTATGAATTATACTTTCAATACTTGTCTAACATGATTGCAGGTTTCAAAAATTATTCTAATACCTTGATGGTATTGTTTCTTCATTGGGACTACTCACATGCATTCGAGGACTGCTAAACTATCATATTCACATAATATTGTCTCAATAATAAAAAGAGAACCCTAGGTCATCTTTACCATTATATGCTTTTGATCTTGCAACTCTGCAACTGCAAATAAGATTTTAGTGGGATTCTAAGACTTCTCCTATGTTTTGATTTTTGCTTTCTCCATTGGGGCTATATTGTTCTAGGTTCTTAAACTAAGACAGTGATTGTCTCCTGTAGCTTCATCCCTAGTTGTCATTTGTATAATTTGATGCCAATAAGGACTGATATGCTACTCCTTTCAGTGAAGTGTCATAGCTCTTTGGACTGCTCATACCATATTTTGAAATATTATGAAAACTCTACAATGAATGACTCCTTGACTATCATCGTTGTTTGTATCTTACCATTGTGGATTTGAGTCTTGATTTAACTATATGGCTTCTCTCAATAGAAAACTGTTTAAGGCATTTGTAACTTCTAATCCATGACTTCTCATCAAGCTTTGGCACATTGAGATTGGAATAGGGATCCTATACACCATCACTAGAGATTATCAACAAGAGAAGATTCACCTATTGATCCTTTGAACTGATAATTCTTGATTGCCTTTTTGACTCATTGTGCTTTGTAATGGTGATTATCTTATTTATGGCTTGATGGTTATTGAGCTCTCTCTCACAAGTGTTTCAACTAATCTTTGATGAATACAAACCCTTCTCTTTTGTTGAGTGCAAATATCATGAATGCATTTATTTTTCTTAACTATCCATAATGACATTTTCAAATATCTGAGACTACACTTAGGCCTGTTGTCTCTTGATTCTTCATTGGACTATGGTTTCTTTGATAATTCTTTGTATCTTTATCTTTGAATGGTCACTGTCTTATTTGTAGCTTTGTATTTCCTTTATGGTGGCAGACCTCATGCAATGTTTTCACCTTTAAAACCAACACTAAACCTTTCAACAACCATCTTCATAGATAGTTTGATATCAAATTGTGATACAACATTAATCATTTCACCACTGTTATCAATTATATTTTTGTATGCTCAGTGTCCGTGCCTTCATTATGCTTGAGTTGATGACTGCTGCAACTTTATTACTATCAAAT
Organism: Cryptomeria japonica; assembly: GCF_030272615.1. Taxonomy (NCBI): domain Eukaryota; kingdom Viridiplantae; phylum Streptophyta; class Pinopsida; order Cupressales; family Cupressaceae; genus Cryptomeria; species Cryptomeria japonica. Next base: position 47,289,843 of record NC_081405.1, read on the forward strand.
CTACTTCATGATGTCTTGTATGCATATGACATAATGCTAACCTATTTATCACTGCTATAGACTTTTCACTTTGTGTCATGGCATCCTTTTATCTTTCATCAAGATCTAGGGGTGAAGAAAATAATTATGACACTAAATACCTATGACCTTGCACTATGAACTGCCCTTGCACATCTTCTAGAACTTCATGGGCTATGGAAATACTGTGATTTTGACCTTTCACAGCCTTTTGATTCTTTTTTGGGCTAGTAGATGGTTGTCTCTGATCTAACTATAGACCTTGGTGCTTCATATTTATTGTTCTCTCTTGAAAAGACTCAGATTAGGACCTCTATTCATGCTTTGACAGTGATACTTGACACTGTCATCTCCATATCATGGCCACTATCATTCATCAAATCTCATATATTTCTGCTCTCAGTGTTATACCTATCAGTTATCCATGTTGAATACTCTCACACACCTTCTAACACTATCTTAGACTTGGCTTTTTCTATTTAATACAACATAAGACTATAATGAGGCTGCTATGTGTCATTGATCTGATAATTTCTAATGTCTGGTAGATGTCTTTGATGCTCTCAAATTGTTTTTGAAGCTTATATGGCTTGGTTCTAATCCTTATAATCTTTTAGACTTATTTAGGCACTATGATCTCACTGCAAATTTATCATTTATTGGTTGTTCTTTTGTTGATAATGACATTTATCACTACTTTCATCTGAGGCAATCACTTCTTGATAGTCAAAAGGTTGCCCATCAATTAGTTTTCATTGTCTTTAGCTTCTTGAGACCTCTTATTTATTGATAGAGAAACACAATATATTCTTCTATAATCAATCAAACCTACTCAAATAAAGAAGGAGCTTCTTCTAAAGTTGACAATGATCCCATACTCTAAGAAGAGGATTTCCATTTCTTATCCATGTTGATTGTTACAAGTCCTATGAGCTGTTCATGTGGCTATAATAGTGAATGTCACTACAAAAATTCTAAAATCCACCTTTCTATTTCAATGTAACCCTATAACTTGTAATTTTCTGTTGTGATTGTCTTTGTGTTTTGAACCGTAAAAAAACTCTTATCATTGTCTTTTTAATTCAAAACCCTTCTTCATTAGAAGCTCTAAGTAATCTATTCCTTGCTATACTTATGATTATCTATTAATGCTATTCAAGAATTGGGGAAAACCTAGACACTATTATCAATGTCTAAACCTTCTAACAGACTACTCTACTAGTCCTTACTATCATTGTTATTTTGGTGGAGGTTGGACTATACTTCATTTGAAACAAACAAACCATCCATACAAATCATGCTTTCTCAAAAATGTGAAATCCTAGACTAGAGTAAAGAAGATAGCTAGCCCAGACATGAAATGCTTTGAATGTTCTAGACACGTAGCTACTCTTTGTTAGAATTTCTCTTCTAATTTTGCAACATGTCATGGTTCTCCTTCTACGTGGCTGTTATACTACACCTTCGACTAGAGCTTACCAAACTGAATACTAGGGTTTTCTCCCATCAAAAGTGGAGTCCTCTACCAATGAACTCAAGATCCTCATCTTTACCACAGGTTTATCTTGAATTTTGATTGACCTCAATTAGAATGGGCATTGAATAGTCTAAGAAAATTACCTCCAAAATGTTAAACTCAAACTTCAACTCATGAATTATAAGGCCACGCAAGTTTTTATTTCTCTTTTGATGAAAGTTTAGCTCCCCACTTTAAAGATTTTGATAGTATTACCATAAAATAAATGTGACACCTTTGAATAAATTAAGGCTTTAAAAACCTTAATAAAACTTGGAATGAGCCTGAAGCTTAGAATATGAAAAAGAACTCTAACAAAGAAGCCTATAGAAAATGTGTTCCACAACAGAAAGGCAGATTCAAATTCAATTTTGACATTGCTCTAAAGGACAACCCAGGTATTGCAGGAAGTGGAGGACTCATTATGGATAGTGAATGTAAAGCCCTTCGCATTACTAAGCTTTAGCCCTCCACTTTGGCATTAGGGGACTAGAGATAGAAGAACGCTCACTCCTTGTGATCAAAGGAATGCAAAAGAAGGGAGTGACCAGTAGGAGGTTATATAATATTAGAATAGTATCAATGCTAAGCACAGACATAACTTTTGCACATTGTTATGAATAGGCAAAGTTGGTAAACAAACCAGTGGAACTCCTCATCTCCAGAGGAACCCTTCAAAGCAATCGAATAATTTACTAACATCATTACAAAACTATCCAAAAGAAAACACTGGATTTCACTTATAAGATGAATAATTTCAATAATTTGAGCGAACAACCATCTATGAGTTCATCGCCTTCATTCTTCATCATTTTGATGTCTTTCGTACATTGGAAGGTAATTATTGACCACCATACCTCAATCTTGACCTATGCTACCATAAAACCCTACAACCTAGTCATGTTTACAATTGAGGTCTTGGTGACTTGATCACTTAATATAGCTTAATCATCCAGGTCTCATCTAACTCCAACTCCAACACTTAAGCAAATCAACCCTAGCAACCAAGTACTTTGGGAAATATCTTCCAACTTGACAACATGGGTAATGATGGAGGAATGGAAGGTGAGACCTATAGAGGTGAGAGAGAGAGAGAGGGTGAGAGGAAGAGATAATGACCTGGAGAGGGTAGAGAAAGAGAAGTAGAGAGGGAGAGAAGAAGAGAGGGATGGAGAAAGAGACCTAGAGAGGGGAGAGAGAAGAGAGATAGTAGAGAGGGATAGAGAAGAGAGATAGAAGAGAGATACCAATGTCAATCTTTTTCTATAAATTTTTTTTTTTTGAAAAATTGGCCTACTGTCGGAATTCCAACATAAAAGGGTAAAAATTCTGACAAAGGACTGATGTCAAATGCATAGCATCCTCGTCGGAATTCTCTTGGAGGCCGTCGTAATTCTGACACAAAAGGGTTAAAATTACAATGGCCTCTAGGAGAGTTCCGATGAGGATGCTGTGCATCCGACAGCACTCCTCTGTTGGAATTTTTACCCTTTGATGTCAGAATTCTGATGGTAGGCCGAGATCACGACGGTATTCTTTCTAGGTATGAGAATCCATGGCAGCCATCGAAAAGGTTGGAGCTGATGTCAGAATTGCGATGACCACAAGGATAGTCGGAACTTCCAACAAAAAGTTTTCGACGACTTTTTTTGTTAGTAGTGCGATGAAATTGCGTCGGAATGCTAATGATTTGCCGTCAAAATTTTGACCCGAATGTACTAGTGTAAGATCAATGATGCCTTCTTAAATAACCTCCCAAATGTAGTACATATGTATTTCAATGTGTTTCATCCTCTGGTGACAAACTAGATTTCTTGAGATTTGTATAGCACTTTGATTATCACAAAAGATGATAGTAGGCTTCCTAACTAGAATACCAAACTCAATGAGAATATTCTAAAGACAAATAGCCTTAGTGGTGGCATTAAATACCCCTCGATACTCAGCCTCTTTTGATGAAAGAGAAATTGCATACTGCTTCTTACTCGACCAACAAATTGGACCCGAACCAAGTGAGAAGCAATACCTGGAATTGGACTTGTGATCTTGAGAATCACCTACCCAATCTGAATCTATATATCTCACCAAGTCAATATCCATGCATGTTGCATACTAAATTCCATAATTGTGAGTACCCTGAATGTAGTGGAGAATCTGCTTAGTTGCTTTCCAATGCAACTCATGTGGCTCCTACATGAATCTAGAGATCATTCCCACAACATATGAAATGTCAGGTCTTGTATGAGTCAAGTAGATGAGACTTCCAACACATTGTTAGTATAAAGTGCCATCAACCAAGGGTGAAGAGAACTTAGCCTCAAGTTTGACCCCTAACAAAAATGGAGTAGATCTAGGCCTACAATTAGCCATGCAAAATCTAGAGAGCATATCAAGTGCATAATTTGGTTGTCCAAGGAAGATACCTAAAGATGACTGAGTGATCTCAATCCCCAAGAATTAATGCAAAAGACCCAAGTCTAACATTAGAAATATATCATGTAGAGCATTTTTCACTGCCTTGATGGTGGATGAGTGACTCCCTCTTATCAACAAGTCATCAACATAAAGAACTAGAAATATGAGAGTATCATCCTGCTGCAAAATGTATACGTTAAGATCAAAATGGCACTGAGTGAAACCAACTGTCAGAAGGAATGAGTCCATCTTGGCATAAAAATCTCAAGGAGCTTGTTTAAGGCCATAGAGAGACTTTCGAAGTTGACACACAAGTGAAGGATCCTAAACAAACCCCTATGGTTGCTCCATGTAGATTTCCTCCTAAAGGTGACCATGAAGAAACACACTCTTTACATCCATCTTATGAACTTTCCAACGATGAGCTGAAGCTATAAAAAGGACAAGTCGAATGGAATTCATCTTAGCAACTAGAGAAAAATTCTCAGAGTAATTAACCCCTAGAACTTGGGGAAAACCTTTTTCTACCAAGCGAACCGTATACTTATCAACTAACCCATCTACTACTAATTGTGTTCGATAGATCCACTTGCATCAAACAAGTTTCCTTTACTTAAGAAGAGGAACTAAATCCATGTGTGATTCCTTTCCAAATAATTAAACTCTTCTTGTATTGCAACATCCCAATCGAGAACACCTGAAGCTTCTTGAAAAGACTATGGATTAGAAGCTGAAGCAATGAAGAGATGTGGAGCCTGCTGAAATTATGACCTTGTTCTTCTAGTATCTAATGGATCACCAATCCAATCTCATGCTAACTCAAAATTTTGTCGAGCCCAAAGAGGAACTGAATTTGGAGAGTCTAGGGGAGAATAATCAACCTTTGAATGATGACTATGAGAATAATGTAAATTCTCATCATCATTATCACCATCTAAAGTGGAGGAAGAAGACTCCTTATCAGGATTAGGAGGATTAAAATGCTCAGAAGAACTATCATCATGATGCAATGTCTCCAATGTGATAGTGGATGGAGAAGTGGTATGAGAAGAACTAGAAGAACTCTCCTCAAACTGAACACTCCTCTCAATTAACAACTCATGTGCAGAGGGATGGAGAAGTCTATACTCTTTGACATCATCTGGATACCCAACAAATATGCAAGGCTTTCTCTGTAGATATATACCCTTGTGTTTCTCTACTAGAATGTGGACCCATTCAAGAGAACCAGACACTCTGAAGTGCTTAACTGTAGGTTTTCGACTATTCCAAACCTGAAAAGGAGTTACCCTTTTCACATCTTTGTGAGGAACTCAGTTCTGGATGTAACATGCATAGTTGATGGCCTCTGCCTAATACTGAGGTGCCAAAGACTTGGAGTGAATCATACAATTTTCCATCTCCTTCAAAGACCTATTCTTGTGTTCTATGACACCATTCTGTTGAGGATAGTATGGAACTGTGTGCTATATGCTGATACCTTCTGAAGCACAAAACTATTCAAACTGATTATTAACATATTCACCCCCATTATCTGTACATAGAATCCTGATGAACTTCCCAAATTGTTTCTCTGCAAAAGCTTTGAAATCTAGAAAATTCTCAAATACCTCAAACTTTTGTTTGAGAAAGTAAACCCATGTATATCTGGAAAAGTCATCAATAAATGTCAAGACATATTTAGCTCTGTTGAAAGATGGTTGTGGAAATGGTCATGCCAAGTCACTATGTACCAACTCCAATAGTTGTGTATCTCTCCATGCTTTGCCTTTATCATGCTTCTCCTTAGGATGCTTACCAAGAATACATCCCTAGCAAACTCCATTAGAAAATTGAATAAAAGGAAACCCTAAAACCATGTCCTGCTGACTAAGTTGTTGCAAGTAGTGGTAGTTCAAGTGACCAAAATGTTGATGCCACAAACAACTCACCTCATCTGCATGATTGAGTAAAAATTTTGAAGGAGAGTTAGGAACAAAATGATAAAACTGATAATCTAGATTGATGATTTGATTTTCCCACAACAACACTAGACCCATTATGCATTTCACTAATTACCACTGTATCTTGTGTGAACTCAACTCACTTGCCAAAGCTAGTGAGAGTAATCTGATAAACAGATAGGATATTAGTTGATAAAGATGGAACACAAAGGACATCTTGAAATGCTCCTTCTCCCACATCAACAGACCCTCTCCCATGCACTTTAGCAGGAGTGTCTTCACCCATTAGTATGGTAGGCATGGAAAATGGCTCTAATGATGTGAAATCATCTTTTGAAGAGGAAATGTGGTGTGAATCACTCAAGTCAATTATCCAAGAATTGGGTTGTGAAGCAACAACAACTAGGTACTTACCCTTTCCTTTCCCCTTACTTTTATATGTGTCCTTAGAAGATCCTTTTGATGAACTTGGTTTGACTGAATCAGGAACCTTGATATTACTCTTTTTAAGAAGATGTGAAAGGCGATCAATTTGTTTCTTTAAACACTTATGTTCATCATGATCATGCCTCCTACAATAAGAACACTTGACCTTCTCCTTCTTAGGTTGTTCACCTTTTGATGAAGAGGTGTGATTATCTGCTTTTGAAGTAGCAGATTTTTTATCTTTCTTCTTCTCTCCTTGGTTCTCTTTTTTCTTATCTTGCTTACTAGACCCTTTTTGTTCTTTTGTGCCTTGATTCATAGCTAAGGGATGTGACTTAGAGGGTTTTATTGTACCAATTTGAACCAATTTGTCTTTCTTCCTAGTGAGTTCTGCAACATATTCATGTAAAGAAACAATTTTGAATGTAGTACCTAGGGCACAATTTGAAGCCTAAAATGTAGAAACAAACACTGAATAGTTAGGACCAAGCTTAGAAATAATACTCAAGATCAGTTGCTTATCATCTTTCTTAGTTCCACACCGTTCCAACTACAATCTTACAGACTTTAGTGAAGAAGTCTTGTATAGTATTGAAATTGGTTGGATTCAATCCTATGAGTTCATTCTCCAACTGATGACCTCTTAGCTCATCCTACTTACCAAAAATGTTTTCCAAAGTGGTCCACAATGCATTTGGTGTAGTGGTAGATTCAATGTGAAAAAGAAGGTCAAGAGAGACTAAAATACATAGAGTACCAAAAGCTTCATCACATTTAATTAAACCATTTAATCTTTTCTACATCATCTTGAGGTTAAGTTTCAAGTCCCATAGTAACACGATGATATCCATATCTTTTCAGATATTATCATCTTAGATTTTCATTCAAAGTAATTATATGGTGTTAAAAGTGGAACTATAGATGCATCCATGATAGCGGAAAAGAAGATTGCAAAGAATCAGGAAAAGTGCAAGAAAGAAGACACAAGAGACACCCCTCGTTTTCACTAGTCTCATAAATCACCCTCCCAAATATTAAGAGGTTGGCATTTTATAATTAGTGTGTTGCAAGGCTTTTTATCAGATTACAATGCTTTTAAGGCTCCAATAGCTTAAAAATAGAAATTTTTAATACAAATAATTTTGATACAAAATCTAAAAAAATTAACCTTATAGTTTCTCAATGCATCTCAATACCTTTCCAACAACTATTTGTTTTTGAAAAACAAAGTTGTGAGGTGAAAGATATGACCAATTGAAGAGAAAAAGAAGCATCTGATACAACCTGAAATATCTAACATAAAAGGGTAGAATTTTTCAATGAGACCTACAATAATGGAGATTTCTCATTTCCAGCATTTCATCAAGTATTCGTTTGCAAAAATCTGACACTCGAGGCAAAAGTTATGCAACTTTTAAGAAAGGTTGCTGAATTTATCTGCTAAAAAAAATGGCTTAGGCCCTGTTCAAGCTTGATTTCTGCAAAAAATATTAATTTTCTAGGAACACCATCAAAAACCCAAAAGTTTTTTGATGTTGGGATGAAAACCCAAAAATTGTTTTTATTGAAAAATAAACAGAAGTTGGAACACTAAAGCTGAAATTAAAACAACTCTAGTAAAAACATTTCACTCATTTTTTTTACTGTGTCCTCCAAACTCTAATTTTGGTGAGATAAAAGTCACTTTTGACTTTCTCGATCCTTATGGACACTCTATAAATGCTTATTAAGCTTCCAATATTGCCAAAAAGTTCCAATCACCCAAATCTTACAAGAACACATACATATAAAACCAAATTTAACTAGAAGCTATTTTCCTTTAAATTGTTCTGATTCTCCACATCACATGAGAATGCAAGAGAAGAGCATAATTGGTTTTAAGGAAATATTAGCTATCTAAAAGTATCAAATCTCTCAAATAAATTAGAAAAAACAATGAGCTATACCAAACAAAGCGACTCTGATACCATGTTAGATTCTGCAAGAAGCAAGAATCGAACCAGGATCTGATGTTCCTCATAGATCACATGCAACTCCAAACAACAGATCATCTAAGATCAAAATAATTGAATGAAGATAAATTTGATATGAGAGAAAAATAGAGACAGAGAAGAGAATTTGGAGAAGACTTTCACCAAGCAATCACTGAACTAGTGAAGGTGAGAGTATAATACTTATTATATATAAAAATTAAAAACATATACATCCAAGGGGTGCATTAACTCTTATTCTCCATAAAAGTGGGATTTTTTACCTTCTTGATAAATGGAAAAACATGTGGCATAACATCCTTACATGAAGACAGGAAAGGAGTTGAGAAAGTTGGCACATAAGGCTAAAACAGGATGAGGAACCCAACTACCTCATAACCCACTTAGGAAATGACAAAATAGTGGTTGTGAGAGGTGGCAGAACAAGACAAAAGAAGGTGTGTAACTCAACTACCCATGTGAGGTGGAGAGTTACACATGTGGATGAATTATTTCACCACGTGTCCTCATATAAACCACTCCTAATAACCTAAGCAAGCTTAAATAATATGTGTAGGAAAAATAAATACTCCCTAATATAAGCAAAATAAAAAAACCTACACTAACAGAGATCTTATGAGTTTCAGGTTGTTGTGAAGAGATTGTTTTGTGTTTGTTGTTGATGGATGTTGCCATCAATGATAAAGGGGGATATTATTGCAAATATGATGGTGATGATGTTGAGTGCTTATCATTAATGCCCCTGATTTTCTTGGTATTGGTGATCCGAAATATGTGTTCCTGGAATCTTTGGTGCTCCGGAAGATGTGTTGGTGACTCAAATATTTCTAGTTATTGGATATTGTGTTGATCGTTAGTATTCATGTGTATCTTGATTCCATTCTTATTTTTGTTGTTTTGGGTAATGGTGTTTGGGTCTAGATTAAGTCCAAATTTTGAGGATGTGTAGTGGCTTGTGGTGCAGTGTTTGTATCGTGTTTTGGGTCTGAAATTTGTAATGATTGTAACTTATTTATTTGACCGTTGATGTGTGCTATGGTATGGTTCACTTCCCATTCCTTCCCACCATTGAAATGATTAGCGTTGACTTATTTTAGATCTCTATCTTGGCCGACTTGGAAGATCATGCTTCCCAGAAGATAGTATATATATATATGAGGATGATATGATTACATTAGATATAGAAAAAGTGTGGCATTGTTTTAAAGACATGTGAGATTTAAAAGGAAAGATCTGACTATTGGTGATATGTGAGAGTGTGTTGGTATTGAGGCACCAGAAGTAGGCATTGTTTTGAAGACATGTGAGATTGGAAAGGAAAGATCTGATTGTTGGTGATATGTGAGAGTGTGTTGGTATTGAGGCACTAGAAGCAGGCCATTTTTGTAGATTGTGTTTCAGTGGTGGATTCTCTCTTTATTTCTCTCTTTCTTTGATAGTGAGCCTTTTTTGGGGAAGTGAGCCCACTTGCAATGAGCATTTTGTTAGTGAGCCACCCTTTATAAAAATCACCTTAATTGGTGTTTTATATTGAGAACTAACACTCTTAATGGTCTTTCCCTTCTTAGGTTTTCCATTTCATATATGGTGTTCATTGTGTGATCCGTTGTATGTTCCTATTTTCATGCTATATCTATGTTAATTAATTTTGTTGGTTTGGATCCAGATGTGGAAAGGATAAAAGAAATTATTTTAAGTAATCAACTGATTCACCCCCCCTCTTAGTTGCCTAGATATTCAACACTAAGGATGGTACATATTGAGTAATATTTAGGTTTCAATATGCACCCCTTTCACCAATCAAGAAACAATCAAAATTTTGTATCTAAATAGAACAAGGTTTCTAGTGGAGGAACTCCTAGGAACACCAATCTGTCTACAAGCATGGGTCGAGAACATTATCTAAGCTTCTCAAACCAACCCTATACCCCAATCTTGGTATCACCCAAGCTTCAATATTTCTTTAAACAAGATGATGATTGGATTGGGCTACAACTTTCACTCTCACCTCTTTATATATCTTTCTTAAGTAACATGGTTGAGGTCAAACTCTAGGGTGATGAGATCCCAAGGCAAACCTCCTACTAAAAAATAAAAAATGAAGGTATTGGGTGCTTCTCATTGTCATAACCCTCTTTTTGGACTTTGATATGACTTGCTACTACTACTACTACTACTACTACTACTACTACAATATTAATTTTATGAGTAATGTTAGAAAGAAAATATAAATTGAAATGATGTTGAAGTTTTAAGTGGTGACACACACATGAGGTCATGATTTATTTGAAAATTGCTTATTTTCTCAATATCCTAATTGGGCACATGGTGTAGGAGAAATAAGAAGATTCTATAAAAAAAAATTAATTCAAAATATTAAGGAATAAATATTATATTTAGCAAATATATGGCATGGGAGTTACAAAATTATTCTATAAAAAGAATAATTCTATTCATGGCAATTTTATGACAAAGGAGTTACAAAATGCATTTTTGGGGGAGAATTCAAATTTGAATTTTGAATGCATGGTCAAATGTAACCCCCACTATGACAACAATCATTTTTGCATGAAATTAATTTAGAAATTGTTTATTTTCTCAATATGCTATTTAGCACATGTTGTAGGAGGAAATGAGAAGGTTCTAGAAGAGAATTTCAAATTCAATTTTTGCATGTAACCCCCACTTTGACAATTAATCATTTTGCATGAAATTATTTTGGGAAAAGAATATGGAAATCAATTAATTTCTTTTGGAGTGGGAAAATGACTCTCTTTTCTATATGTTGAGTTCTAAATTTTTGAAAAAGGGAGTTCATTGTTTTTTGGATGATAATGTAGTCTTGAAATTCTTATGAATTTATTTTCAATACCATGTTAGTTGTAGGAGAAATTTTGTAGATGTGTTGTAGGATTTTGGAGAAGATAATTACCAAGCTTTAAGGAGGAATTGAAGGAGGTCAGCAAGGTTCTTCATTCAAATCCAGGTTCCCCTCTTGCACATTCATTGCTTGCTTTTTCTTTTCAAAGAAAATCTTCTTCTTGTCTCTTTCAAAATTTTGCACATAAGAAAGTTTATATTTTAATTTTATTTTTTTGAAAGAAATCTCTTTTATCCATTTCATATTTTTGCAAGGAAATCTTTTTTAGTTTTTGTTAATTGATTTAATCAAATACATTTAATAAATTGCTTTTCTATCAAAAAAAACAAAAATCTTCTTTTTTTATTCTGCATGTAGGAAATAAATTGGTTAATAGATTTCTTTAAAAATATGCATATACAAATTCGAATATTGTTTAATCTGAAATCTTTTCCTCAATCAACTTTCTTTATTTTACAAAAAATGAGATTTTTTTTAGAATGGAATATATATATTAGAATAACTTGAACAAAAATAAATCTATTACCAAAGTAATATAAAATCAGAAAAAAACAAAAATAGAAATATATTCATCTCTGTGTATGTTAGATAAATACCCATCTCTGTGGATTTTAAGAAAATATTCATGTGTGGATTTTAGGAAAACATTCATCTTTGTGCATTACAGGAAAAAAAAAAGAAAAAAGTTCGTCTTTGTAATTTTTAGAAACATATGAACATCTCTTTGGATTTTTAGGAAAAAAAATATATTATTCCCTATGCATGTATGAATTTAAAAAGAAAAAGGTAAATCTTGCCTTGATTAATAAATTAGTAAATTTCCCTTCAAATATATATTATATAAACATATATATCAAATTTATTTAAAATCATATTATATTTATGTTCTAAATTTGTTTGTAGATTTAAGTTTATTATTATATTATTAAAAGATTTTGAGTCAATAATTAAAAAAAAAAACATATATATATTTTGAGTTAGGAATTGTTTTATTAAAATTGAATTATACTTTAGAGTTTGTAATTAAATTTTATGTGTTTAATTTAAAATTAAAAATGTTTTAGAATATTGAAAGTTATTTTGAATGATTAAAATTAATAAGCTTATAGTTCTTTGAAATTTAATTATGCACTTGGTGATTAAAAAATCATTTAGGATTAGTTTATAATTATAGATTTTTAATAATTGAAAATTAATCAAAATTTAGTGATGGATTTATTTATTGAGGTCTATTTAATGAAAAATGGTTTTATTTATTGATATCTATTTAAAAGGGATTAATGAGACCTATTTATAATCTAACCTTATTGAAATTAATGTGTTTAAAATATCATTTCTAGTTTTAGGAATTAGATTATTAATATATTAAAGGAAAATTTAAGTGAAAAGGGTCTAACCCATATTAATGGATACCTTATTGGAGTTTTAATTATAGAAAATTAAGTTGCAAATTTGAACTCTTTTTAAATTCTAAAGAGTTAGTATCTCCTCAATGATGGGAAAAGAGTCCCTTGGGTTTTGAAAAGATAAATATTGAATAAGGCAAAAGGGTCAATTAACACTTGAGAATTTCAATAGATAATCGAGCATTAAGAGATCTATCATCTTGAATTAATCCTTCTTAGGATGTAGATATAATAGTTAAACCTCCTTATTAAACAAATTAGTTTGACTTAGGAAAAACAAAGCAAAGGAAAATATTATTGTGCCAATGATACACTTATTCCATAGTTTTGGATCTTTTCATCAAATAAATAAATCCTAATATTAAGTGTGTTCCCTCAAGAAATTCAATACATTTCAAATATTTAAGTTCTTTAATTATTGGATTTCAAAACTAACTTTTGTATATTTCCACTTGTACAAGTATCAAATGTTAAAGGAATTTACCTAACAAGTAGATGTGTTTAGATTCGTAGTAATCCTTTTAGGTATTTCAGCAATATGAGTTAATGTTAGACAAAATTTTGCCTCAATTCGAAAGGTTGATTGTTTGATTTGTTTCTTTATTAGATTCCAAGATATGAGCATATAAGGCATTGCAAATAGTCACTTCTTTTAATAGTTAAAATCATTTACCTTCTAGCTAAAAGAAACATAAGACTAGTAAAAAGGAAAAGTTACACTTAATAATACAAGTAATTAGTAAGGATAAATTTAATTAACATTAAAATTAGAGGTAAATTGCATAGTTAAATATTCATATGGTAATAGAATTAATTAGGATGCAAATAGAGTTTATTCAAAACCAAAATTGTTTTAGCAAATGAGTTTCAAGAAACGTATTCCGTGATCACTTAGAAAATTAAATAGCAACTCTAATTGAGGGTAATTTAAGGAGCAAACATTAGCTCCCTTCAAAGTATTTGAAATTGATAAAGTTATTATTTGTAGAATGTATCCAACGATAAAGTTAACGTTACTTCAAGTGGAAGGAGTAATTAGTTATCACTTTATAATCTTGCAAAGGTATTAGTTCAAAAGCAACTTGAAGTTTATTGATTAGAATTGTTTATTAGGAGACTTAGTATTATTTACTTGGTTAACTAGCAAGTGTTTACACTCTTGTCTAATCTTTTTTTCAAACAATTAGTAACTAAGAACAATGTGGTTAATTTGAAGCTTATTGTTGAATAGTTGTTTCCTTTTCCCTTCAACAAGTGAGTATTAATTCATTTCCAAAGTATAATTATTTGATAATTTAAATTCTATTTCAAGCAATTTAGTACCTTTCAAGTATTAGGATTCAAATTTAAAGTAGTGTTATCATTTGTAGATGAAATTTGTATTACTTCATATGGAAGAATTAGTTGGGATTATTGTTAAGTAATTTTCACTTCAAATAAGTAGGTGTTAAAATTCATTTCCAAATTCTTGCTATTCAATCATTTAATTTTCTTTCAAGCAAATCGGTACTAGGATTCATACTTATTGTGTAATGGTTTATCCAAAACAATTATATCTTCCAAGTGACTCAAATCAATTTCATAAGTTATCTTTGAAAGAATCATTGTTTCGAAGCAATTAGTAATTTCATGTATTTAGTTCAAGTTTTCAAATTTTTAATTATCATAACTTTCCTTTGGAGAAAATACTATTCCAAGTAGTTGATTTGTTTATGTTCCTTTCAATTATGTAAAATTCATACTTTAGTTTTTTCAAGCGATAATTCCTTGTATATAATAGTTTCTTTTTCATAATTATATTGGTATATTGCTTCATTTAAGATTCATGAATTCAAGGTTAAATTCCTAGCTAGATAACTAAACAAGAGGAGTTGAAACTAAAAATTAGCAGTGTTCGGTATCTATGGTGCCTCTGGGTCACACTTACGGGTAATGTCATCATGTTGAACTACTACACTTAACGCCTAATAAAGCTACAATAATGGCATCTATGGCATCATCCCTCTAAATCGCCGGGGAGAAATAAGGATCATTTGGAAGTTAAAATCCAAGGGGTGGATAATCTCCCTTGGATCGATAATCTAAAAAGATTAATTTTTAATGAATTTACATCCGATCAATTGAACTTTAGATAACCCCATTAAGGTGTGGATGTGTGTGAAGATCTTATAAATTTATTTTATCTTGATGATTTCAATAGATATTAATGGATTAAGGGTGATGTATTCAATAGGAAATAGGACTTAGTTGTTTAGGCCACAAGAAAAAGACCATCTTGAGCCTTTTTTCTATAGAGCTACCATCGTGGGTAGCAACAGCAGAGAAACTGTCTAGGACATTGACCCTATAAAGGGTTGCGTACCCACCAAATAGTTTACATTAAACCATAGTTATAAACCAGAACTACATACTTTATGCCTTGATCCCGTGCCAAAATGGGTATGTAGGCAGTCTAGGGATGGAGTTGTCCCTTGTACTCAGGCATTCGGGGATGGGGATTAGGATTTGATTATGGGAGTAGTTGGTTCTTGAAGCTCCTTGGTATTTTAATCAAATGATGAAAATAATAATTGAAAGGTTAAAATTAATTCAATGCATACTCAGAAGCAATCCCGTATGGATTTGCTTGACTTCCTGAGGCTTTAGGCCAAATTCTGAGGCAGAACTCAAGCTTGTTTATGTAATTATTTTTATACTCCTAAGGACGGCGACCTCGGTGCACTCCTAGTAGGGGAGTGTAGTCTTTAGAGAGTGGCTCAGGACCCAGATGGTCTCGATGAGTCTAAAGTCTCTAGCTAGAGCATATCCTATTCTTATGAATAGATACCTACCCCGTTTGGGTAGATGCCTATCCTGGATTGGATAGATGAAACCTCTTGTCCCGTATGGACAGATGCCTAACCCATATGGTTAGATACCTAACCCATATGGTTAGATACCTAGTCCCGTATGGACAGATGCCTAACCCGTATGGTTAGATGCCCATCCCCGTTGGATGGATGCCTATCTCATTTGGATAGATGTACCTGAGTATGTGATTGAATAAAAAATAAATAAGAATAAGCAAGAATAAGAAATCAATGTTTTTATATATGAAAAAAAAAATTAGTTGAGTTTTTGGATTAAGTTAAGTGGGTTATTACACTCATACACCCAAGGTCACATGAGCATGTGAGGGGATAGGATACACACACTAACTTGGGTAACACAACAAACATGTAAGCACAAAAAATACTTCAAATAATTATTCATTAACTTTGGAAATTGAATTGTTTCCTACATTATAATAAATGCAACACTAAGTTTTAAAATTTAATCTTTTTTCATTTTTTTCTAGAAAAATATTTGTATTTTGCATGAATGATCTTCATCCCTATTTTCCAATGTGTTGTACAGATAGTAAGTACTATAAAATCCCTAGCCTATGAAGCTAGAAAATAGAAACCAAAATCTAGAAATGATTAAAAAATTTAAAATTTACCTCATTTCTCTTAACAATCAAATGCAACAATGATGCAAATGATTGAGGTGTCGAAAGAATAAATTGCATCACATAAACTAACAAATATGGCAAGAATACTAACCATTATAGTGAGGATACAAATAGTTGTGGTGTGCTTATCTACATATTATAACAATAAAAAATTAATCAAGTTCCAAGTAGAATATCAAAAATTAAGTTTTTAACAAAAAATCTAAATTCATTAATTTCCATTTACAATAGAAAACTGTGCAAATTGAATGGTTTTCCCTAATTAAATTTATTTACCACTTAGAATTTTGATAAATTCATTAACCCCCAACTAGATGTGTGATTAATTCTTTAACCATTTGCCACAAAAATTGAATTGTAAAATTATTTTGCTCCATTTTAATCCAATTAATTGCCTTAGTGCATGATCAATTTAGTTTGCAAATTAACTGGATTATTAAACTAGACAAATGTGTTGAAAATTAGATCAATTGCATTACAGATAATTAAGTCATTTGTGATCAGAAAATCATGTCACACGTATGATTGATTGTGTTATAGTTAACCTATTAACTTAAAACCATTTATAATTAGGCAATTGTGTTAGACAGAAATAATTGTGTTATTAAAAAATAGATGTATCAAAATTATATCAATTATGTTGCAAAACCTTCAATTGCATCACTAGAAACCTACAAAATCACAAAAACTCACATTTTCACTAGATTAGGGCATGTTTCACGTCCGGTTCACCAGAAATGTTGAATAGAAAATTGGAACATGTGCATTGAAACATATGGATAACCACAAAACCCTAGTTTCAAAGTTGAAACCTACTCAACAAATAGAGAAAACAAACTTGAAATACAATTAAACGAAATGCAAACCAAAACCGTCTTGCCTCCAATTTGCCAAGCCTCCATTTTTCTTCTTAATCCTCTCATATTGCTCTCAGATTTTATTATAAGTGTGCACAAAAGCATATTTGAAAGATCAAAAGATGATAATGATAAGATGATATCACAAATGTGGTTGGATTAAAAAATGGGAGGATGATTCAAATTTATAGAAGATTTTGGGGTGCCTGGGGATTGAATAAAGGGTCAGGATTAATTCAAATTTCAAGAGATCAATGGTCATGATTGCATGAGAGGATAAGTTAAGTGGAGAGGGAGGTGAGATAAATTACCAAGTGGTAGTGAGAAGTGAAGAGAGAGGAAGTGAGTGGGAAAGTGGAAGAGTTAAGTGAGAAGGAAAAGTAGGTAAGTTGAGTGGAGAAATAGGAAAGTGGAGTGCCAAGTGGAGTGACAAATAAATAAAATAAAATTTATTTGTTCTCACCCACATGTGAGGATAATTAAATAAATATTAAATTATTAAATTATGAATATTTAGAAAATTAGGAAAGATTAAATAATTAATATAATTATTTAATAAATGAAGAATAATTAGCTTAGGTTAAAGAGACTAAATAATTAGGAAAATTATTTAATCGCCAAAGAAAGATTAATCTGAGTGATTAGACAATGAAGATTAGTTGATTAGGGTAAATGATGAATTAGAAGAAATTGTCATTAAAATAATTAAAACTTATTTAATTATGAGAAGATACAAGAATGACAGAAGCCCTAACTGAATAATAATATCATTCAATTAGTAAAGACGAATAATTTCTTAAAATCATTGTCACAAGTGAAGGATGATCTTCAATATCTATATTTATTAGTGGACAATATAATTTGTAATAAACTTGCACATCATGCGAGCAATAATAGCTGGATTAGAAGGTTAGTTAATTTATTTTGTTTATTTTCAAGTAATATTATGTAAATAATATAAAGAAGTGTCTTTCTACAATTTGTTTCATCATTGGTAATTCTCATATCTGCATATTGTTGGATTTTTTATTCATCAAGTATTTAGTGTTATCATTATCTTAATTTTTTATTCACATCTTAACGGAGTTTATTAGACCTGTCATTTCTATAAATATCAATTGAAATTTCTCATTATGTCTACCAATAGTTTAATTTCTTTAACAAATTTGTAAGCTTTGTAGTGCAATTGAGATTGGTCATTTCTATTAATGTTTTGATTATACAACTCTTCATTAGCATCAACCTAAATAAAATTGTCTAAGCAAATATTAACTCAAACTCTTTTTGTCTAGGACAATGTTTTGATTACCCAAATTTGTACCAACATCAGCCAAAACCCCTCATGTTTGGGCAAATATTCTGATTGTCCAATTGATCACTTAATTATTCACATCCAATCTATGGATTAAAATATCTACACACCAACAATAAATCATGAAGTTTGTGGATTCAACTATCCAGAAACCAACAACAAGCCACTAAGTTTGTGGATTCAACTATCCATAAACCAACAAACCACTACATGTCCCTTCTTGCTCTTGAAAGACTAATGATGAAAAGAAGTGCATCATGCAATGATCCCTAATTGAGAAGATAACTCAGTCTACTCCTACCTTCATTTCCTCCAACCTCCAATTCGACCTACTTTAATTCTTAGAGAAGATATGCATCTTTGTAGTATTTACGAAGAGATCCTTGATTACAAATTGCAAAATTACATCTTTCTCCCTAAGTTTTAGTAGGAGTTAAAGCATTGTATTTTTTTAACTTGTCATCAATAAGATTTATAGAGAATTGAATGCAACTCACTAGAATGTGTCCTTTTTTTTATCAGTGAAAGTGCAAGGATTTTTAGCTTGACCCTTTTTCTAGGTGAGGCCACAAAGGGGGGACCTCCTCCTTGGCATTGACACTCAACCACCTTGATTCTCCTCCTTAGCATTAACAATAGCCATCCTCCTCTTCTTCCTTCATCGTCACACCCTCCTCCTTCTTCCTCATTCATGGTTTCCTCCTCCTCTCCTTCTTCCTTCTCTTTCCATCCTCTGTGGGGTTTGAGCCTTCGTGGCACCATTAACAATGCTACTTTTTCACCATCATACCACAGGATCAACCCCAGAATGTGTCCTTTTTTATTGCAATAGAAGCATTTTAAATTATTCTTTCATGTTGAAAGAGTAGTCTTCTTCTTGACAAACAAAGTAGATTCCTTAATAATTGAGTGGTTTTTAGTAGCTCTTTTCTCTTCATGTTAAGTAAGATATAAAATTTTCTAAGCTTGAACTTGGATTCAATTTGTTTACATAGTTTTGTCAAAACATGGAGGCATATTATTTAATTAAATGGTTTTGGCCTCATCACGCCAATTTTACATTTGATTCCAACAAGTTGATTAGGAACAAAATGAAATTTACTAATATGTTGAGCCATATTGTCACCCTCTTTCATTTTTAAACCAAAGTCTTTGCTTCATTCTTATTTTAGCACTTGAAACATGTGAACCAAATAAATAATTAATACCTTCCCATATTTGGTTTGAGGTTTTTGTCAAATCAATATGATGTAAATACACATTAGATAGCCCAAGACCAATCATTGTTGTAGCTCTACAATCTTTTGCTACCTATTTTAATGCTTCATCTACATCTTATGGTTTTTGCATTGTTCCATTAACAATATCTCAAAGATCTTTTTCTATTAAAATCATTTCCACTTTAACTTACGATGTATAAAATTCACAACCCTCAAAATTTGGAATAATATATGGTTTCTTCATTTTTTATAAAAGCAATCTAAATATTTATCTCTATTTTTATTTAAAAGAAATTAATATTAAGTTTCCTATTATAGGGCAACAAAGAGGCCATTAGCACATATACCTTGATAATGCTCTAGTCTGAAAAAATTATCTCATATATTTAGTATGGGAATGATCTCACTAATGCTTAATGTTGTAGGATGAAAATGGATTAGGAAAGATGCTCTTTTATAGGATTCCCAAGGTATTTCATAAATTAAGCCGGCATCCAACATTCATATTCGAGTATCAAGATGAGATATAAAATGACAAGAATTGATGCACTAACATTGGTTGATTTTTGGCCTTTTTAAAGTGGACTATGGTGCTAGTCCACCCATAAAAGGGTGAAACAAAGGCAGATGCAAGGTACACAAGTGTAGGGAATAGTATATAGTCACCAAATGGGCATATGACAATAGCTTAGTACTATCAAGGCCAAAAATAGCCTAAAAATGAGCTATAATAGGGAACACTAAAGCAAGGGCCCAAAAAGGAGTGTGAAAAAGTAAAGGTTACAATTAATGACACTACAACTGAACACATCCTTGGTTAATATTGAAGATTGTAATTGTTGGTAAAATGGTGTCTCAACCTTGCATTTACATAAGGTTACTATTTATAGTAAGTTTTTGTTTGAGCACAAAATGGTGCAAAATTTAAGCTTTGGATTGGCTAGATAATCATGCCAATAAAATTTCATCACAACTAGTTTTGAAGATATTAAAGTTTCCATTTTGGAAGGTGTGATGAAAGGTTTACGTTTAATTTTGAGGACTTTAGACCCTCTAAAATGCCCAAAAAAGTGGGAATAACTAGCAGAGTTGGTTATGAGGTGATAGAGCACTTCATGAGCTTCTGGCGCTTCAAATGGTTCGTCAATTGGACAATCGGTTCACAAGTTATGGCCTTTGGAAGTTTGGACTCTTGAAATAGGAAATATAAAATGCATCAGACACATAAATGAGCTGTATCATAAGCCTGCAACCAAAGAATAGTTCCTACAGTAATTCACCAGCCAAGAAAAAACATCAGTTCCTATAGCATTTGAAAGAGTTCCTGCAACAACTAGAGAAGACATTAAGTGCGCAGTTCCTGCAACTTCTACAGGGAACGTTCTTAACATTCAATAAATTCTTCAAGCACACTTTCATAAAAATATTTCAATGTCTTATGGAAATATTACTCTTCGATAATAATTTATTATGTCCACGTCATCCCATTCCATCTCTCTATCTATCACTTCATTCATGTCACATCATCTCATTTCACCCCTTTTTTTTATCCAATCATTTCATGCAACATTTATTGGTATGACTGCAGGTATGTACATTGTTTATTTTTTATTAATTATGCATTTATTATTTTGCCATTATTATTACCTATTTTAAATTTGCGTACCCTTCCCTTTGTCCTTTCCGCATGTGTGGACACGTGCCATCATAAGTTGGGGGGTCTTTTATGGTTAGATTTTCCAAGTGGAGTAATTATCCATCCTTGTCAGTAATCTGCTTTGATTTTCTAACACCATTTTGGAATAAGACATTCTTTGCCATGAGTGATTAGTTCATCTTGCCGCCAAAATCATTGAAAGAAACTGGAAGTAAGTAAGGTATTTTAGAGCAAAATATTTTCAGCTCTGCAGGTTATTTCAGTTCCCCATTCTCTATTGTGGAAATTATTTTGAGAGCCGAAATAGACATGGGTGGAGATCTTATCTGCCATGAACTTGTAGTTTATGACATGTTGCTCCAGGATGTGTTGTGTGAGCATTATTTTCATATGCATGGGTGGATTGATTATTTTCTAAAAATAATAGATTACAATGAAAAAATTGCTTTGAATTCATGTGTACATTCAATGAAGGAGAGGCCTCTGTCAAGGGATTGAGAGTTATTTCCATAGAGCAACAAATAGCTAAAGTAATTGGGTTGCTACAAGAAGGGGAGTTGTTTCCTGAATCTGAGGATGCAAGAAGCGCTAGGGCATAATTTACACACCCAGCAGATGGACCCCTAAGGATGGACAAATAGGGAACTCGACGGATATCTCTTCCACTGGAATGGCCCCAGGTGGCATTGTATGTGATCAAATACATTAACTACGATGGAAGGTACTCAAAATTGCATTTGGTACATTTTAAACTACTTAGTCATTTACGGCATGGCTAAAGGGTAAGTGTGCCCAATTTTCTATATCACCTTGTTTCCATAAGTGTGAAAGAAATACAAAAGGGAGGAAATCATTCTGTCAGTCACCATGGCCTGATAAAATTGTTAGTAGAACATTCTCTTAGGGATGTTTCTCAAATTGCATGGGGGGTATTCAAAGATATACTTCAATTTAGGGAGGAAAATGCTCCTGTTGCAAAAGAATTAGCAGCCCAAGAAGAGGATATCAGAGAACCCTCATCCCCTAGGGTTTTGGTAGAGGATGAACCTCCTATTGTGAATGAAGCTTTGACTATTACAGAAGAAATGGTGATGGAAACAAATATTGAGCAGCCCTCCACTCATCAAAGTGGAGTGGCATCTTCTAAAGGAAAAGGGAAAGAAGTAGAGGCAATTGACACAGAGGGAGAAACCATAGTACAACCTCAAGCAGTGTAGGTTTCTCCTACAACCAAGAAGCATAGGCTAAAAGAAAGTTCTCCTGCAGCAACGCCTCTTTCAAGAACTGTTCCTACAACCACTTCGAAAATGTATGCAAGAACTTGACAGAGTAAGAAGAAAGTTCAAATAATAGGGGAAGCAGTGGAAATCATTTCAGTAGAAACATCAGAAGAAGGGCATGCGAGTCAAACAAAGATTAAATCACAGGAAGGACATGGTGCTGATAGACTTTCAAATCTGGCACAAGTAGCAGAACAATTTGGAGAGCCTGTTGAAGAAATCTCATGCCCTCAGGTAATAGCTAATAAACCACATTCATCTCTCACTAGTTTGTCTATTGCACTTACATTTTAAATAGGAAGTGGGAGATAAAGAGGGCTAGGTTAGATGGGATTATTGATAAACAACAGAAATAAATTGAAAAGATGGATAATCAGATTGAGGAATTAAAAGCTAAAGTTGACACAATTGCCAGTATGGTTCTTGAGCTAATACAATGTAGGGCTCCTCCACGGGTTTATGCTTTGCATCTAAAAGAGCAGTATTTAAGTTTTAAGCTAAACCGCATTGTTAGAAACCTTAGTCCTTCTTTAGATACCCTAGAAGAATTTTATAGTGTTTATCAAACCTCTCCAACAACTGTTAAGAATTTGTTATGTGAATTTTATTTGCATAACTATGTTGTAACTTCTGAAAATGAATGGAATCCCTTGTTATACATCGGTGACATTCACATAAAAGCATTAATGTCATGGGTGCAAATGAGATCAGCATGGGAACTTAGGCCAAAACATATAGAAATTTGGAATTTGACTGTCCATTACCACTCAGAGTTGAAGCCAAGAATCTATGGCTTCTTTATAATGATTGGCAAAAATTGTTAGCAAGATCTAATGTAAGGAGACAGGTGTTACCAATAAGAGAGGAAACATACTAGGAATATGAACATTTGATTAAAAATGAAAATTTAGTTGCAATGGACTGTCTGGTTCAACATTGGAATAATCTTCTAGAGGACTTAAAATAGGGTGAACATCATTCACTGCCTAATTTTCATGCATCTATACAAAGAGCCCCTAAATACATCCATCTGGGTAGGGAGAAGAGCAATAAATGGCTACCCTTGATATTTCAGCCACCTATCCTTATGTGGCCATTATTGGGATGCAGGGTTGCAGATAAGCCATATGAGGAGGCCACCAAAGAAGCCAGATGGGCCAGACTAGAAAAAATGAAGGGATTTTTTGGAATTTGGCTACAGGAGGGACAGGACAGGGAACTATTGGTGACTTGCGAGTAAGTGCCCGAATCAAAAAATTTCCTCTTGCTGGAGGATCAACAAGACACTAAGTTGGGGGGCATGATGAGCTGAGATATTAGCTCCTTTTATTCTTGAAACTCATAAGTGTTTACCATGTTTTAATTTGTATAATGTGATAGTAATGATGTATTAGAGTTTGACAATGTGCATTATAGATGTTAACTAAACTCATTAAATCTTGTTTTGTCTTGACCAATTATTCCTGTTGCCATACCAATTATTCATGTTGCCATGTGGATTATCATAGGTGATATCATGTGTAAAATATTTAAGTGTTTTGATTAATTAAAATAGATATATGCATATTATTGTATGTTCTATCTTTTTAATTGCAGGAATAAATAAGATGTTGTTGTGGTGGTTTTTCCGTCATGTCAGTAAGGCAGTTGGAGATATTCAAGGGGTGGTTAAAAGTTAAAATCAGCAAAGAGAATAATGGGTGTAAGGAGTGGTAAAGGAGTAGCAAGGTGTGCAAGATTTATTTATGTCTATCTTGAGTAAACATTAAATCTTGTAATATCGCCATGCTATATTCTTGGTTGCGGTTTAGTAGTAATCCACATTTTCAATGGCTTAGCTTTGTTTGTTCTCTATCATAAATGTTTTCTGCCTTGTTCATCGGTGTGACCTAGATTGTAGGGAGTTGTTGTAGTTTTCTTTTAAATAAGTGTATGTGCCTCCTCTCTGAGGTTAGAGAAGAAGAGAAGGGGAAGAGATACAGAAGATTTAGAAATAAAGTTGCAGAATATTTTTTAGCTTTTTTTCATTTTGTATGGTGTGTCAACTTTTGAAGGACAATGAATAAAGTGATGTTATTCCAAGTAATTAAGAGTTATATTTGTAAGCATGGATACACTCATCCAAGGGGGTCCACTTGGTGAGTATTCATGTGCATTTGTTAACTTAGTTTCCCTTTCTGCTACAGTAGTCGTTCTAGCAATTGATTGTTCCTGCAGCTACTGGAAACAGATCCTGTGATTGTTCCTACAGCCAAAGTAAATAGAGTAATTCATATTTGTGAGCTTTGGACTTAGTTAACAAGTTATTTAATTGGGTTTTATGTTAATGCAGAGTTTTCCTGTAGCCATTCAGTTGTTACAATTCTTCCTTACTTATTTCAAATAGGTTTAGTTGCTACAGTAATGCAAAATAGCTATTGCAGGAACTTAGTGCATATATAGTGCAAACCCATTTCAAGTAATATGTCTTTGGGTTGATAAACAAATAAAATTCAGTTATGGAGATTATAACTTCATAGAGTGAATGTCCAAACTTTGGGTTGAGAATTTAGCTACAGTTATTGTTCCTATTGGTGAAGCAAACAATTGTAACAATCAATAAAGTTTTTGTATTATCCTCCTCTCAACGTTAGTGTAGGAATTTGTTCCACTACTTAACTTCCTTATAGTAATGAAGTTGTTTTTACCCTTTGATAACTTAACAAATCCCTCTTAAAGAACCTCTTTGATGTTCTTAGATGTAATACCAATGTAAATAGCTAGACTGTCCTTTCTAAAACTATTGGTAAGAAGGGATATTAGATATTAGGAGGATGGAGAGTAAGATTCAATAAATACTCTCTATTTAATTCTAGTTGGAAAATGATCCCTTTAATGAGTGTTGAATAAAGAGATGGTTCTTGTTAAGCATACTATGAGAATGCTTCAAACTAAGAAAACTTGGGGCTTAAAGTTTAGGGCTAAAATGAATTATCTTAATAATGATGACAAAGATTCTATCTTTTTCCTTCACATTTACAAAAGAGAAAAGTATCAAGGAAAATTCACTTTGTGTGCGAAGATAGTGTATTGATAAGTCACTTTAACCAAATTCAAAAAAATATATATAGTCAATTTACAAACCCCTCTTCTTTGATAATGTCAATGAAGAGCATAAAATTGCCAAAGATCTGTATTTTTTTTTTTTTGAAGATTAAGGGGGAAGATTCTAAGTTGATTGCAAGAGATATCTCTAAGGTGAAAATTGTGAAATAAATTAAAACTCTCAAGAATGATAAATCACTAGGTGTAGATGGGTTACCTACAAAATTTTATAAAAGAAATATTTATTGGATTGGGAATACCTTCTTCGGCTTAATTCTAAATATATCTTTAAAGGGACTCTTAGTAGTAACATTGTGTAATGTCATAAATCGCAACCCCTTTTATATTCCACACTCCTTTTTGGGTCCTTGCTTTAGTGTGCCTCCTTCTTGGTCATTTTGAGCCTATTTTGGCCTTATCTCATCTAAACTATCATCATATGCTCATGGGGTGACATAATCCAATGTTTGGGGCCTATGCACTCTACAGCCACCTCTATTTCATCCCTTTTCTAGTTAGACTATGGCACCTAGCATCTTGGTCCCTCCAAAAGGGGCACAAATTTGAATATTTTGGAGTGTGAACTCCTACCATTTATGATTCGATCTCAATATTTTGATATGACCATTGGAATTCATCTTAAAAGTGAAAATACCTTCAAAAATCTATATAAAGTCATCGCCTCTAATTCATTTTATCATCTTTCATAATCCACAAGTTTTATTTTAATTCTCAATTCCTTGATTAGAGAGCATATTTGAGTACAAGGAGCATCGAGCTATGTTCAAGTATGTTTTTATCATATGGATTTTGTTATTATTTATTATGTTATTGCATCAACACTGAGAGGACTTATCTAAAGAGAATTATTATAATGCCTCCTTTGAAGGACCAAGGCAAAAACCTAGGCTAACAACTTTTTTTTGAAACTTATATTAACATAACATCTTAAATAGAAGATAAAAGAGTAATAATCTTAACTACAAGAAATTATCACTCAAGAGAGTTTTTTTCATCCTCTCCTTTCAGGTTTTTTTCATCAGCAATGTATAAACTTTTTATTATTAATATAATGGGTACTACCACTCTACAACTATTTAACTATCGAAAAAAAAAAAGTATCACTCGAGATATTGACATCACTTGAGATAAAGTACCAACATGATTAGGCTCACTAGCCAACCTCACCTTTGCATACACAAGGTGGCATTAGCAAAATACTATCACTTTACCAAAACAAGATCAACCTCAAGGGAATACTAAAGGGCATATATGAACACCCTGGAACTCTTGTGATCATCCCAAGAAAACTTCTTCTATCAATGAGATGTAGAATATTGAGGTATAATTTCTAGGTATTTTTTATGTCACAAAAAATTGCATTTTTAGAGGTCTTTGGAGTGGAACATGAGGCCAAAAATTTCATCATTCTCTTAGAACCATTTTCAAAGGCAAGGTTCAAAGACACCTACTCTAGTTCTCTTCAATCTCTTTGTAACAAATTATGAACGCACATTTTTTTATCACTAGGCTAGCAGATATGATCTTTCAATGATAGGGTGAAATTCAATACCCAATTAGATACCACAGGACTTCATGTCAAGGTTCATGGATTAAGGTTACACCTTATCTCATTCATAATTAGACGAAACTCTATCACTGAAATCTTAAAGCCTGGCACTCAAGGATAATCTAGGGTCAGGCATCGGGGGTTTAGCATACCAAGGTCTGACTAGGAACCCCAAAGGATTGATGCACAAAGTCCAAAAACCTAGTACCTATGATATCTGACATTGAAAAACTCTCATTGATGATTGTGGGTCAAATTTATGACCACCCAAATTAGAAATTCAATCCTTGTAAGTGTTATTCCCAATGCCTAAAAATGCCAGGGTTGCAAGCCTGGAAATCTATCATTTCAAGAATCGGAGGTTGGGGTTCCCCAATAATTTTTTCGCACAAAATAACTCCAAAGTGTGAAAGTATGATTCTAAAAAATGTAATAGAGTTAAGAAATTTCAAGGTGAAGAAAAGGCTTTCAAGGGTAAGGGGTCAGGGATACACTATGTTCCAAGTGAACTTCCTAAGGCTTATCCCTAATGGCAAATTTTTAACTTATGAAAAGAAAAAATTTGGGGGTCAGGTATTGGGGCTACACTAGGCCTTGATCACACACTTAGTAACTTTGTGAGGCACAAGCCTAAACAACAATGCCTGAAACACTTAGTCATTTTCTAAAATTTTGACTAAGAAACAACATAAGGAAAAGTATGATCTTATAGCATATTTGTTCTTTTTGAGCCAAAGAAAAGGTTCCTACATTCTTTTTAATCAAACTAAAGAATGCATAAGGAAGGAAATAACATGTGATTATTCATTCATGGTACCAACACCAAGGCACATAACTGAGACCAATCCAATAACATTACATCATAGTATATATTCTTCTTCATGAGAGGTCCAATTATCATAATTACAATTACATTGCAAAGGACTCAAATGTCTTGATTTGCATGTTCTCATGAATTGAAATAAAAAATTACATAAGGGAATGATAAATGTTGGTATTTGGTGCAACATCTTGTCTATAGCCTCTAGCCCCCAATGGTGTTTCCATGCCACCTGTAATGCCCCTCCAAGCCGGCTACAAATAAGGAGGTATTGTGATATTATACCTTTGCTATAATGTTATCAATAGATTATTCAATACTAAATGCTAATCAATATAGTTAGTAATATGGATAATTGAGGATATATGGTTGGCTTAGGACTTGATGCTTATTATGAATATATTTTAGTAATATTTTCATAGGATGAAGAATGACTATTTTTATAAGGGATTTTGACGTACTGACCTATGTTGTAGCAGCCAAAGTATACTATTTGCTTGAGAATTTCATATTATTGGCTTTCTATGGTAGTGTCGAGTTTATGTTAGTTATCCATTGTTTTCTATGTGATGGTAGAATTAATAATTTAATTAGTATTAAGTGTTGATTATAAGCGAGTTTAGTTTATTTAATTATTACTTTGGAGCGATTAATAATTGATGCATATGTTGGAATGTATAAACTTATTTAGGGAAATAAAATAACACCTTATCTTCTGATTAATAAATTAATATTATAATTGTAAATAAATTAATTAATAAAAATGCTTTATTTAATTAAGTAAATTAAAAAAACCTTATTCATTATTTTATTGAGTCATGTTTTAATAGTTAATAAATTAAATAAATATTAACCTCATGAGCATTAATTATAAAATATTTTTAATTAATTTTATTTTAATTGAATTTTTTCAAAATGGGTTGCTTTTTAGAGCTTGTGTGGGTGAGTGATTTGGGAAATTTCCTTTCCTTGTGATGTTTTTATTTTGGGAAAAATTTCTAGAATAGGGTGGGTTCCTTCTTGTTTTTTCATTTTGGATTTTGGTCATTTTTGGATTTTGGGGAAAGAATTCTCTTAAGGTTGGGATTTTGGTTTTGAATCTTTGACAACTATGTGTTGCGAAGGCTGGAGCTTGGAGGCTTCTTTTACAAATTCAAAACCTAGAGTGCAAATCTAGGTAGGGGTTAAATTCCCTGTGTTTGTGTTTTGTTTGAAAAGAATTTGGTATTTGATTTCAAGAAAAATAGTTGTTTGTTATTAATTAGATTAGGGAAATTTTCTTTGGAAATTTTAGTTTTTTATGTTAACTAGTTTATCTAGTAATCGTCTGTTGAAAGAAAATAAGATAATCTTGTTAATTTGGGGTTTCGTGTTGTCAAGAAATGTTTTGGGATTCCCTATTTCAGATTTTTATTTTCTTTATGTGTCTGTAAGGTGCCTAAATTAGGTGAGATTTTAATCTATCCAGTTATTCATCACTTCCTCAGCCCCTTTTTGTACATAAGATAATCTTGTTAATTTGGGGTTTCGTGTTGTCAAGAAATGTTTTGGGACTCCCTATTTCAGATTTTTATTTTCTTTGTGTCTGTAAGGTGCCTAAATTAGGTGAGATTTTAATCTATCCAGTTATTCATCACTTCCTCAACCCCTTTTTGTACATTGTAAATCACAGTGCTTAATCTATGACATTTAATTTCACAATACCGTGCTTTCCTGTATCTAATTTCACTATCCTCTATGGCCTCAACTGTTATTTCTTTTGATTGTCAACATACTATGCTTCAACTATTATTTCTTGTTATTTATTTTAATTGTCAACATATGGTGCTTTGTTATTTCTCAGCTTCAAGCGATGCCTTCTCTTAGTCTATTGTAATGTCTATTTAAGTTGCTTAGTATATCTTCACAAGATTTCATAGATTTAATGAATAATTGAAAGGATTTTTATTTTTGTTTAATTTAATAATAGTAAAAAAGAAATTTTATTCACATGTTGGATAAATACAAAATGGTTATAGTTATTTTAGTAATTTTATTTGAACTTTATTTCTTCCAATCAAATAGTTATAATAATAATAATATGAATTACAAAATTTTATTGCATAATGTTCAACCAATGATTTTGTTTAAAATGAAAACAATGAGATATCCCAAATCTTTAAGGATTTTTTGAATTAGAAGGTTGATCTCTTAAGACTTTAATTATTTATTTAAAATATTGGAAAGTTACTTTATTGGAATGTTTATTTTTAATATATTATTTTAGAAAGTAGATTCTTCTTAGTATTTGAAAATAATATCACTTTGTTTGGTTATTCCTTAATATTAGTTTAGAAAGTTGCTTTGTTTAAATCTTTGTTATAAATTATGTTGTAAAATTTTCTTGTTTGAATGTGTTAACAATGTTTAGAAAATTACATTGTTGGAATCCTTGAAGAATTTTATTATAAAAAATAATCTGCTTTAAATCGTTATTAAATATTAAGTTTCCTTATTCAAATATTTATTAATAATAGTTTAGAAAGTTTTCCTACTTATACCATAATTTGAATGAGAAAATGATAAGGATTTACTTTCAATATTATAATGTGTTTTTTTCTTTCCAAAAGAAAAACGAAAAATAAATAAATAAATAAAATGAAAGTTCATTAATAGAATGATTTTTATGTGTTTTTCTTTTAATATAAAAAATAATAAACCATCTTAGGATTGAGTTATTTACATATTTAAATGAGAACATCTTTTCTTAGAGTATAGTAGAATTAATTTCACATTTTTAAGTGACTTTGACACCTTATAGAGGCTTAGTATTCATAAATAAGAATAGGATTGTTTTAAAACCTTTTTGTTTTGGGTAGTGAACTTGTTAAAATTATTATATTAATATAAGGGGGCTATATTGAGAAAATTTTGGTAAAGTTAATTACCTAAATTTAGTAGATAATTATAGAAGGCATAAAATTGTGGAAAACTATAAGATATCTTGTGGTATATATATTCATATCAAATAATGGATAGGAGAGAGAAAGAATGCTAATTCAATATGTTAGTGATTACCCCTTAAATGCAATAATTATCCTAAAGATTTTTAGGATGAAGATATTATTTTGATATTAAGATAAATTTATGAAGAAGTGATTTAATGATGTAATACTTTTGTATTAATCTAGTTTAAATGTAAGATATAGTCTATAAATAGCACTTAAAATATTTTAAGTGCTTGAAGGAGTCATATTGTTTTATATTAGTGTTGAAGTTGATATTTGGAACCCTTATTGAGACCCTTTGTGTAGTTTCATAGGGAAATCTATGTATAAATAATCTTTATATCAGGCTATCTAGGACTTTGTCTCTGTTTCACCTAAGTGGGTGGTAGCCGACAAGAGAACTGTCTAGGGGTATGAGGCCCTAGAAAGGGTTGCATACCCACTTTTGTTATGATTTTATTTTAAAGTCAAACTACGAAGTCTCTGCACATTCACGTAGGCAAGGCCATTTGCGATGAGCCCTCAAGACTGTAGGTCTATCTCTTTTGAGATGTCTAGTCTTCTTACTCTTCCTAGGTTATATGTTTACCCTTGATAGTTCTATGGAGATGTTTGATCTCATTTAAGCCATTGTATGGTTTATCTTGTTAAACATATATCTAACATTTGATAGATCTAATGTGTTTATCTAGAGATGTAGGCTTTTATGCAAGAACTTGTGGCAGGTTGAGTCATGTACTTTACCAGGAAGAAAAATCTCAGGTATGAAGTGACATGTTCATTAGTTAAGTATGATCCTAAACTTTTAGTAATGTTGTAATATGTGTTTTGTTTAAAAAATAAATTTTTGCTACTTTTCAGTGATGTTCACTTGAGTAAAAGTGGGCATTACACCACCAAACCATGTGGAACCTATTGGTCTACCCCACTGTGCAAGGAGATACCCACATGACCCATACACTCATAATCATAAAGACAAGGGTAGAAGGTCTTGCACTTAAACCAAACTTGGAGAACACACATCATCCAATGAAGTAAATAATAACATCGAATCATAAGATACATTATTGGGGTTCTACTTGCTACTCCAAGACTAGATGCTAAAGAGCTAGTTAGGGAGTGTCATCATTGAGCACAAACTTAGCTACCACGTGGAATAGAAGACCCTCTCATATAGACAAGGATATTTGATCATACAAGAATTACAACTCCCAAAGTGGACTCGTCTTCCCAATTAAATCCTTCACCCTTACTAGCATTCAAGACATGTGTGGGGAAACCATATCTTGATTAATTAATTGCCCATGTATTTTTTTTGTTATCACTTGATTAAGAAACCTCCACATGCGATAACCACTCACAACCACTTTGGGTTGCAGTCACCTTGGAAGCCACTCCCATAACTGTATCTAGTACCTAAGTTCAAGAGGTTCATCACATTTCCATATGGATGTGGGATAAAATATGCACAATGTTGATTTCACTTTTCTTATACATACAAATGGATATACTCACACTTTTTAAAATGTATATACATACCTCCACATAATAAATAAACATAAAATGTAACAATTATGCAACTCTCTAACCTTTCATAATTCTCATAAAAACTAGTCATTTTTAGCTCTATTATTAAAATAGCTCCAAAATTCATCAAATTTTGAAAGTCAAGAAAACAAAATTATAAGAATAAATTTTTTATCTAAAGAACCCAATATCCCTCTTTTAACATGAAATATGCAATTCTCAAAGCCTAAGGCGAATCAGGTAGCATGATGCCATTTTTCGGCAAAAATCATCAAATTTATTCAAATAAATAATTAAATTACTTAATGCAAGGTTTGATTCATGTAATATGTTTTCCTTGACCCCCTCAACATTCTTCAAAAGTGTAGCAATAATAAACACACAAATTTGGAAGAGTATGGTACATTTTTACCTCTAGTTGGCCAAATTTTCAAATGTGAAGCTCTTTAAACATACATAGAGAAGACACGATTTGATGCAGTAGTAATAAAACCTTACAATTTTTTCAGTAATGAAATAAATCTCATCCAAATCCATCCACCCTATATCTCACAATTGGGAAAAACTATATTATAGTTGTAGGGTTTTGCTTCTCACATATTTTTCTCTCCAAATTCACATATTGCAAAAATGAACTCTTTACCCCTATTTACCCTAACCCATTTTTACTTATTGAAAATAAAGAAATTAAAGAATCTCTTATAATTTCCAATACACATATATCACTTTTAAATTCTGTAAATATTTAATTGATAATACCTTCAAAATCACAATTTTAATTTAAAACATTCATTCCCATTATAAAATCATGAAGCCAATTTCACATACAAATGTTAAGACTATAATATTTAACCATGGACATCCAGACACGAGTCTTTACTCGTCTTTCATATAAGAGATGGTTTTTGGCAAGTTATTGATTGTGATATCTAGGGTCTACTGCTAGAAAACATTCTAGGGAACCATAGTCGTATTGAGTATGATTGGTAAGGTAAGGTGGAATTTTGGCCAATGTGACATCTCTTGTTAACCACGATTGAGGAGGATAAACTCACACCTGTGGAGCCTGGTAGAGTTGATACCCAGTACATGCATCATTCAACAAACACTATAATATACTTATACATGTGTAATATAGCATAAGCACAAATATAATTGCTCCCCAATTGGGATCACATAATAACATGGTTAGTAACATAATACCTCATCAAATTATCATATAAAATCAATACATCATAATGTGAACACAAAATCTTTAGTTTGAGAAAGATACCATCATATAAACATCATGTCATAACATCATAACCTCATGTCATGCAATCACATAATTCATCGTTGAATTTACATGCACAAGCCACTCCAAATGATAAACATGTAATATCCACATGATCAAAACTATATAATTGAACCAAGGTTGCACCATGTGGATGCCAATACAAAAGAATAATATTATACACAATCCAATAACATCATATACAATATCAACAAAGGACCAAAATAATGATAGCAGAGTGCAAATGTAAGAGGCATTGTAATTACGTCACCGCAATTATCAATCTAAAGGTATAACCTTGTCAATTTAGCATTTTATTCTAAATTTAGCCTTTGCCCTACTAGGAGTAACCTCTCTTTTCTAATCAATCATTATTGTAGTGAAGGTTAACACCTACCTTAGGCTTGAATTAGGCAATCCCCTATACAACACAATATTCTACCTCTTTTCTATTTGTAGGTTATAGATCTGACAACTGGAAGTTGTAGATTTATAGAGAATGGACTAAGACATATAGTTCCACATTTTGAAGAGGAAAAAAACCCTGCCTATGATGATTTGTACATGCAACAAACACTTTTTGGCCAAATTTCAAGGAGAGTGATGTACAAATCATCCTGATCCAAAATTTAGAGTTTTAGCTCTAATGGAAATACCTTCAAGTCTATGGTGCCTAGCACACTTGACTGACACTTTCAACTCCACATTTTAATAAGTTCCTCTATGTATCTCATTTCTAGATCTATACTTCTAAGTTGAATTTTAGTTATGTGTCTTTTGTTTATGATGAATATCATCAATTTTGCATCTATAATCTATCCATTGTATATTCACATCAAATCATATCAAACATAAAGAGTAAATAATCATACACAACATCTAACTCTCCTTTATGACTAAAGTTGAATATTGGTTACTATTTCCCCTAATGAAAGTGATATTGATTTAGGATCTTAGTTTATGTCTCTAGGCTAGGGTCCCATTTCCAAATTCCCATCATTTCACATTAATAAAGGTATTGTAAGGATTCTATTAAAAGAAAGAAACAAAGCTACGATTAAGAACTTGAGTCCTATTGCTATCTACAATGTATCTTATGAAATCCTAGCTAAAATCTTAGCTTTGAGAGTTATTGATATCCTTCAAATATTTATTAGTAATAATCTTCTTGGGTTCATTTAAGGGAGATTCATTATAGAAAATCTTATAACTATTTTGGAGGCTATGAAGTGGGATCAAGTTTCTAATCAAAGGGTTGTCATGTTCCTACTTGACTTTGAGAAGACCTATGTTGGGAATTGCACAATAATTTGATTGCATCAGTTTGTTTTGTGACTTCTTGTTTTTGTATTTTTTGTTTGTTTTGTTTGTCGACTATGTCATACCACATCAATAGGCAGACCCCATCTTGTAGCCAGAATTGAATTATCTTTCTTTTTGGGTGAGTTTTAATCATTCTATGTATCAACTATGCATCTTTTGCATCATTTTATTTTTTGTTGATAGATTTCCTCAGGCTTTATTATATGGATATTGAGAATGATCAATCCTTTGTAGCAACTCTGCTATCTCAACTCCAACATTATTTTGGACTTCAGTATTGCGTAGGACTTTCCTTCTATATTAAGGACAAAAATGCTAAGTGGAATACAATATCTTTCTTTGGCAAGGGGATTCCAAATTTGTCAAAATATTCTCTCTTCTTATAACTTGTATTACTCCTTTGAGTGGATTTTTTTGTAGCTAGCAAGCTGATAAAATTTAGAAGAACATAAGACAATTCCTTTGGTTAGATGGTAAGGGTAAGAAGAAAATAAGTGTTGTGAAGTGGGATTGTTTTTGCTTGGATAACGTTTATGTTAGTTTGAGATTAAAAGAATTGAAATTTTTAGGTATCTATTTGGTTGTCAAATGGACCCTTAAAGTCAAATGGAAATGAGACATGGAAAATCTTGATCAAATATAGTATTCAATTGGAAAATCCAAATCATGCCAAATCTTGGAAAGCTAGTATAAAAATTTGTGTTATTCATTTTGGTTCAAGTGTTTTTAAGAGCATTTGGAAAGCTTAAGAATTTATCAAAGATTTGGTATGAGGTTATGAATTATATAGTAAGGAGGATAATAAGATCTATAGTTCCAAATCTATGTAGTAGAATATTCATAGAAAAATATACCCCTTCTTCTTTTGCAAGGATGCTCTATAAAGAAATGGAATAATAAAAGCATTAAAGAATTTGAGAAAATATTATAGAATAATCAATTGAAATCTTAGGCTCATTGAGTACAGAGTATGACCTACCTTAGTCTCAAGTGAGCACATGTTCTATGTTTATGGAAGATTTCAATATATTTTAGTTTCTTGTTCAATTTTGGCTTAGATGGTATTGCATTGAAGAAGGTGGACTCAAAATTGATTTACAGTACCCTAGCTAAATCACACGATGTTTCTAGATACCTTAATGACAACTGAAAAATGAACTTAAGTTATAGCCACTAGTCTAAAGATCTTAAGCATCTATGGTAAAATGTGATTGAGCCTAATAATACTTATTTGAAATGGTTGTTTTTGTTGAAAAGGATACCTCCGAAATTGTTTCCCTCCAATGCCAATGATAACCTTTTTATTGAATTTGTAGGATTCCTAAGACTATTAGCCATTTTATTTTTTTTGCTAAAGAGGTCTAGGGGTTGGGAGAACAAAGGTAACTTTTCTTGGCAAGATGTTTTTATTTGGTTATATTCATGGTCTTAGTAAAGTTTTTAATCTCTTTTGGTGAGTTTTGAGTACTAATATTTCATGTTTTCTTTGTAAAGTGATAAATGAGGATTGGTTCCAAGATAAGAAGAGGAAGCTTACTAAGTCTTCTAGTAGACTCGTCTTTCATGCCATTGTTGTTTAGGTCACTTCAACCTTGGAGGTTTCTAGGGAAAAGTATAGAGATCTCTTGGACACCATTCAAGCTACTTTCAATAGCTCTAAAGTCAAATGTGCAAAGAATTGGTCATATGCTAGAGAAGAAGATTATAAGTTCTTGAAACTACTTTGAGTTTTAGAAAAGATACAACGCAGAGTAAACCTATGAGATGCTACTAGAATACATTGGAATTAAGGAGAAATAGGTTGTTTGAGAAGAATATTATGATCTAGAGGTTGTAGAACCAATGATGTTGTTTCTGAGATTGGATCTCCCAATATCTAGAATAACACTAATATGTTTAGTGAATGTTGTAGCTTTTAAAAGATTTGTACTATACTTATCTTCCTAGTTGTTCACTATACATTTCTCCTTTTCAAGCTTTGCATGGCCTAAATTTTGTCTTTGGTTCTATATACTCCTACCAGTGGTTGTAGTTTCTCTTTCCTTTTTGGTAATCTATTATCATTTTAAAAAAATATGTCGACTTATGAAATTCCTATATGACCTTAAGCAAGCCCATCAAGCCTTAAACATCAATATTGATAAGTATCTGCTTCAAGATGGATCAACTAAGAATTCGTGTAATCAAAATATCTACTTCAAAGAGAAAGGGAGAGATATTCTAATATTGTTTGTATATGTTGATAATATAATCATGACATGAAGCTATTCATAGGTGATTTATTCTACAAAGAATGATCTCAAATGACAATCCAACATGATAGATCTTGCTAGATCCTACATTATTGTCAAAAAATGTTTGGTAAATGAAGAATTAAATCTATCTCTTAGATGAAATATTCCAAGACATTAATTGATAATTTTAGAATAGAATATTGAAATCTATGATGACTCCCATGGAAATAGTGTTGCAAATTTATTGTCATTATCCATCAACTTAGGTGAATACTAATTTTTATCATCAATTGATTGTAAATCTTATCTACTTGGTCTATATTGTGTGCAACGCCATCTATTTTATCAACTATGTTTCTAAGTTTATGCAAGAACATGGGGTTATTCATTGGAAAGTAGAAAAGTGTGTTTTGAGATACATATGTTGTATTGTGGCATATGATGTATAATATAAATAGATTGCCAATTTTTATTTGCAAAGATACATGGATAGAGAGTATATGGGTTCTATGTATGATAAGAAGTCTACTTTAGCTTTTATTCCAATCTCACTAGAAGAAAGAAGGAAGATACTACCTCCCACTCCTCTACAAAGGTAAAATATTGCATAATGGGTGGATTTTTTGTGACATGATATGGTTAAGTTGCATTTTGATAGGCATGTTAGTTCTTGATATAAGTCCTACCAATTTATTTTGCAACAATCAAAGTGTGATGAAGCTTGTTCAAACTCTTGGTTTTTATGAGTATACAAAACACATTGAAGTTAGATGTCACTATAACTACATGAAAATTTTCAACCAAAAAATATCTAAAACTGGAATATAATTCAACTCAAGAGAAACATGTTGACATATTTACAAAATCTCTTAAAGCTTTAAATGTTCAAAGCTTTTCAATATTGTCGCTTTTCTCTCTTGACCATATGATGTAATAAGGGGGTTGTTGGCATATAATTTACATATATTTTATTTCATCACATTCTCATGTTACAATATTTTAATATATATTATTATATGTTGAATTTGAATTCCTATTGCAAACCCCAGTTCCAACTGGTGAAACCCTAGATCTACAATGAAATTCAACAACACATCAATGAAGAACCATCAAACATGCAAAATCATAAAATATCTCAAATGATACCTTCACACATTCACATGGGTTTGATCTCCATTGTTCTCCTATCTCCAATTATCTTATTTTGATATGGCTGCTCTCAAATTTTTATGCTTGCACAAGTGCTCAATGGCAAATGAAAGTGGTTGTGATAATGTAGCTTGATGTAGGCTAAAATAAATTTGACAAAATGTAAGTATTCTCCAAGGTTTCTATATGAAAAAGAGAGGGGAAGACGTCTCTTATATAGAGAACATACTAAAAATGAAGGATTGAGATTAAAAGGTGGGATAAAAGATGGTCAGCTAAGATTGAAGGGTAGGTAGAGGAAATAATAAATAAAGGAAGTGGTTAAGATAAATGAGGGAAAAAAGGATAAATAAATTAATTAAATAAATTAAAGGACTTATTTGATTAATAGAGGGGGCACACAAATTAAATAAATAAAATATTTATTTAATTTGAAAAAAGGAAAAAAATTGTTTTTATTTTAAGGCAAATTGCTACCTATGGGGGTAGCTCCCTATATTAAGATAGATAAAACTAAAAGATTACCTATGGTATTTGTAGTTGTTGAAGGAGAAAAAAAGTCCTTCACTTAGCTCAAAGATCCTTTCCAGTTGCTCAAAATACTAAACAAAGTATCATTCTTAGCGAAAAAGATATTGAAACCTTCCATGTTTGGTTTCAAAATCCCTTTCTTTAAAAGGGTCCATGTTTTGCCCATTTGACTTTTTTCCTCCCGCATCCAGATTGAAAATGGCAGCTAATTCCCCAGAATGGGGCTTGATTTGCACTTTTTGTACTTTGGTCATTATCGTCACATGATGTTCTTCACCTACTGTCATTCTTGTTACTCATTGTCCTTTAATGTAAGTTAGTGTGATCTGAACAAAAGGAGAATGTAGTTTTGCATATATTTCTCCATCATGGACATTCCCTTCTTCATCTACTCACATTTTGTTGTCGATGGTTTCTATTATGGCTTCCTTTTCTTGCTGGTCATATGCACGAGAGAATGGTCTTTGAATCAGTCATCCTTCTCCTTCTATGTGCACCTACATTGAACCCCAAAGAAATTTTCCATTATAATTATTAATATTGTTATCACTAAAAATTTAGGGATGGGTAAACCTTTCTCAATTGGGTTTGTTTTGATAGCAATTTGAGCAGTGCCTACATTTTTTGGATTTAGTCGATGCAAGGTTGGTTGTGTAGATTTCAAAAAATGGAAAAAGAACATTCGAATAAATAAAACTATTTATTTAAATTGGGATAGAAAAGGGCTTAGAAAAGGTTTAGTGAATTAATTAAACAAATAAAAATTTATTTAATTAATAGAAGGAAAGGGAATAATTAAATAAATAAAAATATTTATTTAATTAGGCTGGGACAAATTTTAGGTGTGTACAATAACAAATATCATCAACATCATTAACATAACTATCATTGATAGTTATAATTAGCTAGTTGGGTATGCCTAGCCTAGTTGGTTATTTACCAACAATTCTATTATACATATAATTGAATTTGACCTATTACAATTTTCACATTCCTCATCAAGTTGAATAGTAATTGCATCACCATTAATATTTTTAAGAAATTCATCATTGTGACTATAGATTTCGAAAATGGAACAAGACAACCACATCAATGTTGGAGGACTCCTTAAGTGAATCAAAGAGGATGATATAGTTTCTAGAGTAGTTTGTCTTCCTCTTTTGATGCTATAATTATTTTTCTACCACTCATCTCAAGTAATTTGAAAATACCTATTCAACAAAATTCACATATTGGTATTCTCCTTCCTCAATGCAACATATCATTCTCAACACATAAAATTGGGGTAAAAGAGAAAAAAGTGGACATGAAGAACATTATTTACTATTTAGAGTTTCAAATGGTTAAAAAATAAATAAATAATGTGTGAAGGTGCATTTTATTGGTGATCTAATTTATAGGTCCCTAATCCCTAAGGTTGGATAATCTCTCAAGTATTAGTGGTGTCACACCTAAGAAGAATAGCAAAAAAACTATATTCGGGGTGGGCAACTAAGAACCAATTACTAAGGTGGATAGGATCTCCTTTACTTTTGGTTCTACTAAATCAAGGGAATTTTCTCTAAGGTGTTGCATTAGATATCAACACAAAAGCAAAACACTCACCTTGAAACAAGTTGTACCCATTACATTTGCACCTCTATTTCAATTGTTACCGTTAGAGTAAAGGTATTAGTTTACTTGATTAATTAAATCATATTGATTTAATAATTAAGTCACATTTTCTCTATTTCAATTAAGCTAAATTTAGGAAGCTAAACTTAGGAATATTAATAATTAATTTATTATTAATTATTAATTGCTTTTAGGGTTTTTCCTTTTTAGGTTTGATCTCCTTTTGTAAGGATTGATCCCTTTTGTAATTCATTAATCTGATTATCATTATTGCATTCTTTTGCTCTAGGTTTTAAATAAATTTTTGTGTTTTGTGAATCTTCCATTATTGTGACAGGTTATTTGCATACAGGGATTCACTTGGTTTTGTGAGGTTGTATTCTACAACATTTTCAAGGTATCAGAGCTTCAGACTTGAGGCCTTCTTGTTCTTTAGATTGGGAGATTCTACCTATAGAAGGTCTTCTGTGCAATTGGGGTTGATTTGGATCTCACCATTGAATCTGGCACGTGTCAAATAGTTAAGATTGACCTTTTGTTTGTCAATTTTTTATTCACAAGCCCAAGTCTATGAGGGTTTGAAAATTCAGCTTTTTTTGTGATCCAAGGGGGGGGGTAATAGTTTTTTGGAGCAATTTGGGGGAAAAAGTACATCACGGTTGTCTTTCGAATGCCAATTCCATGAATTTTTATATATAATTTTCCTATTTTCGGTGACAGGGGCATCTAGGACATGATTTTTTATTGGCACTTTTTTCAAGGCACAAAAATCCATACGACTATACCTACACCTGCATCAAAAATATTTTCAAAAAAAAAATCAACTAACTAGTAAAAACAAAATTGATTGCTGGTTTTTTAATTTTTTTTTTTTTAATTTCAAGTTGGTGAATGTTGTTAAAAGATTTTTTCTAATTAAAAAAATGTCACCCCTTTGCAAAAGAAAAATAAAATTTTGCATCAGCGCTAACATCAGTGGTATAGTCAGCTCTTTATGGCCCTTTTTTCCTAAAAGAGGGTTTTTTTCTTTTCGTCATAACTTGGGCAACGAGATATCATTGGAAAGCTAGTTTCATCTACTTTCCAGATATGTGGGTTTATATTCTGGTTTTGTTGTTGGTACATTCTACAACCATTTTAAGTCAGAGGTACTATTTTTTGTCCCAAGCTCATAACTTTTCACCAGTTTCTCCATTTTTTGCGATTCTAGCAGTATTGGGATGATGTTTTAGAGCTCTTCACAACCATCCATGCACTTTTTCTAGATTTTACTTCAAGTACATTTTATTCAATTTTTTGTGTTTTCACACTTTGGTGAATTACTTGGACATATAAACTCGTGGAAACTTCTTGTTTGGGTGGCATGACTTGTTGTTGGTTGTTATTCATGTATTTCTAGCCTTTTGTCTTTTTTGAGCACTGAATACATCATTTTGTAAGCATTTTATTTTTTTGCAAACGCACTGAGATAAAGTGTCACTATGCCTTGCATACTTGGGGTCTTGCACATCTTGTGCCTTATTGTACTCACACACCATTATAAAGTGTCATGGGGGGGTTTGATGTTTTCCTTTGTTTTCCATCTACCTTTGTCACGTGAGTGTTCCTTCCATGACATTAACCTCATGATGTGTGTCAAGTGAGTGTTCCTTCCACGACACTAGCCTTTATATGTGTTTGTACTTTCTGCTACACTCTCAATGTTCTTGGTTCTTCGTCATGCATTTTTTCTTAGCATTCAGTTTTAGTGTACCTGTCACCTCTCCCTTGTCAGCATTATGGGGGATTCTACTGTTGGTGCTAATGCTTCCTTGGTTCATTGGAGTGAGCTATGTATTCAATATTTATTCCTGTGTACTAGGCAGATGCAGTGACTTGTTACCTATGCATTTCGGTGAGATGGATCATTTGCCATATGGACACTATTTCATTCCTATTTTTGGAGGCAGCCTTCCATCTTCGATTGATCATCTCTTCAGACTTTGGTGTTTTTTCCATCTATATCTTCAAGTTCAGTTGTTTTCCTTTGTTTGCCATCTGATTCAAGTAGTTTTATTTGAGGGCACTCATTCAGATTACAGTCTTCTCTACCTGATCATCTTCTATTTTAGTGGAGGTTCTTCAGATCGACAATTATTCTTCAACATTGTTTGCAGCTTCATGCTTCAGTGGTGTTCTTCATGTTCATCATTTGTTCCTTTTTTCTGGAACATTCTCTTGTTTGAAGGCTTCTTCAGTCCTTCACTTATATTTCTCTCTTTAGGACTGGAGATTTTCCCATGAGGTTTTCTCCTTTTCTCCAGTTGTGAGAGATCTTTTGTACTTGGGTACCTCATCAGGCCTTGTTGTTGGGACCCATTTTTTTGGCTTTCATGCATCTACTCCTTAGTTGTTTTTTAGCTTCTCCCTATCTTCATCTTAAGGGGGTTGTTAGAGTAAACGTATTAGTTTACTTGATTAATTAAATCATATTGATTTAATAATTAAGTCACATTTTCTCTATTTCACTTAAGCTAAATTTAGGAAGCTAAACTTAGGAATATTAATAATTAATTTATTATTAATTATTAATTTCTTTTAAGATTTTTCCTTTTTAGGTTTGATCTCCTTTTATAAGGATTGGTCCCTTTTGTAATTGGTGGTGTAATTAATTATTCATGTTGGATATTATTACACCTTACTTAAGTTTACTTAGGATAATGCATTTCATAGTATTTTGGGTTTGAGACACTTGGGTGTTTGTGCCACATTGGGATAGTGTGTGTAGGAGAATTTCCACCTTTT
The DNA here is from genome assembly GCF_030272615.1 of Cryptomeria japonica. Lineage (NCBI taxonomy): Eukaryota > Viridiplantae > Streptophyta > Pinopsida > Cupressales > Cupressaceae > Cryptomeria > Cryptomeria japonica. Next base: position 47,333,154 of record NC_081405.1, read on the forward strand.
ATGGTGTGTGATCTTGTTATTATTTTATCATATTTGCTTATTGTGGAGTGATAATTCCAACTTAGGTGGGTGATCCACCTCATGTGGAATATTTTATTGTTTCTCCTACCTACCACACATATTTCCTACCTACCCTTGTTTCTTATTGAGCCACATGTCATGTTTTTGTGCTCACATATCCATATAACCTTGCCTATATAAGCAGGCTCATCTAGATTGTATTAAACAACCATTTTTTATCCATTGATGAGAATACAATTTATTCTTGTCCTATATTTGTCTTTCTATTTGTGCTTTCCATTGCCTCTAGATCCTAGCAAAATCTCACAGTAATTCATTAATCAGATTATCATTATTGCATTCTTTTGCTCTAGGTTTTCAAAGCAATCTTTGTGTTTTGTGAATCTTTCATTGTTGTGACAAGTTATTTGCATATAGGGATTCACTGGAATCTGTGAGGTTGTATTCTACAACTTTTTCAGTTACTTAGTGACTATATGTTGGTTTAGGAAACTCAAGGTTAAGCATTGTATTAAAGTAGATGATCTACCATATGCTTGTCTAAGAATGTATTTTATAATAAGCCCTTATGTTGTTATATTCATTCAAATATGGTAACGAAAACACACTAAAATTAAAAAAACTAATTATATTAATATTTTTTGAGTGTGTTGTGATGATGGGGAGATGGAGCTAGTACAAGGTTGGTGCATTTAGATCCATTTGGGAAAAAAAATTGTGATTTCATACAAATGATGAAATAACTAAAACCAAAGGTGATACCTTAATCCAAATACCACAAAAGATGTCTCTCACAAAGCATAGGCAAGCTAGACTCTACACATAAATTTAGAAAAACAATAAATGTTTATAGAATATGAGATGATTATTTTTAGTAATCCATTAGCATACCTATACATTTCTTTTGTTGTGATAAAAATATATCTTAATAAGGCTTTGGAAGGATTTTACAATTATCTAGCTAGCCAACTAAACAATACACATCCAAAAATGTATATGATACATAAGGAGACACAAGTAGCTAATGTCAATTTTTTCTTTAATAATTCAATATGCAAAGGTTACAAATTTGGGATGAACCCAAATCCTTACAATACCAAAATACCTTTACCCAAAATTGGAAATTGAAAATCTAAGGCTTCTCTTGAATATCTATATTTTGTTGGTTCTACAACTTCTCTTGTTCTCTCTTATTTTCGTCATCCTTTTTCTTTTTGGAAAATATAGAAATTATTTCTAAACATCATCAAGAGATCTTTAGTAAAGAACCATGGTTGTTTGCAATTGCATAGACCTCTAATGTTTTCTTGCATCATGATCACATGGTCATATGCTTGAAACCATGTCCTTTACATCAACAACAATAGTCTTTTCTACACCACTTATTTCTCAAAGGGGGCCATAGGTACCAAGAGGCATCTAGGAGCCTTCATTTATTGAATCATATTCATTTTGAGACCACTAATAGAATTTTAAGGCATGCATGGAGGTACCTAAGGATTTTGTATTCAAACAAAAAACTTTTCACACTTGGCATACCAAGCAAGGAAATTCAAGTAGTCATGTTGGGATGACCAAGTCTAAAATTTTGAAAAGGGGCTTAGAGGGGGGAGTGGAGTTGGAGTGAAAGGCATGCCAAAGATGACATGTGCAATAAGGATGTTGAGATGAGAAACTGTGAAACTCTAAAAAGGAGCTTAAAGAGAAAAGGTGAACTTGATGGGAAAGGTACATGAGGGATGTTAGATCTAATAGGGATATTAAGATGATAAAATTTGAAACTATGTGTAGACACATAAAAAATTCCATTAAATATCCTCTAATTTAATCTCAATTTTCCAATCATTATCAAGTGGATCCATATAATATAATATTATTATTCTCCATTATCTCACAATATTCATTTCCTCTATCTACAATTGTGTTTTTCATTTTCCATCTTGCATGTGTGTGTGATTTATAGGCACTTCATTGTGGGATGTTGGAATGCTTTTGAATCTAAGATTCTGATAGCACATTTCCTCCATCTACATTATGAAAGAGGCCTAGAGGGGAAAAGTGACTTGGAGGGAAAGACATGTCGGGAGTGATAAGCCCAACAAGGATACTTAGATGAGAAATTTGAAACTCTAAAAAGTGACTTAGAGGTGAAAAGTGGGCTTGGAGGGAAAGTCATGCCAAGGATGACAAGATGACAAACTTCAAAACTTCAAAATTTACAAAGTTGATTTCAAGGGGAAATTTTTGGTAGTTGAGGAAAGGATGCATAGATTACCAAACCCAAAATCTCAAAATCTAAGAAAAGGGGTTTAGAAGGAAAAAAAACTTTCAAGAAAGGCATGCTAGGCATGACAAGTTTGATAGGGAATTTGGGATGAGAAACTCTGAAACTATCAAATTTGTGTAAAAGCACCTAAAGAAAATCCAACTCACTAGGCATTGATCACAAAAGTACCCATTAATTTTTTTTATTAGGGTACTTGATGAACACACTTTGAATTAATACCTTCACAAAATTACTCAACATAGGGAATCCAACTAGAGATTTCTTATATTAGTTATTAATAAAGGGTGTATAGGACCAATTTTAGAGAAAAAAAAAAGCAAAGCACATAAAAATGAGCTCCCAACACATAGAACCTCATCTAAGGTAATATTGATATTATTTTGATCATTTCCCTATGCATTGACTCCTTCAAGGCTCATGAGATTAGATATTATTAATCTTTGTACAAGAGAAGCAATATGCTTACACACTAAAGAAAGGCTCCAAACTTCTTGCAGAATCATTTCTCCTCTATCTGGGATAAGGATGGTATCAAGACTCATCATGAATTTCCTCTCTTAAAATGTCCAAGGTCTTACTGACCTCGCCAAGAAGTACTTCATGCAAATACTTGACAAAATTATGTGGGTATTAATGTGTTATGTCTTTAGGAAATTAAGATTGCTTCTTTCATGCTATCTATAACATGTTGAGTTATTTGTCCAACTAGCCTAGTTTTTGCCTCCAATCACAAGGTTGGTCATGGAGGGGTTTTCACCCTTCTTGTACCACGGTGGCAGTCTAGTGTGATTGATCATGGGTCAAATCCTACTTAGTGGCTTCTTTGGATCCTCATGTCAATTAATAATCATAAATTTGAGATCATTGATATTTATGCTTCTAATGATGTTGAGAGATTTTATCTCTAGTGGTGAATTGTAGATTCAATGCCTCCTGCCACTTGGGTTTTGAGTGGAATTTAATATGATTGAAGTGGCTTTTGATAAAGAGGGATACTTGCCTTTTCACTAAACAGTCAACAAACAAGAGGCATGGTTTTTCATGTGCAATAAATTTGGTCTTTATGACCCAATATATTTTATTGTCACCCTCAAGTTGTTTGGCATATGTGGAGTAATTTTTGGGTGGGATATGACACAATCCTCAAATGGCTTGACATTTTTGTTCTTTCACCTCCTATCAAGATCTCCATGCAAGGATTCTTTTTGAGGTCACCTTGTCAGACCACTTACCCATTAATTTCAACATTAACTAGCAAGTGGATCTAGAACGACCTTTCGAAACCCCATTTTTGTTAAATACTTCTCTACTAAGTCACAAGCCTATGCTAGCCCACATTCATAAGGTTTTGAACCTTGAGCCTTGTTTGATTCAACAGTCCAAGTAGATAGCTTGGTGGAACTATTCTATTCAAGTCACATCTCGCTTCCTCTTTATTTATGGTTGACAACTTGCTATTTTCCACTAGTGTTCCTATGAGGCTACCACCTCGAATCTTCGTTGTGTCACAGAAGTGATTGTCGCCAACCCTTTCTCTCCCATTTTACAAGTTTAGGTGGCTCAACTCTTTTGGTGACTCTATTGGGGAAATGAAAATATTAGTGCCTTCTTGCTTCAAATATCTATTAGTGCTTCCCGAAGAATGAAGCTTGATGACTCTATTTAATCAAAGATCTTAGAAAGATAGTTTAGCACTAGAAAAATGCAAGAGATCAATTCAGATCCAAAGGACGGCCTACACCAAAAATTGAAGAAATATTGACTGAAGATGATAAGATACTTCTTTATTTTTGGAATTCTTTCAAAGAAAACATCTCTGAGGCTGAAGAGAAAAGGTTACTCCATTTAAAGATTACAAATCTGCACTGTTGGTAACAGGTTTGTGTCATAGATATTACTTCCTCAAAGACCTTGAACAAGAGATTCATAAGTTACAAACAATAGTAGAAATATTGGGGTTTCTTAAAGAAGAACTAGAAAGTGAAGACCAAGGTTCTTATAACTTTTATGTTCTTGGTAAACCAGACTCTGTGCAAGCTTTGGTTGAGCTCAGCGATTTGTCAGGACCATGGAATAACCACCACCAACAACAAAAAATCTTGAATCAAATTGAAGGTGAAGAACCAAAATCTTTCTTGACATGCATGAAAATAAATGAAATTAAACAATCATTTGCTTCTAAAAAAAAAGGTGCTACCTGAAGAACATAGTGTTGTTTTTATTCCAACTTGGTGTCTGGAAGGTTCAGATAATGATTTTTTGTGTGGAGTTGTGGGTGAAGACAGTCACATTACCAAAGTTAAAGGAAATACATTAACTGGCGACCCCAATAACATAGAAAAAGGTATGGATGACACTATATCTACACCTTTTTTCCCTCCTGAGTTAGAAGCTCTCCCTTTTTACATTGATGAGGAAGATCAAAAAGGAAATAATGTTCTTAATGATCCTGCAAAAGAGTTTCTAGATTATAAGTTGGAAGTGGAAGCTTTCATCTTTAATGATAATTGAGTACCATATGAAATCAGAAAAGAGTTTGCAAATCGGGTTGCAAATCTTTGTACAATACAACTTGAATATTTAGCATTCAAATTTCTAAAAAAGGAAGGAAAGGAAAAAGAGATGCATGAGAAAGTAATATACCCTTCCCATTTTGGAAACTCTTTTCATGAAAAAGATGTTATCAAGACTCAGAAGATATCATTTCAATTTCTTGTTCCCCATGATGATAGTTCAATGGATCCTAGTGAAAGTATAGATGAAATGCATTGTACCCTTGGTGATGATTTTATCTGTGTAAAAAGAGAATAAGTCAACCCTGTCAAATTTGACCCCATGGTTGTGGAGTGTAATATTTTGAAACCTCAACCAGTGGTTGCATGTGTAGAGGTTGATGTATTGTGCAGTTCAAAAATAGAAGGCTTAGGTTTGGATGTTTCTTTTCTATGTCCTACTAAGACCAATGAAGTTACAACTGATGGTGGGCCAGCTTATCTTATGGAGGTCGTGCATGAAGCCAAAGAAGAATTTGAAGGTAGTACAAAAATTTATAATGAAGAGTGGTTGTTCAGACATGAATGTATGTATATGAATTTTTTGTGTCTTACTAGACTGGGATTTGGAATTAAGGCAGTTTCCAAGTGGTTGTTACTCCCGATCACATTCTATGGTCACAATTATTTTTTCCATAAAGGCTCCTATTTATCTCAACTAGTCAATGGCTTTGTATGAATAATTCCAAATGTGCTCTAAGGTAAAGCCTTATGGTTATGTATATATTTAGGTGATTTTGGTGTGTGGTTATTTTAGTTTCCCTTTCACCTTGTCTCTTTTTGGTTTGTGCCCAATTGCCCCTCCAATCGCCCCAAGTTCCATTTCCACCCGATGTTGCAATCCCAAAGGAAGAGTTGATGTTTATTGGGCAACAGCCAGTAGACCTTGCGAGTTCCACTTTTTTTTTCTTCCCAATACTCGATACTCTCTTATAGGTTGAAGTCAGAGTATCAGAAGCTTTTAGTTTTCTTCATGTCAATTTCCAAGCCAACCCACAGCTATGCAAGGCACAATTTCTAAGAAGTGAATCAAAAGGAGATTTGCAAGTACCATCATTAATTACAAGCTAAATGATTAAAAGTACAAAAAGGTGGTGACATGAGTTGCAATATTTGATATTCTGTTTTTTTGCAGGCGAAATTTAATGCACCACCTTTAGAAATTGATCAAGTAACGCATGACATCATGAATTTTCTTTACTAAAATGGTTCTGCCTCACAATAACCAATTGCCAGTCATTACTTCTAATATGATTTGGCCAGAGAGAGAACAAGGAAATATCATCCAAGGGTTGCATGTTCTTGTATGGAAACAGAAAATTGATTTTTTTGAATATAGTAAAATCATCACCTTATTAAGAAAAATTGCCAAACAAACTGAGAATCATGAACAACATTTAAAAGAAGAAATAATTGCTAGAATAAATCCTAGTGATTAGTTTTCTAGACAATAGGAAAGATGGTGCTCAGAGGAAAGGATCTGATGATACAACCAGATATTGAGCATATGCAAGATGACATCCTCTTTGACTTAACTGACCTCGCCTGAGAACTCATAATGGATGAGGATGAGTTTCAGCAGTCCTTTAGGTACTTATCGAAGAAGAAACAAAAGTCAAGATGAATAACAATCAAGTTGTTGGTCGGAACCCAGTGCCTGGTGAAGAAGTATAAAGTCAGAGGTTGTTTATAGTATGGGATTTTGGTGTTAATAATGTGACATTTTGGTCATTTTTATTTTACCTAAACCTATGTTTAGAATAGTCATTTTCAAGATCGTTACACTAGAAAGAATCATTTCTCGCAAATGATAAAATGGTTTTTTAGATATAAAAGGAAATAGGAAATAGAGAAAATGGGGGGTGGGATTTAGAAAAGCATACTTTGTGTTATTTTGTGAAAGGAAAGTAGAATATGTTGTTTTGAGTATGGAAATTTCTGAACAGTTAATCTAATATGATTAGACTTTGTGCTGCAGTAGTTAAGTTTTGCATTCTTCTTATGTGGATACTCTTTGTTTGAGTTTCTGTATGATGAATTATTTAAAGGCTTGTTTCCCTCTACTATTAATTGTTATATAATTTTCATCTTTGCATGAGTATTTTATGACAATGGCTACTTGATAGTTGTCTAAGGAAATTATTTTATTATCTTTGTGGTTAATTACTTTTCCTTTAGAACTTTTTGGCTAAAAGTTTCACCTTTTCCTACTTTCTGGTTAAAAGAATACCCAAAAAAAATCAAATTTATATCATAGGAGGGAGTTGTACCTCTAAAATTCAAAGGAAAGTTCCAAAGCAAACACAACTTCTCCAACTATTGTTAATAGTTTGTTCCCTTGTTCGAGGCTAGGAGTCAATATTGTCATATTTTGAAGGGAACAAAATCCATTAACCAACAAGCTCTATCATTAAAAGAATATTGTTGACAATCATGTGGCCAGAGGGGTTCAAATCAAAACCAAATTAAATTGGTTAAAGGGGGATGACCAATTCTCGAAGGAATTTTTTCTAGCTCTTCATGTTTCACCAAGCATAAAAAAATTGAGGTTAGACAATGCTCTCTAAGCTACCAAATATTTTTCAAGCATTTGTCTACCATTATGAAAATGTTTTCACTACTAGGGATGTTTCACTTGAGCAATATATAGCTTCCCTAGATTATTCCTCCTAAGTAAACTAGTTTTATTAAGTCCAAGTTTTTCTGGACAATATCATTGTCATTTAGGAAGGCATGGAATGGGCTTGATGCTCTAGGCAACAAGCTCTCTTTCTAAAAATTGATTCCACCAAGGCCTATGATCACATCAAATGGCCCTTCATTTTGGCTATGCTAAGTGCTCTAAGGTTTGGCCCTCACTTTATTCAATATATGACAATGCTTTTTGGTGATGACTATGCATGCATTACTGTTAATGACCTCCAGCCTCGAGCTTTGGGGATCCACCATTCCATCTACCAGGGTTGTCCTCTTTCTTTGTCTCTATATGTTCTTGTTGCTGAAGGTTTTAGATATTTGTTGAAAAAATCTATCTTCTCTACGAGGGTTAAAGAAATTTTCATGCCCGAGTCATCTAACTAATTGGTTGATGGCCATTTTGTGGATGACTCTTTTCTCATGATTATTGAAGAGGAGAAAATATCAAAGGGGCCCTTCATTGCCTTAACACTTTCTATCTGGATTTTGGTTATGCCATCCAATGATATAAAACTTGGTGTTATCATCAAACATTTATTCTTGTGCCTGTGTGGCTTCTTAGCTATGAATTGAAGTAGATTGGGCATGGGGAATTTTTTTGGTTCTAAGGCATTCCCTTTGCCTTTTAGGCTTCTCTTGTGGACCTTTGGAATACGGTCCTAGCTAGAGTTAAGTAAAAACTATCTTATTGGATTAACAAGCTACTTTCATTCGCTAGTAAATTCCAAGTGTGTTTAGGTGTATTACTCTTCTTGTTGGGCCCCTTCTAAAGCCTCTTACATGAAACTAGAAAATTTTCTTCAAGATTTTTTGTGGTTCACTTCAGAAGACCACAAGGGTTTTCATTGTGTTGCCTTGGATTTTTGTTGTCTCTTGCAAGACTCTTGTGGCCTTAGGCTCCTCTCCACTCAATGACAATGCCTAGATATTTGCACTAAATAGATTGTGCATGCTATTTATGTGAGTGAGGCTTGGAAAAATCTTCTTAAGCATTGTATCTCCTCTAGTTTTCCAACCAATTAACCTGTTTTGAAGGGGATTGGTTTTCAAACCCTATTGGTCAAGAAAGATGTTGTTCATATTGAGGGTACTTTTGTTGCCAAAAGCATTTGATGTGCTTGGGAAGTAGTCAAACCCTAGCTTTGGTGGGTTGGATCTATCTTTCAAGATGGTATTTCTTTTAACAAGCACAACCTCTGGTAGTCTCCACTTATTTAGATTCAAGGGATTCCTTTGGCCCGTTTGCCTTGGGTTCGTACTTTACAGTTTCACAATTAAGGCATTTGCACTCCCCATGATTTGTTTTATGCAACTACTATGAATCTTCACTCTTGGGAAGATTTGAAAACCCAATACCATTTCTTTCAACCAAAAAGAGACACTCAACATTGTTATGTTGACTCTTCCTCTGGATATGCTTCATAAAATTGGTATTTACTCTATCAAACCTTGGTGGAAGGATTGGAGTTGGTCTCCCAACATAGCTTTCTACAATTATAAACTATTTTGGGGATACTCCTAGCTCTTTGTGTACTTTCCTATGGTACTTGCTTTGAACTTACGACAACATTTATAGTCACGTCTATCTATTTGGCAACAATGTTTTACAATTTTTGATCAACATTATTGAGCCTAAGCTCACCCATTTTGCCTAGTGTATTATTTTACAAGGCTTTCCTATGGGCTCTCACCTTTGACAAATGGATATTGTGGACCCTCATTGTCCATTTTACGGCCAACCAAAGTCATTCAAACACCTATCCTTGTTTTGTTGCCAAAAACATCTGTGGAGTCAAATTCATGACTTTTTTTGCCCCTTTAGGCTAGAAATTTTTTCCTAGCATATGATTCTTTAAGGGGATTGGCCTCAAATTCCCTTCATGTATATCCAAATTTGGCATGCTATTAGAGTGGAATTTTTTTTTCTTATGGAAAGATAAAAATGTTGTTATTTTTTCTCACAACTTTATTGGTTTTGTTATTTTGTTTTTCACTAAAGTTTTTGTTTGTAATAATGTTATGTTCTAAATTCAAGTTCAAGCAAATAAAGTGGTGTTGGAGGTGGCCCACCTCTAGGAGTTACTTGATCACTAGGGTAATGCCTCTTTTACCATGGCTTGGGTTCCCATGGACAATTCTACCTCATGTGTTTTTTCTTTGCTTCCCAACCACAAGTGTGGCAAGAGTTTCTCTGCTCAATGCTCCTAGTACTCTAAATGTCAAACTCCTTGTTGCCACTTTGGTGGGAGGAGGAGCTTGTCTTGGCTCAATGATTCTCTACCTTGCCCCTACATAAAGGTTTTTCCTCTAGGTGGCCTTTGGACAAGGTTGGGTCATCTACTAGTGTTGGGAACAATTGGTTGTTGACTAGTGATGGTCATTGACCAAACTCCCCAAAATGGTTCTCTCAAATGACTCTAGCAATGTCACTAGCAAGGAATAAAGACAAAGCATAAGGAGGTGAGACAATCCAATACTGATAAGGATGGTCCACTCCTAACATCAACTAGGACCATGTTGATGTATGGGGCATACTAGATTACTAGGACCCCCCTCTACCTCCCACTTGTGTTTCTCTTGCCACTTAAACAACTTTATTATTATTCACATGTGTTATCTTAATTTCTAGATACTACCCATGCTAACTCTAAGAAGTGATCGTGTATCCTCCCATATCTTTTTTGTGAAAATGTGTATATATTTTTAAATTAATAGAAAGAAAGCCATATATTCATTAAAAAAAAACATTCATTATGAATGAAAAGAGAGCAAAAACATAAATGTAGGAGACATTTAATCAATGAAATCAAATCACAGTCCAATATATGTAAACATTAGCATGAAAAAAGACAATCAACATCAACAAAAGATGCGACAAATAAAAAAGAAAGAGGTCACTCAAGCGACAATCCTCTTGAGACATGAAAACCGAGAAATCTTTCAAACAATGCTCAAAAAGAAACTACATGATGAGGGAGCCAAAGGGCTGGTCAATTCAAACAAGGAAATGCTAGGGAACATCAATTTGACCTCCAAAATCAGACTCAAGGACCTCAACTCATGCAAAAGGTCTAGACCTAAAAAGGGGCAACAAGGATAGCTTCCTCACAAACCTATGGTATGATGAAGACTATAAGGCAACAAAGAAATTGGTCAAAATTTAGGGTAATAACGAGGAATATACAAATATAGTGAGAATGAAAAAACAGGATTACATGCAAACAAGAAGAAAAGAATTGATTATACTTGGGAGCCACAACCCAAGAGGCTTTTGGAAAGAGTTGCAACAAAGAGACATAGGCAAAGAAAATGAAATGATAGATCTTCAATGGCTAAAATATGCAAAGAAACTATATGAGAGAGATCAAGACAAATATACCCCTCTGATAATCAATTCAAGAACTAAACTCTTCTCTTGAGACAATATTAAAGAAGGAATTAGAAAGCATGCAATTGATAAAGCTCAAGACATTGATGCCATACAAGTTGAACACTTATAAGATGGAGATTAAAAATCCTTGCCCCTCACATCAAAATAATATTCAATGGAATCATCCAAATGGATTTCCAACAAATTGGTCAACTAGTATTGTCACACCATTGCTCACAAGTGGTGACATCAATAACTCCTCAAATTACCACACTATAATGATCAATCTTCCTTTGGTAAAATTTTTGGGAGCATGATAGAAAGACAAATCAGTATTTGGGTTGAAAAGGAGGGTAATAGGAAAATGGAAAGTGATCTTTAAACCAAATTACTCTACCGTTGATCATTACATTACACTCAAACATTTGACTAAGAAGGTATGGGACAAACAAGGAGGAGAAGTCTTTTGTTTGTTTATTGATTTCAAGAAAGCTTGTGGAGTAGAATGGAAGAGTTAGAAATTCCATAACAATAGAGAGTTGTTGTTCATATATTGTATGACCAAGTCAATGCTAAGATACGAACCAAACAAGGGTTATCAGAATACTTCAAAAGTGACATTGGGGTCAAGAAGGGTTGCCCATTATCTCCTACCCTATTTAGGATATACATAGACAAGTTAGAGGAATGGATAAGAAAGTTTGATGGTGGGGGAGATCATTTGACCAATTATGTAATAAAGTTACTTCTATATGTCGATGATCTTATTCTAATAGCAAAAACAACACAAGATTTGAAAGAACACTTGAAGGGTCTAGAACAATTTTCGCCATGAGGTGGGGATGTAGGTGAACACCAGCGAAACCAAAGTCGTGATCTTTACCTTGAAGAGAAAGAAGGTACATAGAGAATTTGTTTTTGAGGGCAACCTCTTACAAATGGTCAATGAATACATGTACCTTGGCCTAGACTTAAACAATAAACTTAGCTGGGAAACATGTAGAGCAAAAAGGATCCAAAGGGAATGGAAAGTCTTATACTCAATCCAAAATAGATGTCAAAGAATTGAACAATGGGATTGGAAAACTAGGAAAACTCTTTTTGAGTTTCTTGTGGTTTCGATGGTATTATATTGATGTGAGGTATGGGGCAAAAACACTTCAACAAGGAAACAGAGACAAATAGAGAGATTAAAAAAATATTTAATTTTGACTAGCCTCAAGATTAAACCTTCTATCCCATATGAGATAGTCCAAGTGGAGGAAGAGCTTTCCCAATCAAGGCATCAGCTATGTATCGACTACTAAGTTATTTAAGAAGGTTAGAAAACATGGAGATGTTGGCAACAACAATGAAGGAAAACTAAGAGGGGGGGGGGGTTGATTCAGTTTTCACAGGATCTACAAACTTAATCACAAATACAGATCTGATAAACTATAGCAACAACAAAGATAATCAAATTGATAGCACAAAACACAACACCAAGATTTTGACGTGGAAAACCCAGTTAAGGGGAAAACCATGGTGGGAACCTACCCACAATAAGATGATACTCTGCAGTAGTATGTGAAAATGATTACAGTGGGGGATGCACATGCATTCAGGCACACCGCCTAGAGCTCACTACTCAAATACAATAACCCAAAAGGCTACAACCCTTAGGGAAGTCTCACTAACTTACAACAAGATTTAGATTACAATCCGAAAGGAATGAACTACAGTAATAGCATCTGCAAATGCCTGATGACAGTTCCGATTAAGCAAAATTGTCTACCCTGCAACACCAATCTCTGCTCAATCAAAACGCTGAAGGATAAATCACTTGTTCGCACATAACCACTCTCTAATAATGCAAACACAACCATGATACCTAAATTACATGACTATATCACCTATTTATATAATCCATCAACCTTGACAACAAGGTCGATTAAACCCTCAACTCACAATTACAAAATTACATCACACGATACAAAGATTGACCACTGAAACAATATAATGATATACATGACATAACATGGACCTAAATCAAATCTCCAAATTCTCAACACCATTGTAAATCATGCCAAGATCAACTACAACATGCTACACCACCAAGAAAACTGCATAACATGAAGAACATTACCAGTTCAGAAAAATCACCAATACCATGCACAATGATCAATATGGATCATCAAGACAAATAGGACATACTTAGGAAACACCAGCAAGAACATTAGAATCATTGATAATAGATGCACCACCACCACTTATCAAATCTTCATTGATCAACATCTGAAACTCAAGAACACTCAATCAACAACAACTATCACGAAGAAACATAACTTCTGGAGAATCAAAATATGTGCTTTAAAATAAAGATACACAACACCATCCAAAACAATCTCCCAAAATCTCAGCTCAAGATCTGATCATACCAGAATATACTGGAGGAAATATAGAACTCTGCAAAGCACTAATTGGAAAGAAACAAACTATAAAACCAGATCATATGATATGATCAATTAAGCTTTTTGGATCAACAAAACCAATACAGAAGAATATAATGATACTATAAATACTCCATACAACAAACCATGATCACAATAGACCAATTTGCAAGCATCAAAGTAGGAATATGTTGACATCAATGACAACAACATATACTATTAGCAACAATGTCCAACAATCTCCCCTTTTGGCATTGATGGCAACATATGATTATGAAAAACAATCAATGCAAAGAAAGAAATATCTCCAACAGACTCCCCCTAAGACCAAGCAAATAAAACAGTTTTCACATTCTTCTCTCCCCCTTTGACAGCAATACCAAAAATCTGAAAATAGAAAACTAAACTTACTCTCCCCCTTTCATAAACAGATAACCAATCTTACAGACTACTCCACTAGAGGAGCAGCACCAACTCATCAATCTAGATAAAGGAATAAGATTATGAATTCCACTGGATTAATGCAAATCAATGCATCTAGTTCTCATTAGTAAGGATGGATACCCCTAACTTGTCTCTCAAAAAGAAAAATGTATTTGCGGGTAAAGGCTTAGTGAAAATATTAGCAATTTGTTCCTTTGTAGATGCATACTCCAAATTTACTTCCTCTTCATTGACTTTCTCTCTCAAGAAATGATATTTGATTGGCACATGTTTAGTCTTTGAATATTGCATTGGGTTCTTTGACATGTTAATAGCACTGGAACTATGACAATATATAACAGTAGGCTCATCATAGATAACTCTGATATCCTTCAACATTTGGTTCATCCAAAATACCTAAGTGCAACTACCAGCAACAACAATGTACTCAACTTCACCATAGATAAGGACACTGAATCTTGTTTCTTACTAGCCCATGAAACCAAGTTCTTACCTAAAAAGAAAGCACCATCGGAGGTACTCTTCTAGTCATCAACATCACCGGCCCAATCAACATCAGTGTAAGCACATAACATGAAATCATCATTCCTCAAATACCACAAACCATAATCAATAGTCCCCTTCAAGTATTTGAATATCTTCTTCACAACAGTGACATGACTCTCTTTCGGATCAACTTGATATCTAGTAGCCATGCACACTGTAGACGTATAAAAATGACCACTTTCATAAGTGAATATTTAATATTCATATTAACCTCATTCCTCTATTTTAATTAAATTATATTTAATTAAATTATTTATATTCATATATTTGATTAAATAAGTTACTTAATTTATTTAATTAAATTCACTAGAAGCCTTTCATAACCTTTGATTAATTAAATTACTTTATTTAATTAATTTCCCTTTCTCATTTTTAATTAAATTGATCCTTGCAAGTAAATAAATCTAATTTATTTATTTAAATCCCCCACTTGTATTTATGTAAGTTGCATCTATTTTTGTTGAAATAAAGTAATTTATTTTAATTAAAATTCCCCTCCATCCACTTGCAAAATCCTACATCTCCCACTTGCCTCTCTAAACTCCCTTCTAGATTCTTCTAATCACTTCCAATTTAGCATAATCCATCTCCTAAATATTTTCATATCCCTAAGCAAAGGGAAGTCACTTCTCAAACCCTCAAAGTATTGTAAAACCATTAAAAGCTTTATGTCTTCAACAAGTTAACCCTCAAAGTCTTCATAACTATTAATGGTTAACTCAACCTTCTTACATGATTAGAGACTTTCTCTCTAACTCAACCCTCATCTAACCCAAGGGTCTCATCAAGCATTGATGGATTTAACCTTGGTTATTTCTTTAACCCTTGTACAAGATTTTAGCCCTTGGGTAAAAGCTTTATCCAATGGATAACCCTAACCTAACCTTAACCCTTACCTCCTAGGTTAACCACCATGTCTTCTCAAGCATTTAATGCTTCTTATATCTCCTCTCAAGAAGTCTCTTGTTGACAATTGTCACCATTTCATTGGTGAGAATTGTGAAAATGGATTGATAACTTTCAATCCTAGCCCTTGTTAAGATTATCCAATCTTGGCCATCCATTGCCCTGTTTATCCTATAAATAGAGCTCTCATTCTCTCATTTTGATATCAAAGTTTCATGCATCTAATCTATAGTCGTTTTACTAAGCATTTAGCTTTTCTTGGATAAAATCCTTTTAATAAGCATTTTAAAAGTAAATTTAAATATCATAGCATATCCATGTTAGACTAGTATATCTTGTTAGGATAGAATTTTACATATTTATCAAAACATCATATTCATGCTAGTTTAAATCATTCTAGTTTCAATACCATACACATCTAGGAATGTATTCATGCTAAATTAATCAAAAATCACTCATTCTTGGAGTTGTCATTCCTAAGTCACTTTGCTCAATGATCTGAGAGCAAAGGAATTGACTTAAGGGATCCTGTGAGATAGAGAACAATGGAACATCCCTTGGGAAGTTGAGCTATTCAATATAGCTCCATAACTTGCACCAAGAGTCCCATTGGTGTGTGGATCTTTGTGAAACTGAATTTTACGTTTCCACCTACCACTTTTCCCGCACACATTTATGATGCCCACCGTGGGGCTTAACCCCATTAATCTTATCATTTTTTATGCAGAAGCAACATTGCAAGCATGCAAAAAAGATGAGTTAGCTTGTTGGACCCTTTCTTTAGTGCATAGAAACCTTTAGTTAGCACTTCTAGTATATTGTTTAGCGCATAAGACCTCTTCATTAGTACATTTAGGATTTTTGATAGCACCTAACAATTATGGTTTATTTTGTATCATCACAGTGTATTTGGAAAACAAAGTAGTGCATGCAGTAAGCAGCTTAGCGCATAGCAGACATTCTGTAGCGCATATGTGCTTTTATGTTGCGCATAGGTGCATCAGTGTAGCGCATTGATCTGATAGAGAAAAGACAAAAATTTGTAACCGAAGGAAAATGATTTTAGGCTTGTGTAAGCCCCCATCAGATTTTGATTTTACTAACTTTCTTCTTGTAGGTAGCTAACCCCTTTCGTGCAGGTTTAGATTAAGTTAAATTAGGAATTTTAATTCTTTTAACTTTCTAGTAAAAAGAATTCACTTTTCTATAATTTGGAAAGAATCTCATATTTTCATTTTGGGCTTAAAATTTACTAAATTGTCATTTGGGTTCAAAAAAGAATTTCATTGCAAGCTAAAAAGAACAACAAAACAAACTCTTTATTTCTTTGTAAGTTAGGAAAAACTTTTCAATTTGGGTCTAAAAAGAACAAGTTTCCTTTTTGCAAAAGAACTTCACCTTCCTTTGGTGCCTTAAAGGATCCATTTTTATTTTGCAAAGTGTAAAAAGAACCTCACCTTTTATTTTGTGCAAAGCAAGGGAGTTTTGAATTCACGATTTTTCTTTTATTGACCAAACATCACGATTCATTTTGTTGACTAGGATTTTTTTTACTTAGATAGAAAATCACTGATTTGAGGATCTAAAAAGAACAACATGCTTTTTTGGAGCAAAATCTCTAAATAGACTTTAGCAAATCATTGTCTTGAAGGCTAAAAAGAATATTGTTTGCCTTGTCTCGAAAGTGGAAGGTATATGCTCTCCCCTTAATTGTGTGACTAAAAAGTCAAACCACTCTAAATTTTTCTTTACTTCAAGCAATTAAATCTTTTAGCAGGTCTTCCCTCCCGAGTTGCTCTTAGAGTGCCATTTAAATGGTCGGTGAGAGGGGAACAACCTAAGTGGGAAACAAATTTATTGCCAAGTGTCCCAACCCACTATAATCAAAAGTGGAGGCTGACGAAAGTCCCTTCAATAGTTTTGCTCAGCGATTAGCCTTCCCTTGGTATCTTTAAGATACGTAAAGCTTTTGTTCTAAAGGTTGGGAAGCCTCCTGAGGGAGTTATCACTGAAGATTGAACATAAGCCTGATTAAGAACCTTAGAAATGGAAACTTTGAGCTGAGTCAGTATCCAAACATCTTCAATATCATAGTGCAAGGGTGGGGAAGAATCCACCCCCAAGATCACTCACCATATATCTCCCAAGATAACTACTCAATTGTGAAGCAATTCACTTTGAGTTAATTTATGGCAAAAGGCAAAAAAAGGGGCACCCCCTAGGGGGTGACAAGACTGTTTGAGTTGATGGAGTATCGAGACTAGTGGGCTATGATATTGTTGATGACCCTTGAATAAAGAGTCTATTTGATTTGTCTTACTTGTTATCCAAACTTGTGAAAACATTAGGGATTTGAACACATCCTCACAAAACATACACTATTTGTCTAGCATAGGAAAAATTTGTTATCTCATTCGTGTGTCGTGTTTACATTTTTTTTTTCAAAAAATTATCCATCAAAAACACAAGTTGAAATTCCAAAATGGCAGAAAACAAAGAAGTTAGGATAGCTTAGTGCATAGGAGCAATAGCCTAGTGCGTATTAATCATTCTGTAGCGCATCTGTACCAAAACTTAGTGCTCTCAGCCTTCATTTTAATGTATAACCAATTTCAGATTAAGAAAATTTTCAGTAGCGCATCCAATAACTAGTTTAGCACATTTGTACATCATCTTAGAGCATAAGACCTACATCTCTTAGCACTTTTAGCCCAAACATTAGCACTTTGTAGGAACATATTAGCGCATGACCTTTCAGTCAAAACAGTTTCAAAAAAATCTCGGTCAGCACATGGGCATGTGCACAAAGATGGTGGTCAAAAAGGTGGACACCACCCAAAACAAACTTGGAAAAACAGGTAGCGCGTACGCGGTTTTAAAATTTAAAATTCTCGCGTACGCGCTTAGGTTTGTTCTTCCCGAGCCTAGAAAAGGTAGCGCGTATGCACTAAACTTAGGAAACTGAGCACATACGTGCTATGCCTAGGAAAATTAGCGCATATGCGCTGCTTATAGGAAAATGAGCGCGTACGCGTTAATAATCCTAGTAAAACAGCGTACGCGGTGCCTGATGAAATTTTTATAAAAAAAAACTGGGTCCTCATTTACCCGAAAAGCACATTTTTTATTTTCTTTTTTTCCCATTTTTTAAACTAAACTGCGAACGGGGTGTGAAATTTGTCCTTAGGCTATGGATCAAGGTTATTTTTTGTTTTTTTTTTGTCTTTCTTTCTGGTTTATGCAATTTTTTTTACATTTTGAATTTAATTTCATTAATTTTGATTAGGTTTTTTCATTTTTTGTTTCAAAAACTAGATTCTTCTAATCCAGAACAAGAACAACCAAATGCACCTCCTGAAAACCCATAAGAACAACCAAATGCACCTCCTGAAAACACACAAGAACAACCCCCAATTCCTCATTTTGACCACACAGCCAAAACACAGGAAGAATTAATTAATCAGTTAGGGAAAAATACATCCAAAATCAATAGACTGATTGTAAAATTGAAAACTTCTAAACTTGACCATCATCAATCCCTCGCCACTAGCCTAGAAACATTAGCTAGTGGTGCCATAGTTGTTTCCACTGAAATTACCAGATGGGGAAGCTTAGGGATAGGTGTCGTCAATTCTATGCCAATGGGCTATCATACGATGGAGTTAAAAACAAAAATATTTCTAAACTACAAATATGTGCCCTTTTTGTTGACCCCAAAACTGGTCAGTCATTACCTCCTAATGCAAAGAGGTTTCCGATACATTGGTGTACCAATGTGCAGATGAAGAATCTTTTTTGGCAAAGGTGGTCGATGGTCTTTGATGATCCACCTTGTAATAATTATGAGGTGCCATTATATTTTTTGAGAAAAATATATTGTGAGTTCGTGCTTAATGTGCACCCATATTATTTTGACATGAGAGAGTTTCATGGTAGAGGTGGTGGCTCTACCCAAGATAGACCTGGAGCACGTAGGCGATTAGCCGCGGAGAGTCACCGCCCTCTAGCACCCAAACCCAAGGTGCATCAGGCTGTCCCATTAGAGCTAAAAGAGTTGATGGAGCTATAGACTCTTCAGGTGGCCATAGCATTGACTGGTGCCATCATCCAACATGGGACATCATTAGCACACCCTATTGTATTGGATGATGAGCCATTAGAGGGTGACAAAGAGCCCATCGAGCATATGTGTATCAGTTGCTCGAGGATATGCTCAGGGATAGATGATGCAGCCAGTGCAGATGGATACTCATATAATCTATGCACGATTTGCGGTTGTAGATGTCAAGCTCACACAGTTGAGGATGTCGTGCTAACAGATGAGTTGATGGACATGGTGTTTGCCCATGAGCCACAGACACAGGTGTGTTGATTTGAATTCACAACATTTTATTTATCAGTCACTTTAATTTTATAATTACATAAATAAATTTTCATTTATACATCGATTTAAATTGAGACAAATAATATGCATTTCAGGATGCAGTAGTGGTATCCCATACACCTCCCCCAGTTACCACAGCTGCAACTTCGACGCTTGAGGTATAAATTTTGTAACATGTTAAAATAGAATAGTACACTTTGAATTCAAAAAAATACAAGATATACTAACTATCTTTAATGCTTGGTCCAATTTCATGTTTGTAGGTGTTGATAGGGGACGAAATGTCCCAAATTGATTACATTATGCTGTCGGTGATTGATTTTGGCCTACAAGGCTATACGGTATCATATTTTGTACAACTATTTTTATGTATTGTTTTGATGGAATATGCAAGTCATTTCATTTTAGATTTTTAAAATTATGTTTAATAATTTATTATCTGTACTAATATCTCATGTTAATTTTCTATTTTTAGGGCACCCCCTCCGCGTCTAGGGCTCGTCCGAAGAAAAAGAATATCTCGAAGACGCCAAAACATGTGAAGAAGGTAATTGAACACATTTTTAGTTGTACAATTGTCTGAAAATGTTGAAATCAAGTATTAGTTGGGGTTTGTAGATTGATTAGTGTTTTTTGTCTATTTTACATGTACAGCGGCCATTGAGCTTTGTGGATATGTTGAATGCACCTGATTCACCCGCGAATCAAGAGAGGGTGGAGGTATGTATCTCTACTTTATTTTCTTGATTTCATGATTATATGCACGTGTACATGTGAACTTGTGATATATTATAATCTTATATTTTTTTCATACAGCAAATATCCATACCTATTTCATCAATGGAGAACCCTCCTCCTTGCACTGGAGAAGCATATCAGGATCTGGTACACTTTTGTTTGATATGTAAAATTAATTGTTTTCAACCTTCAATACTTATCATTATATTAATTGTATTTAATCTTTGTACATTTTTTGTATAGGTAATAGTGACCATTTCTACATCGATGGTGAGCCATCCTCAGTCCATTGGAGAAGCATCTGAGGCACAGGTACGTCATTGTTCTCTATATTATAGCTTTTAAGTGTTTTTGATATATTTATGTTAGTACATTGTATTAATTGTACATTTAATCTACAATAGACTCCTTCGCGGTACAACCATAACGTGGATCCATTTAAGTATGTCTTCAAGAAAACTCCTAAGAGTGACAAGGAGAGGAGAGTGAAGACATTAGCTCTTGGATCAACCGATGAGGTAATCTACATTTCAATTGCAAAGGAATTAAAGTTAAATACATAGTTATGATGTCAATTGTGAACTATTTTCTACAAAAGAATTCTAACTTGGCTTTTGAATTGTGGTTTTGCAGCCATCTATAGAGCCACGTACTGCGCCGAAGAGGCTTGATTTTGATGATCCACCAGAAGTTTAGGATCATATAGTGTTAGTTTTGGTCATAGAATGACCAATACATGTAGATATATTCTACATTTTTATTGTATATCGATTTGGACATGGCATATGCCACATTTTTGTAATACTTGTATTGACTTGGCAGACATGCCTTTTTTTATATATATAAATACCGATATTCGATCCAATAAATGTGTAATGAGTTCATTATTTTGTATTCATTATATTTTGTGGTTATCCTTTTATAAATTTAAATGAATATTTGTATATGTAATCAACAATATGAATATAAACAACAAAAATATATGATATAAAGCATTGCAATCATGGAATATGATTTGATAAAATTTCTAAAATGTTGAATTAACTGTACAAAACTCCTTGTATTCAGTTCATTATTGTGTATTCATTGTATTTGGTGGCTGCCCTTTTATGAATTTAAATGAATATTTGCATATGTAATTAACAATATGAATATAAACAACAAAAATTGACAATATGAATTTAAACAACAATGTGTTTGGTGCGAGAGCACCCTCACGCTCACAATGGTCAAATTTTATTCCTCGAGTGCACAAATCAACATCGTGAGCGCGTCTGGGTGGGTATGTTTATGCTAGGCATGCCCCTGTCATGCATCCCAAAGCACCAGAACGTTGAGAGTCATACCCAACCGGTGAGATCTCTCAAGTGCCCTGAGTCCAAAAAATTATCAAAATTTGACGGACTGTTTCTTCCAATCCACGACACATACGATTGATCTGTTTGATCCTGTGGGGTCATGTGAGGCTCGTCCATAATGACCTATATCAGTTTTTGATGAATCAAAGCCATTTTCAATTAGTAGCATTTTTTCGCCTGCTCAAAAAACCGTCAGTTGCTTGCAAGGAAAAGTTGCAAGATTGACTAGAATTGATTATGTTCCTCGTGTGCACAAACTGACATTGCAAGCACATCCAGGTGGGCATGTTTACACTAGGCATGCCCCTATCATGCATCCCAAAGCACCAGAACATCGAGAGTCATACCCTACCGGTGAGATCTCTCAAGTGCCCTAAGTCCAAAAAATTGTCAAAATTTGATGGACTGTTTCTTCCAATCCACAACACATGCGATCAATCTGTTTGATCTTGTGGGGTCATGTGAGGCTCGTATACAATTGCCTATCTCAGTTTTTGATGACTCGAAGCCATTTTCAATTAGTAGCATTTTTTCGCCTGCTCAAAAAATTGTCAGTTGCTTGCAAGGAAAAGTTGCAAGATTGGCTAGAATTGATTATGTTCCTCATGTGCACAAACCAACATCGCGAGTGCATCTGGGTGGGAATTTTTACACTAGGCATGCCCCTATTGTGCATCCCAAAGAACCAGAACGTCGAGAGTCATACCCTACCGGTGAGATCTCTCAAGTGCCTCGAGTCCAAAAAATTATCAAAATTTGATGGACTGTTTCTTCCAATCCACGACACATATGGTCAATCTGTTTGATCCCGTGGAGTCGCATGAGGCTTTTCTACAATGGCCTATCTCAGTTTTTGACGACTCAAAGCCATTTTCAATTAGTAGCATTTTTTTGCCTACTCAAAAAACTGTTAGTTGCTTGCAAGGAAAAGTTGCAAGATTGGCTAGAATTGATTTTGTTCCTCGTGTGCACAAACCGACATCGTGAGCGCATCTAGGTGGAAATTTTAATGCTAGGCATGCCCCTATCATGCATCCCAAAGCACCAGAACGTCGAGAGTCATACCCTACCGGTGAGATCTCTTAAGTGCCCCGAGTCCAAAAAATTGTCAAAATTTGACGGACTATTTCTTCCAATCCATGACTCATACGGTCGATCTGTTTGATCCCGTGGGGTCATGTGAGGCTCCTCTACAATGGCCTATCTTAGTTTTCAATGAATCAAATCCATTTTCAATTAGTAGCAATTTTTCTCTTGCTCAAAAAACCATCAATTGCTTGCAAGCAAAAGTTGCAAGATTGGCTAGAATTGATTTTGTTCCTCGTGTGCACAAACTGATGTCGCGAGCGCGTTTGGGTGGGAATGTTTATGCTAGGCATGCCCCTATCATGCATCCCAAAGCACCAGAACGTCAAGAGTCATACCCTACCGATGCAATGTAGAAGTTGCTTGACAACTTTTTTGACAACAATGACAATTTTTGCTCAAATTGTATCTAGTCTCAATCTATCACCCCCATGACCCGATAATGACTCAAATAATTATCCATGATTATACAAGAATCAAGAATGCTCATGATTGACTAGGGACACATCACATATACTCAAAACATAGTCACAAAACATTGACACACAAAATAGTCACAAAACATTGTCACATATTATTCAAATCAGCTCTTGGCTATTTGATTATACAAAAAATTGTCTTACAAATAATCTCATGGGCTTTTATACAAAATTTGGCATTACAATATATGTGATTCAGCTCATCGCCATTTTAATATACAAATCGAGCTTTTATACAAAATTTGTCATGTACATATGTACAAATCAGCTCATTGCCACTTAAATATACAAAATTATGCCCCTAAACATGTAAAACTCAGCTCATGGGAATTTATATATACAAAAAATGAATATAGAACAATTCGTCGATGATTTATACAAAATTCTCAAAATCATTCTACTCTGAACCATAGAATCAATCAAGTGAGCCTTCAGGATCAGCTCTAACCCGTATTGTGTCAAGTATTGCCTCGTGGTCAGATTCACGAACTTTCCATAAAATCTTGTTATGAGGTCTACCACGATACTTCATCAAATGAATATTTGTTGCAACAACAAGGTTAGAGAAATGAATAATATGTCTGTGTGTTTCAAAGTCCTCGAACAACCAAACATCAGAATTTTTGAAAGGGTATCTCTGAAGCCATGCTCCTGTCATGACAACAGACCCTATTGGTTACTCAATACCCTCTCCATCAATGATTGTGGTTGTCAATTTTCTTTTAGGCTCAACACAACGATACAAATAGTAATCTGTTCCTTCTTCATTTTTCTCTTCTGCAACAACTGCATACACATGACTTGCATTTTATAAAGTGTTAATTAATACCAAAAATAAAGTATGATGTATAACAAAATGAACCAAAAAGAATACTCGATCCTACAACTGTACAACAATCTAGATAGTTTTCAATGTTAGATTCAGTAATCAACCAAAAATATCTACAAACCAATGATGTACCTAGATTACTTGGACCCATTGTAGACTTTCTGCATCTACCAACTTAGCACCACCTTCGTACTTCAATTCTTCCCTAGCTAGGGCTCTTTTCACACATGCTCCTACACCATCATGCTCTCCCTTACCATGTACAGCCTCAGTGAAATTCCAAAAATGGTGTACACCACTTGTCACATGCATCCTTGTCAGCCAATAAAACATCCTTGCATTCTTGAATTATGTGGTGCAATTATCTGACCATATTAAGTGTCGGTTGTATTCTATGTTCCTTTCCCTTAAACTATCATAGAAAACTTTAAAGCATCCTTGTACAAACTCTGATGAATGAGTACAATCATCACTTATGTAGAAGTGATACTCTCTTACAACCTTTCTATCCTCCTCTGTGCTATCATCTATATGCATGAATGTTATGTGTACAAAAATAGAAACTTGTGTAGAGTGATAATACATGGATTGCACTTTATTTTGAGGTTGTAGAGTATAATTTTCAGCAAAATCAACGATAGAGACAATGGTGCCAAGAGGAAATGTGTCTTTACACAACTTGAATTGCTCATCTAACCATTGAGCTCTATGTGTATGCATTATGTACTCATAAACTAGTTTCTCTTGAAACATTTTCATAAATTGAGCTACACATATATCATTTTTCACTAGCTCACATCTCATCAAATCTTTTCCATCTTTAACTCCATATGTGACTGTCTTGTATTTTCCAAAAGAAACTAGTTTTGTACCAATTTCATGTGTGCTCTCCAAATGTATGCATCTTGGTAAACGTTGCAAACCACCACATATAGCACAAGAACCTTCCAAACAAGGCATCTTATAATAAATGCAACCATCATGTCTATTACATAACACACTTGAAATAAATTCTCTTGCCGACTTAGGAGGTGCTTGTATATTACATTCTTGCAAAACATCGTTAGTGTACAAAGTATAACAAATATGATGAAAAATATCATAATGCATGGAAAATTCAATATGCATCCTACAAAAACATGTGGTGCGTACATGATTAATCTTAATATAAAAAGGTTTTGCCATTTCAAAAAATCTTTGAGAAATTTTTATTTGAGGAAACTTTTGAAGGAATCTTTCATAAAATTTAGTTTGAGTCATATCCAAATAGTGTTTCACATGTGGCTCATGATTTTTAGACCCAATTCACCTTCTAACAACATCTCTTTGGTTGGGTGATACTCTTGTGTTGTCATGCCAAAAATTTTCAATTAATGTTTTTAGTGCATCTACAACAACCTTGTCTTTGCGTGGTAGTCTACCCGAGAATGCCCAAAGAGAATTATTGTTAGGTTCCTCTATTTGTTCTCGCCTCTTTAATGCTTTACTTAATGTTGTTCTACTAACGTTCAATGACTTGTTTTGCTTATCAAACGATCTTTTTTTATTTTCTTGCTCATTATGGTTAATGTAATGACACGTCGAGTAGCATTAGAATCTTTACTACGTGATTTTGAACCAATAGATTGATATGCATCAAATAGATTTCTGACAATAGTTCTTTCACTGTTACTTTCAAATGATCTTAGGCCTAGAATTTTCATTGTCTCTCTAAAATTCAAATTTTTAATCATTTGAACAATTAATTGACATCTTGCAGTTCGATTTAAGTTTTTAAAATTGTTTTGCCATATTCTTTTAACCATTCTCCTACAAGTTCGTTCATTCATTTTATTGGGCGTTGACTTCAATATATTCTCATCAATGTCAATTAGATACTTTGGTTTCCTACGAATGATTCTAGGAGGTCTTAACATTAGAGCATTATGTACATTCAATTCATCAAGCAGAGAAGGTGTAATATGTTCATCATTTAAGTGATTATTCAATGCAGTATTCTTCTTCAATTGCATTAGGTTCAAACGGTAAATTATCAAACGATAAATTATCAAACGATAAATTATCAAATGTTTCTTCTTCAATTGCATTAGGTGCATTATATTCATTTGGTAAATTGAATTGAGATGTTGAGGTTGACATACCTTCTCTCTCCATTGTTCTTATGTCACACAATTTCTTCATACGCTGCCTTTGTCTTTCCTTTTGAGCCTCTCATTGTTC